>NW_028322058.1:0-298042 GCF_057628025.1 Oncorhynchus mykiss
TGGGAAAAATCGGAAAAAATTCGGAAAAAAATCGGGAAAAATCGGGAAAAATCGGAAAAAAAATCGGAAAAAAAATTCGGAAAAAATCGGGAAAAATCGGAAAAAAATCGGAAAAAATCGGAAAAAATCGGGAAAAATCGGAAAAAAAATCGGAAAAAATCAGAAAAAAATCGGAAAAAAAATCGGAAAAAAAATCGGGAAAAATCGGAAAAAATCTGAAAAAAAATCTGAAAAAAAATCGGGGAAAAATCGGGAAAAATCGGAAAAAAAATAGGAAAAAATTCGGGAAAAATCGGAAAAAATCGGGAAAAATCGGCAAAAAAATCGGCAAAAAAATTCGGGAAAAATCGGAAAAAATCGGGAAAAATCGGAAAAAAAATCGGAAAAAAATCGGAAAAAAATCGGAAAAAATCGGAAAAAAGATTCGGAAAAAATCGGAAAAAATCGGGAAAAATCGGCAAAAAATTCGGAAAAGAAATTCGGAAAAAATCGGAAAAAATCGGGAAAAATCGGAAAAAAAATCGGGAAAAAATCGGGAAAAAATCAGGAAAATCGGCAAAAAAAATCGGAAAAAATCGGGAAAAATCGGGAATAAAATCTGAAAAAATTCGGGGAAATCGGAAAAAATCGGAAAAAAAAATTCTGAAAAAAATCGGAAAAAATCGGAAAAAAATCGGGAAAAATCGGAAAAAAATCAGAAAAAAATCTGAAAAAATCGGAAAAAAAAATTCGGAAAAAATCGGGAAAATCGGGAAAAATCGGCAAAAAAATCGGCAAAAAAATTCGGAAATAATCGGCAAAAAAATCGGGGAAAAAATCGGGAAAAATCGGAAAAAAAATCGGGAAAAAATCGGAAAAAATCAGGAAAATCGGCAAAAAAAATCGGAAAAAAATCGGGAAAAATCGGAAAAAAAATTCGGAAAAAATTGGAAAAAAAATCGGAAAAAAATGGGAAAAAAATGGGGAAAAAAATCGGGAAAAATCGGAAAAAAAATCGGAAAAAAATCGGGGAAAAATCGGGAAAAATCGGAAAAAAATAGGAAAAAATCGGAAAAAATCGGAAAAAAAATCGGAAAAAAATCGGGAAAAAATCGGGAAAAATCGGGAAAAATCGGAAAAAATCTGAAAAAAAATCTGAAAAAATCTGAAAAAATCTGAAAAAAATCGGGGAAAAATTGGAAAAAAATTGGAAAAAAAATTCGAAAAAAATCGGGAAAAAATCGGAATAAAATCGGTAAAAAAATCGGGAAAAAATAGGGAAAAATCTGAAATAATCGGCAAAAAATCGGGAAAAATCGGGAAAAATCGGAAAAAAATCGGGAAAAAATCGGGAAAAAATCAGAAAATCGGCAAAAAAAATCGGAAAAATCGGGAAAAATCGGAAAAAAAATCTGAAAAAATTCGGGAAAAATCGGAAAAAATCGGAAAAAAAATCAGAAAAAAATCGGAAAAAAATCGGAAAAAAATCGGGAAAAATCGGAAAAAAATCAGAAAAAATCGAAAAAATCGGAAAAAAAATTCGGAAAAAATCGGAAAAATCGGGAAAAATCGGGAAAAAGATCGGCAAAAAAATTCGGAAAAAATCGGAAGAAATCGGGAAAAATCGGAAAAAAATCGAAAAAAAAATGAGAAAAAAATCGGCAAAAATCGGAAAAAAAATCGGAAAAAATCGGAAAAAATCGGAAAAAAATCGGGAAAAAAATCGGAAAAAACGGTAAAAAAATCGGGAAAAATAGGGAAAAATCTGAAAAAAAATCGGGAAAAAATCGGGAAAAAATCAGGAAAATCGGCAAAAAAAATCGGAAAAAATCGGGAAAAATCGGAAAAAAAATCTGAAAAAAATCGGGAAAAAATCGGAAAAAAAATCGGAAAAAAAATCAGAAAAGAATCGGCAAAAATCGGAAAAAAATCCGGAAAAAATAGGAAAAATAGGAAAAAATCGGGAAAAATCGGCAAAAAAATCGGCAAAAAAAATCGGGAAAAATCGGGAAAATCGGAAAAAAATCGGGAAAAAAATCGGAAAAAAAATTCGGAAAAATCGGAAAAAATCAGAAAAAATCGGCAAAAATCGGAAAAAAAATGCGGAAAAAATCGGAAAAAATCGGAAAAAATCGGGAAAATCGGCAAAAAAATCGGCAAAAAAATCGGGAAAAATCGGGAAAAATCGGAAAAAAAATCGGAAAAAAAATTCGGAAAAAATCGGAAAAAATCGGAAAAAATCGGGAAAAATCGGCAAAAAAATTCGGAAAAAATCGGAAAAAATCGGGGAAAAATCGGAAAAAATCGGAAAAAAAAATCGGAAAAAATCGGAAAAAAATTCGAAAAAAATCGGCAAAAAAATTCGGAAAAAATCGGAAAAAATCGGGAAAAATCAGGAAAAATCGGAAAAAAATTCGGAAAAAAAATTCGGAAAAAATCGGAAAAAATCGGGAAAAATCGGAAAAAATCGGAAAAAAATCGGAAAAAATCGGAAAAAAATTCGAAAAAAATCGGGAAAAAAATCGGAAAAAAATCGGTAAAAAAATCGGGAAAAAATAGGGAAAAATCTGAAATAATCGGCAAAAAAATCGGGAAAAAATCGGGAAAAATCGGAAAAAAAATCGGGAAAAAATCGGGAAAAAATCAGGAAAATCGGCAAAAAAAATCGGAAAAAATCGGGAAAAATCGGAAAAAAAATCGGGAAAAAATCGGGAAAAAATCAGGAAAATCGGCAAAAAAAATCGGAAAAAATCGGGAAAAATCGGAAAAAAAATCTGAAAAAATTCGGGAAAAATCGGAAAAAATCGGAAAAAAAATCAGAAAAAATCGGAAAAAAATCGGAAAAAAATCGGGAAAAATCGGAAAAAAATCAGAAAAAAATCGGAAAAAATCGGAAAAAAAATTCGGAAAAAATCGGGAAAAATCGGGAAAAAAATCGGGAAAAAAATCGGGAAAAATCGGGAAAAATCGGAAAAAAATCGGAAAAAAAATTCGGAAAAAATCGGAAAAAATCGGAAAAAATCGGGAAAAATCGGCAAAAAAATTCGGAAAAAATCGGAAAAAATCGGGAAAAATCGGGAAAAATCGGAAAAAAATTCGGAAAAAAATTCGGAAAAAATCGGAAAAAATCGGGAAAAATCGGAAAAAATCGGAAAAAAAATCGGAAAAAATCGGAAAAAAATTCGAAAAAAATCGGGAAAAAAATCGGAAAAAAATCGGTAAAAAAATCGGGAAAAAATAGGGAAAAATCTGAAATAATCGGCAAAAAAATCGGGAAAAATCGGGAAAAATCGGGAAAAAAAAATCGGGAAAAAATCGGGAAAAAATCAGGAAAATCGGCAAAAAAAATCGGAAAAAATCGGGAAAAATCGGAAAAAAAATCGGGAAAAAATCGGGAAAAAATCAGGAAAATCGGCAAAAAAAATCGGAAAAAATCGGGAAAAATCGGAAAAAAAATCTGAAAAAATTCGGGAAAAATCGGAAAAAATCGGAAAAAAATCAGAAAAAATCGGAAAAAAATCGGAAAAAAATCGGGAAAAATCGGAAAAAAATCAGAAAAAAATCGGAAAAAATCGGAAAAAAATTCGGAAAAAATCGGAAAAAATCGGAAAAAAATCGGCAAAAATCGGGAAAAAAATCGGAAAAAATCGGTAAAAAAATCGGGAAAAAATAGGGAAAAATCTGAAATAATCGGCAAAAAAATCGGGAAAAAATCGGGAGAAAATCGGAAAAAAAATCGGGAAAAAATCGGGAAAAAATCAGGAAAATCGGCAAAAAAAATCGGAAAAAATCGGGAAAAATCGGAAAAAAATCGGGAAAAAATCGGGAAAAAATCAGGAAAATCGGCAAAAAAAATCGGAAAAAATCGGGAAAAATCTGAAAAAAATCTGAAAAAATTCGGGAAAAATCGGAAAAAATCGGAAAAAAATCAGAAAAAATCGGAAAAAAATCGGAAAAAATCGGGAAAAATCGGAAAAAAATCAGAAAAAAATCGGAAAAATCGGAAAAAAAATTCGGAAAAAATCGGGAAAAATCGGGAAAAAAATCGGCAAAAAAATCGGGAAAAATCGGGAAAAATCGGAAAAAAATCGGAAAAAAAATTCGGAAAAAATCGGAAAAATCGGAAAAAATCGGGAAAAATCGGCAAAAAAATTCGGAAAAAATCGGAAAAAATCGGGAAAAATCGGGAAAAATCGGAAAAAAATTCGGAAAAAAAATTCGGAAAAATCGGAAAAAATCGGGAAAAATCGGGAAAAAAATCGGCAAAAAAATTCGGATAAAATCGGAAAAATCGGGAAAAATCGGAAAAAAAATCGGAAAAAAAATGAGAAAAAAACCGGTAAAAATCGGAAAAAAATCCGGAAAAAATCGGAAAAAATCGGAAAAAATCGGGAAAAATCGGCAAAAAAATCGGCAAAAAAATCGGAAAAAAATCGGGAAAAAATCGGGAAAAATCGGGAAAAATCGGAAAAAATCTGAAAAAAAATCTGAAAAAATCTGAAAAAATCTGAAAAAAATCGGGAAAAATTGGAAAAAAATTGGAAAAAAATTCGAAAAAAATCGGGAAAAAAATCGGAATAAAATCGGTAAAAAAATCGGGAAAAAATAGGGAAAAATCTGAAATAATCGGCAAAAAAATCGGGAAAAAATCGGGAAAAATCGGAAAAAAAATCGGGAAAAAATCGGGAAAAAATCAGGAAAATCGGCAAAAAAATCGGAAAAAATCGGGAAAAATCGGAAAAAAAATCTGAAAAAATTCGGGAAAAATCGGAAAAAATCGAAAAAAAAATCAGAAAAAAAATCGGAAAAAAATCGGAAAAAAATCGGGAAAAATCGGAAAAAAATCAGAAAAAATCGGAAAAAATCGGAAAAAAAATTCGGAAAAAATCGGAAAAAATCGGGAAAAATCGGGAAAAAGATCGGCAAAAAAATTCGGAAAAAATCGGAAGAAATCGGGAAAAATCGGAAAAAAATCGAAAAAAAAATGAGAAAAAAATCGGCAAAAATCGGAAAAAAAATCGGAAAAAATCGGAAAAAATCGGAAAAAAATCGGGAAAAAAATCGGAAAAAAATCGGTAAAAAATCGGGAAAAAATAGGGAAAAATCTGAAAAAAAATCGGGAAAAAATCGGGAAAAAATCAGGAAAATCGGCAAAAAAAATCGGAAAAAATCGGGAAAAATCGGAAAAAAAATCTGAAAAAAATCGGGAAAAAATCGGAAAAAAAATCGGAAAAAAAATCAGAAAAGAATCGGCAAAAATCGGAAAAAAAATCCGGAAAAAATAGGAAAAAATAGGAAAAAATCGGGAAAAATCGGCAAAAAAATCGGCAAAAAAAATCGGGAAAAATCGGGAAAAATCGGAAAAAAATCGGGAAAAAAATCGGAAAAAAAATTCGGAAAAAATCGGAAAAAATCAGAAAAAAATCGGCAAAAATCGGAAAAAAATGCGGAAAAAATCGGAAAAATCGGAAAAAATCGGGAAAAATCGGCAAAAAAATCGGCAAAAAAATCGGGAAAAATCGGGAAAAATCGGAAAAAAAATCGGAAAAAAAATTCGGAAAAAATCGGAAAAAATCGGAAAAAATCGGGAAAATCGGCAAAAAAATTCGGAAAAAATCGGAAAAAATCGGGAAAAATCGGAAAAAATCGGAAAAAAAATCGGAAAAAATCGGAAAAAAATTCGAAAAAATCGGCAAAAAAATTCGGAAAAAATCGGAAAAAATCGGGAAAAATCAGGAAAAATCGGAAAAAAATTCGGAAAAAAAATTCGGAAAAAATCGGAAAAAATCGGGAAAAATCGGAAAAAATCGGAAAAAAATCGGAAAAAATCGGAAAAAAATTCGAAAAAAATCGGGAAAAAAATCGGAAAAAAATCGGTAAAAAAATCGGGAAAAAATAGGGAAAAATCTGAAATAATCGGCAAAAAAAATCGGGAAAAAATCGGGAAAAATCGGAAAAAAATCGGGAAAAAATCGGGAAAAAATCAGGAAAATCGGCAAAAAAAATCGGAAAAAATCGGGAAAAATCGGAAAAAAAATCGGGAAAAAATCGGGAAAAAAATCAGGAAAATCGGCAAAAAAATCGGAAAAAATCGGGAAAAATCGGAAAAAAAATCTGAAAAAATTCGGGAAAAATCGGAAAAAATCGGAAAAAAAATCAGAAAAAATCGGAAAAAAATCGGAAAAAAATCGGGAAAAATCGGAAAAAAATCAGAAAAAAATCGGAAAAAATCGGAAAAAAAATTCGGAAAAAATCGGGAAAAATCGGGAAAAAAATCGGGAAAAAAATCGGGAAAAATCGGGAAAAATCGGAAAAAAAATCGGAAAAAAAATTCGGAAAAAATCGGAAAAAATCGGAAAAAATCGGGAAAAATCGGCAAAAAAATTCGGAAAAAATCGGAAAAAATCGGGAAAAATCGGGAAAAATCGGAAAAAAATTCGGAAAAAAAATTCGGAAAAATCGGAAAAAATCGGGAAAAATCGGAAAAAATCGGAAAAAAAATCGGAAAAAATCGGAAAAAAATTCGAAAAAAATCGGGAAAAAAATCGGAAAAAAATCGGTAAAAAAATCGGGAAAAAATAGGGAAAAATCTGAAATAATCGGCAAAAAATCGGGAAAAAATCGGGAAAAATCGGAAAAAAATCGGGAAAAAATCGGGAAAAAATCAGGAAAATCGGCAAAAAAAATCGGAAAAAATCGGGAAAAATCGGAAAAAAAATCGGGAAAAAATCGGGAAAAAATCAGGAAAATCGGCAAAAAAAATCGGAAAAAATCGGGAAAAATCGGAAAAAAAATCTGAAAAAATTCGGGAAAAATCGGAAAAAATCGGAAAAAAAATCAGAAAAAATCGGAAAAAAATCGGAAAAAAATCGGGAAAAATCGGAAAAAAATCAGAAAAAAATCGGAAAAAATCGGAAAAAAAATTCGGAAAAAATCGGAAAAAATCGGAAAAAAATCGGCAAAAATCGGGAAAAAAATCGGAAAAAAATCGGTAAAAAAATCGGGAAAAAATAGGGAAAAATCTGAAATAATCGGCAAAAAAATCGGGAAAAAATCGGGAAAAATCGGAAAAAAAATCGGGAAAAAATCGGGAAAAAATCAGGAAAATCGGCAAAAAAAATCGGAAAAAATCGGGAAAAATCGGAAAAAAAATCGGGAAAAAATCGGGAAAAAATCAGGAAAATCGGCAAAAAAAATCGGAAAAAATCGGGAAAAATCTGAAAAAAAATCTGAAAAAATTCGGGAAAAATCGGAAAAAATCGGAAAAAAAATCAGAAAAAATCGGAAAAAAATCGGAAAAAAATCGGGAAAAATCGGAAAAAAATCAGAAAAAAATCGGAAAAAATCGGAAAAAAAATTCGGAAAAAATCGGGAAAAATCGGGAAAAAAATCGGCAAAAAAATCGGGAAAAATCGGGAAAAATCGGAAAAAAAATCGGAAAAAAAATTCGGAAAAAATCGGAAAAAATCGGAAAAAATCGGGAAAAATCGGCAAAAAAATTCGGAAAAAATCGGAAAAAATCGGGAAAAATCGGGAAAAATCGGAAAAAAATTCGGAAAAAAAATTCGGAAAAAATCGGAAAAAATCGGGAAAAATCGGGAAAAAAATCGGCAAAAAAATTCGGATAAAATCGGAAAAAATCGGGAAAAATCGGAAAAAAATCGGAAAAAAAATGAGAAAAAAACCGGTAAAAATCGGAAAAAAAATCCGGAAAAAATCGGAAAAAATCGGAAAAAATCGGGAAAAATCGGCAAAAAAATCGGCAAAAAAATCGGGAAAAATCGGGAAAAATCGGCAAAAAAATCGGCAAAAAAATTCGGAAATAATCGGCAAAAAAATCGGGAAAAAATCGGGAAAAATCGGAAAAAAAATCGGGAAAAAATCGGGAAAAAATCAGGAAAATCGGCAAAAAAAATCGGAAAAAATCGGGAAAAATCGGAAAAAAAATTCGGAAAAAATCGGAAAAAAAATCGGAAAAAAATCGGAAAAAAATGGGAAAAAAATCGGGAAAAATCGGAAAAAAAATCGGAAAAAAAATCGGGAAAAATCGGAAAAAATCTGAAAAAAAATCTGAAAAAAATCGGGAAAAAATCTGGAAAAAATCGGAAAAAAAATCGGAAAAAATCGGGAAAAATCGGAAAAAAAATCGGAAAAAAATCGGGGAAAAATCGGGAAAAATCGGAAAAAAAATAGGAAAAAAATCGGGAAAAATCGGAAAAAAAATCGGAAAAAAAATCGGGAAAAAATCGGGAAAAAATCGGGAAAAATCGGAAAAAAAATCGGAAAAAAATCGGGAAAAATCGGGAAAAAATCGGGGAAAAATCGGGAAAAATCGGAAAAAAAATAGGAAAAAAATCGGGAAAAATCGGAAAAAAAATAGGAAAAAAAATAGGAAAAAAATCGGGAAAAAATCGGGAAAAATCGGAAAAAAATTCGGAAAAAAATCGGGAAAAATCGGGAAAAATCGGCAAAAAAATCGGCAAAAAAATTCGGAAAAAATCGGGAAAAATCGGAAAAAATCGGAAAAAAAATCAGAAAAAAATCGGAAAAAAATCGGAAAAAAATCGGGAAAAATCGGAAAAAAATCAGAAAAAAATCGGAAAAATCGGAAAAAAAATTCGGAAAAAATCGGAAAAAATCGGGAAAAATCGGGAAAAAAATCGGCAAAAAAATTCGGATAAAATCGGAAAAAATCGGGAAAAATCGGAAAAAAATCGGAAAAAAAATGAGAAAAAAACCGGTAAAAATCGGCAAAAAAATCGGGAAAAATCGGGAAAAATCGGCAAAAAAATTCGGAAATAATCGGCAAAAAAATCGGGAAAAAATCGGGAAAAATCGGAAAAAAAATCGGGAAAAAATCGGGAAAAAATCAGGAAAATCGGCAAAAAAAATCGGAAAAAATCGGGAAAAATCGGAAAAAAAATTCGGAAAAAATCGGAAAAAAAATCGGAAAAAAATGGGAAAAAAATGGGAAAAAAATCGGGAAAAATCGGAAAAAAAATCGGAAAAAAAATCGGGAAAAATCGGAAAAAATCTGAAAAAAAATCTGAAAAAAATCGGGAAAAAATCTGGAAAAAATCGGAAAAAAAATCGGAAAAAATCGGGAAAAATCGGAAAAAAAATCGGAAAAAAATCGGGGAAAAATCGGGAAAAATCGGAAAAAAATAGGAAAAAAATCGGGAAAAATCGGAAAAAAAATCGGAAAAAAAATCGGGAAAAAATCGGGAAAAATCGGAAAAAAAATCGGAAAAAAATCGGGAAAAATCGGGAAAAAATCGGGGAAAAATCGGGAAAAATCGGAAAAAAAATAGGAAAAAAATCGGGAAAAATCGGAAAAAAAATAGGAAAAAAAATAGGAAAAAAATCGGGAAAAAATCGGGAAAAATCGGAAAAAAATTCGGAAAAAAATCGGGAAAAATCGGGAAAAATCGGCAAAAAAATCGGCAAAAAAATTCGGAAAAAATCGGGAAAAATCGGAAAAAAATCGGAAAAAAATTTGGGAAAAATCGGGAAAAATCGGAATTTTTTTGGGGGAAAAATCGGGAAAAATCGGAAAAAAATCGGAAAAAAAATTCGGGAAAAATCGGAAAAAATCGGAAAAAAAATCGAAAAAAAATCGGAAAAAAATCGGAAAAAAATCGGGAAGAATCGGAAAAAAAATCGGAAAAAAAAATCGGGAAAAATCGGAAAAAATCTGAAAAAAAATCTGAAAAAAATCTGGAAAAAATCGGGAAAAAATCGGAAAAAATCGGGAAAAATCGTCAAAAAAATCGGCAAAAAAATTCGGAAAAAATCGGAAAAAAATCGGGAAAAAATCGGGAAAAATCGGAAAAAAAATCGGGAAAAAATCGGGAAAAAATCAGGAAAATCGGCAAAAAAAATCGGAAAAAATCGGGAAAAATCGGAAAAAAAATTCGGAAAAAATCGGAAAAAAAATCGGAAAAAAATGGGAAAAAATGGGAAAAAAATCGGGAAAAATCGGAAAAAAAATCGGAAAAAAATCGGGAAAAATCGGAAAAAATCTGAAAAAAAATCTGAAAAAAATCGGGAAAAAATCATAAAAAAATCGGAAAAAAAATCGGAAAAAATCGGGAAAAATCGGAAAAAAAATCGGAAAAAAATCGGGGAAAAATCGGGAAAAATCGGAAAAAAAATAGGAAAAAAATCGGGAAAAATCGGAAAAAAAATCGGAAAAAAAATTCGGGAAAAATCGGAAAAAATCGGAAAAAAAATCGAAAAAAAATCGGAAAAAAATCGGAAAAAAATCGGGAAGAATCGGAAAAAAAATCGGAAAAAAAAATCGGGAAAAATCGGAAAAAATCTGAAAAAAAATCTGAAAAAAATCTGGAAAAAATCGGGAAAAAATCGGAAAAAATCGGGAAAAATCGTCAAAAAAATCGGCAAAAAAATTCGGAAAAAATCGGAAAAAAATCGGGAAAAAATCGGGAAAAATCGGAAAAAAAATCGGGAAAAAATCGGGAAAAAATCAGGAAAATCGGCAAAAAAAATCGGAAAAAATCGGGAAAAATCGGAAAAAAAATTCGGAAAAAATCGGAAAAAAAATCAGAAAAAAATGGGAAAAAAATGGGAAAAAAATCGGGAAAAATCGGAAAAAAAATCGGAAAAAAATCGGGAAAAATCGGAAAAAATCTGAAAAAAAATCTGAAAAAAATCGGGAAAAAATCATAAAAAAATCGGAAAAAAAATCGGAAAAAATCGGGAAAAATCGGAAAAAAAATCGGAAAAAAATCGGGGAAAAATCGGGAAAAATCGGAAAAAAAATAGGAAAAAAATCGGGAAAAATCGGAAAAAAAATCGGAAAAAAAATCGGAAAAAAATCGGGAAAAAATCGGGAAAAATCGGAAAAAAAATCGGAAAAAAATCGGGAAAAATCGGGAAAAATCGGCAAAAAAATCGGCAAAAAAATTCGGAAAAAATCGGGAAAAATCGGAAAAAAATCGGAAAAAATCGGAAAAAATCGGGAAAAATCGGAAAAAAAATCGGAAAAAATCAGAAAAAAATCGGGAAAAAAATCGGAAAAAAAATCGGGAAAAATCGGAAAAAATCTGAAAAAAAATCTGGAAAAAAATCGGGGAAAAATCGGGAAAAATCGGAAAAAAAATCGGGAAAAAATCGGGAAAAATCGGAAAAAAATTCGGAAAAAAATCGGGAAACATCGGGAAAAATCGGCAAAAAAATCGGCAAAAAAATTCGGAAAAAATCGGGAAAAATCGGAAAAAAATCGGAAAAAAAATTCGGGAAAAATCGGAAAAAATCGGGAAAAATCGGGAAGAATCGGAAAAAAAATCGGAAAAAAAAATCGGGAAAAATCGGAAAAAATCTGAAAAAAAATCTGAAAAAAATCTGGAAAAAATCGGGAAAAAATCGGAAAAAATCGGGAAAAATCGTCAAAAAATCGGCAAAAAAATTCGGAAAAAATCGGAAAAAAATCGGGAAAAAATCGGGAAAAATCGGAAAAAAAATCGGGAAAAAATCGGGAAAAAATCAGGAAAATCGGCAAAAAAAATCGGAAAAAATCGGGAAAAATCGGAAAAAAAATTCGGAAAAAATCGGAAAAAAAATCAGAAAAAAATGGGAAAAAAATGGGAAAAAAATCGGGAAAAATCGGAAAAAAAATCGGAAAAAAATCGGGAAAAATCGGAAAAAATCTGAAAAAAAATCTGAAAAAAATCGGGAAAAAATCATAAAAAAATCGGAAAAAAAATCGGAAAAAATCGGGAAAAATCGGAAAAAAAATCGGAAAAAAATCGGGGAAAAATCGGGAAAAATCGGAAAAAAAATAGGAAAAAAATCGGGAAAAATCGGAAAAAAAATCGGAAAAAAAATCGGAAAAAAATCGGGAAAAAATCGGGAAAAATCGGAAAAAAAATCGGAAAAAAATCGGGAAAAATCGGGAAAAATCGGCAAAAAAATCGGCAAAAAAATTCGGAAAAAATCGGGAAAAATCGGAAAAAAATCGGAAAAAATCGGAAAAAATCGGGAAAAATCGGAAAAAAAATCGGAAAAAATCAGAAAAAAATCGGGAAAAAAATCGGAAAAAAAATCGGGAAAAATCGGAAAAAATCTGAAAAAAAATCTGGAAAAAAATCGGGGAAAAATCGGGAAAAATCGGAAAAAAAATCGGGAAAAAATCGGGAAAAATCGGAAAAAAATTCGGAAAAAAATCGGGAAACATCGGGAAAAATCGGCAAAAAATCGGCAAAAAAATTCGGAAAAAATCGGGAAAAATCGGAAAAAAATCGGAAAAAAAATTCGGGAAAAATCGGAAAAAATCGGGAAAAATCGGCAAAAAAATCGGCAAAAAAATTCGGGAAAAATCTGAAAAAATCGGGAAAAATCGGAAAAAAAATCGGAAAAAAATCGGAAAAAAATCGGAAAAAATCGGAAAAAAGATTCGGAAAAAATCGGAAAAAATCGGGAAAAATCTGCAAAAAATTCGGAAAAGAAATTCGGAAAAAATCGGAAAAAATCGGGAAAAATCGGAAAAAAAATCCGGAAAAAATCGGAAAAAATCGGAAAAAAAATTCGGAAAAAATCGGAAAAAAAATCGGAAAAAAAATCGGGAAAACTCGGGAAAAATCGGCAAAAAAATCGGAAAAAAAATTTCGGTAAAAAATCGGAAAAAATCGGAAAAAATCGGGAAAAATCGGCAAAAAAATCGGCAAAAAAATTCGGAAAAAATCGGAAAAAAATCGGGAAAAAATCGGGAAAAATCGGAAAAAAAATCGGGAAAAAATCGGGAAAAAATCAGGAAAATCGGCAAAAAAATTCGGAAAAAATCGGAAAAAATCGGGAAAAATCGGCAAAAAAATCGGCAAAAAAATTCGGAAAAAATCGGAAAAAATCGGGAAAAATTTGGAAAAAAAATCGGAAAAAAAATCAGAAAAAAATCGGGAAAAATCGGAAAAAAAATCCGGAAAAAATCGGAAAAAATCGGGAAAAATCGGCAAAAAAATCGGCAAAAAAATCGGGAAAAATCGGAAAAAATCGGAAAAAATCGGAAAAATCGGCAAAAAAATCGGCAAAAAAAATCGGAAAAAATCGGAAAAAATCGGGAAAAAATCGGAAAAAAAATCGGCAAAAAAATTCGGAAAAAATCGGGAAAAATCGGAAAAAAATCGGAAAAAAAATTCGGGAAAAATCGGAAAAAATCGGGAAAAATCGGCAAAAAAATCGGCAAAAAAATTCGGGAAAAATCGGAAAAAATCGGGAAAAATCGGAAAAAAAATCGGAAAAAAATCGGAAAAAAATCGGAAAAAATCGGAAAAAAGATTCGGAAAAAATCGGAAAAAATCGGGAAAAATCTGCAAAAAATTCGGAAAAGAAATTCGGAAAAAATCGGAAAAAATCGGGAAAAATCGGAAAAAATCGGAAAAAATCGGAAAAAAAATCGAAAAAAAATCGGAAAAAAATCGGAAAAAATCGGGAAGAATCGGAAAAAAAATCGGAAAAAAAAATCGGGAAAAATCGGAAAAAATCTGAAAAAAAATCTGAAAAAAATCTGGAAAAAATCGGGAAAAAATCGGAAAAAATCGGGAAAAATCGTCAAAAAAATCGGCAAAAAAATTCGGAAAAAATCGGAAAAAAATCGGGAAAAAATCGGGAAAAATCGGAAAAAAAATCGGGAAAAAATCGGGAAAAAATCAGGAAAATCGGCAAAAAAAATCGGAAAAAATCGGGAAAAATCGGAAAAAAAATTCGGAAAAAATCGGAAAAAAAATCGGAAAAAAATGGGAAAAAAATGGGAAAAAAATCGGGAAAAATCGGAAAAAAAATCGGAAAAAAAATCGGGAAAAATCGGAAAAAATCTGAAAAAAAATCTGAAAAAAATCGGGAAAAAATCATAAAAAAATCGGAAAAAAAATCGGAAAAAATCGGGAAAAATCGGAAAAAAATCGGGGAAAAATCGGGAAAAATCGGAAAAAAAATAGGAAAAAAATCGGGAAAAATCGGAAAAAAAATCGGAAAAAAAATCGGAAAAAAATCGGGAAAAAATCGGGAAAAATCGGAAAAAAATTCGGAAAAAAATCGGGAAAAATCGGGAAAAATCGGAAAAAAAATCGGAAAAAAAATTCGGAAAAAATCGGGAAAAATCGGAAAAAAATCGGAAAAAATCGGAAAAAATCGGGAAAAATCGGAAAAAAAATCGGAAAAAATCAGAAAAAAATCGGAAAAAAAATCGGAAAAAAAATCGGGAAAAATCGGAAAAAATCTGAAAAAAAATCTGAAAAAAAATCGGGGAAAAATCGGGAAAAATCGGAAAAAAAATAGGAAAAAATTCGGGAAAAATCGGAAAAAATCGGGAAAAATCGGCAAAAAAATCGGCAAAAAAATTCGGGAAAAATCGGAAAAAATCGGGAAAAATCGGAAAAAAAATCGGAAAAAAATCGGAAAAAAATCGGAAAAAATCGGAAAAAAGATTCGGAAAAAATCGGAAAAAATCGGGAAAAATCGGCAAAAAATTCGGAAAAGAAATTCGGAAAAATCGGAAAAAATCGGGAAAAATCGGAAAAAAAATCCGGAAAAAATCGGAAAAAATCGGCAAAAAAATTCGGAAAAAATCGGAAAAAAAATCGGAAAAAAAATCGGGAAAACTCGGGAAAAATCGGCAAAAAAATCGGAAAAAAAATTTCGGTAAAAAATCGGAAAAAATCGGAAAAATTGGGAAAAATCGGCAAAAAAATCGGCAAAAAAATTCGGAAAAAATCGGAAAAAAATCGGGAAAAAATCGGGAAAATCGGAAAAAAAATCGGGAAAAAATCGGGAAAAAATCAGGAAAATCGGCAAAAAAAATCGGAAAAAATCGGGAAAAATCGGAAAAAAAATCGGAAAAAATCGGGAAAAATCGGAAAAAAAATTCGGAAAAAATCGGAAAAAAAATCGGAAAAAAATGGGAAAAAAATGGGAAAAAAATCGGGAAAAATCGGAAAAAAAATCGGAAAAAAAATCGGGAAAAATCGGAAAAAATCTGAAAAAAAATCTGAAAAAAATCGGGAAAAAATCATAAAAAAATCGGAAAAAAAATCGGAAAAAATCGGGAAAAATCGGAAAAAAATCGGGGAAAAATCGGGAAAAATCGGAAAAAAAATAGGAAAAAAATCGGGAAAAATCGGAAAAAAAATCGGAAAAAAAATCGGAAAAAAATCGGGAAAAAATCGGGAAAAATCGAAAAAAATTCGGAAAAAAATCGGGAAAAATCGGGAAAAATCGGAAAAAAAATCGGAAAAAAAATTCGGAAAAAATCGGGAAAAATCGGAAAAAAATCGGAAAAAATCGGAAAAAATCGGGAAAAATCGGAAAAAAAATCGGAAAAAATCAGAAAAAAATCGGAAAAAAAATCGGAAAAAAAATCGGGAAAAATCGGAAAAAATCTGAAAAAAAATCTGAAAAAAAATCGGGGAAAAATCGGGAAAAATCGGAAAAAAATAGGAAAAAATTCGGGAAAAATCGGAAAAAATCGGGAAAAATCGGCAAAAAAATCGGCAAAAAAATTCGGGAAAAATCGGAAAAAAAATCGGAAAAAAATCGGAAAAAAATCGGAAAAATCGGAAAAAAGATTCGGAAAAAATCGGAAAAAAGATTCGGAAAAAATCGGAAAAAATCGGGAAAAATCGGCAAAAAATTCGGAAAAGAATTTCGGAAAAAATCGGAAAAAATCGGGAAAAATCGGAAAAAAAATCCGGAAAAAATCGGAAAAAATCGGCAAAAAAATTCGGAAAAAATCGGAAAAAAAATCGGAAAAAAAATCGGGAAAACTCGGGAAAAATCGGAAAAAAAATCGGAAAAAAAATTTCGGTAAAAAATCGGAAAAAATCGGAAAAATCGGGAAAAATCGGCAAAAAAATCGGCAAAAAAAATCGGAAAAAATCGGAAAAAATCGGGAAAAATCGGCAAAAAAATCGGCAAAAAAAATCGGAAAAAATCGGAAAAAATCGGAAAAATCGGCAAAAAAATCGGAAAAAAAATTCGTGAAAAAATCGGAAAAAATCGGGAAAAATCGGAAAAAAAATCTGAAAAAAAATCAGAAAAAAATCGGCAGAAATCGGAAAAAAAATTCGGAAAAAATCGGAAAAAAATCGGCAAAAATCGGCAAAAATCGGCAAAAAAAACGGCAAAAAAATTCGGAAAAAATCGGAAAAAATCGGAAAAAAATCGGGAAAAATTGGAAAAAAATTGGAAAAAAATTCGAAAAAAATCGGAAAAAAATCGGAAAAAAATCGGAAAAAAAATCGGGAAAAATCGGAAAAAATCGGAAAAAAAATCGGGAAAAAATCGGGAAAAAATCAGGAAAATCGGCAAAAAAAATCGGGAAAAAATCAGGAAAATCAGCAAAACTATTTTTTATAGGGAAAAATCTGAAATAATCGGCAAAAAAATCGGGAAAAATCGGAAAAAATCGGAAAAAAAATCGGGAAAAAATCAGGAAAATCGGCAAAAAAAATCGGGAAAAAATCAGGAAAATCAGCAAAACTATTTTTTATAGGGAAAAATCTGAAATAATCGGCAAAAAAATCGGGAAGAAATCGGGAAAAATCGGAAAAATAATCGGGAAAAAATCGGGAAAAAATCAGGAAAATCGGCAAAAAAAATCGGAAAAAATCGGGAAAAAAATCTGAAAAGAAATCGGAAAAAATCGGAAAAAATCGGGAAAAATCGGAAAAAAAATCGGAAAAAAAATCGGAAAAAATCGGAAATAATCGGAAAAAAAATCGGAAAAAAATCGGGAAAAAATCGGGAAAAAATCAGGAAAATCGGAAAAAAAAATCGGGGAAAAAATCGGAAAAAAATCGGGAAAAAAATCGGAAAAAATCGGGAAAAATCGGCAAAAAAATCGGCAAAAAAAATCGGAAAAAATCGGAAAAAATCGGGAAAAATCGGAAAGAAATCGGAAAAAAAATCGGAAAAATCGGGAAAAATCTGAAGAAATCTGAAAAAAAATCTGAAAAAAATCGGGAAAAAATCGGGAAAAATCGGAAAAAAATCAGAAAAAAATCGGAAAAAATCGGAAAAAAAATTCGGAAAAAATCGGAAAAAATCGGGAAAAATCGGGAAAAAATCGGCAAAAAAATTCGGATAAAATCGGAAAAATCGGGAAAAATCGGAAAAAAATCGGAAAAAAAATGAGAAAAAAACCGGTAAAAATCGGAAAAAAAATCCGGAAAAAATCGGAAAAAATCGGAAAAAATCGGGAAAAATCGGCAAAAAAATCGGCAAAAAAATCGGGAAAAATCGGGAAAAATCGGCAAAAAAATCGGCAAAAAAATTCGGAAATAATCGGCAAAAAAATCGGGAAAAAATCGGGAAAAATCGGAAAAAAAATCGGGAAAAAATCGGGAAAAAATCAGGAAAATCGGCAAAAAAAATCGGAAAAAATCGGGAAAAATCGGAAAAAAAATTCGGAAAAAATCGGAAAAAAAATCGGAAAAAAATGGGAAAAAAATGGGAAAAAAATCGGGAAAAATCGGAAAAAAAATCGGAAAAAAAATCGGGAAAAATCGGAAAAAATCTGAAAAAAAATCTGAAAAAAATCGGGAAAAAATCTGGAAAAAATCGGAAAAAAAATCGGAAAAAATCGGGAAAAATCGGAAAAAAAATCGGAAAAAAATCGGGGAAAAATCGGGAAAAATCGGAAAAAAAATAGGAAAAAAATCGGGAAAAATCGGAAAAAAAATCGGAAAAAAAATCGGGAAAAAATCGGGAAAAATCGGGAAAAATCGGAAAAAAAATCGGAAAAAAATCGGGAAAAATCGGGAAAAAATCGGGGAAAAATCGGGAAAAATCGGAAAAAAAATAGGAAAAAAATCGGGAAAAATCGGAAAAAAAATAGGAAAAAAAATAGGAAAAAAATCGGGAAAAAATCGGGAAAAATCGGAAAAAAATTCGGAAAAAAATCGGGAAAAATCGGGAAAAATCGGCAAAAAAATCGGCAAAAAAATTCGGAAAAAATCGGGAAAAATCGGAAAAAATCGGAAAAAAAATCAGAAAAAAATCGGAAAAAAATCGGAAAAAAATCGGGAAAAATCGGAAAAAAATCAGAAAAAAATCGGAAAAATCGGAAAAAAAATTCGGAAAAAATCGGAAAAAATCGGGAAAAATCGGGAAAAAAATCGGCAAAAAAATTCGGATAAAATCGGAAAAAATCGGGAAAAATCGGAAAAAAATCGGAAAAAAAATGAGAAAAAAACCGGTAAAAATCGGCAAAAAAATCGGGAAAAATCGGGAAAAATCGGCAAAAAAATTCGGAAATAATCGGCAAAAAAATCGGGAAAAAATCGGGAAAAATCGGAAAAAAAATCGGGAAAAAATCGGGAAAAAATCAGGAAAATCGGCAAAAAAAAATCGGAAAAAATCGGGAAAAATCGGAAAAAAAATTCGGAAAAAATCGGAAAAAAAATCGGAAAAAAATGGGAAAAAAATGGGAAAAAAATCGGGAAAAATCGGAAAAAAAATCGGAAAAAAAATCGGGAAAAATCGGAAAAAATCTGAAAAAAAATCTGAAAAAAATCGGGAAAAAATCTGGAAAAAATCGGAAAAAAAATCGGAAAAAATCGGGAAAAATCGGAAAAAAAATCGGAAAAAAATCGGGGAAAAATCGGGAAAAATCGGAAAAAAATAGGAAAAAAATCGGGAAAAATCGGAAAAAAAATCGGAAAAAAAATCGGGAAAAAATCGGGAAAAATCGGAAAAAAAATCGGAAAAAAATCGGGAAAAATCGGGAAAAAATCGGGGAAAAATCGGGAAAAATCGGAAAAAAAATAGGAAAAAAATCGGGAAAAATCGGAAAAAAAATAGGAAAAAAAATAGGAAAAAAATCGGGAAAAAATCGGGAAAAATCGGAAAAAAATTCGGAAAAAAATCGGGAAAAATCGGGAAAAATCGGCAAAAAAATCGGCAAAAAAATTCGGAAAAAATCGGGAAAAATCGGAAAAAAATCGGAAAAAAATTTGGGAAAAATCGGGAAAAATCGGAATTTTTTTGGGGGAAAAATCGGGAAAAATCGGAAAAAAATCGGAAAAAAAATTCGGGAAAAATCGGAAAAAATCGGAAAAAAAATCGAAAAAAAATCGGAAAAAAATCGGAAAAAAATCGGGAAGAATCGGAAAAAAAATCGGAAAAAAAAATCGGGAAAAATCGGAAAAAATCTGAAAAAAAATCTGAAAAAAATCTGGAAAAAATCGGGAAAAAATCGGAAAAAATCGGGAAAAATCGTCAAAAAAATCGGCAAAAAAATTCGGAAAAAATCGGAAAAAAATCGGGAAAAAATCGGGAAAAATCGGAAAAAAAATCGGGAAAAAATCGGGAAAAAATCAGGAAAATCGGCAAAAAAAATCGGAAAAAATCGGGAAAAATCGGAAAAAAAATTCGGAAAAAATCGGAAAAAAAATCGGAAAAAAATGGGAAAAAAATGGGAAAAAAATCGGGAAAAATCGGAAAAAAAATCGGAAAAAAATCGGGAAAAATCGGAAAAAATCTGAAAAAAAATCTGAAAAAAATCGGGAAAAAATCATAAAAAAATCGGAAAAAAAATCGGAAAAAATCGGGAAAAATCGGAAAAAAAATCGGAAAAAAATCGGGGAAAAATCGGGAAAAATCGGAAAAAAAATAGGAAAAAAATCGGGAAAAATCGGAAAAAAAATCGGAAAAAAAATTCGGGAAAAATCGGAAAAAATCGGAAAAAAAATCGAAAAAAAATCGGAAAAAAATCGGAAAAAAATCGGGAAGAATCGGAAAAAAAATCGGAAAAAAAAATCGGGAAAAATCGGAAAAAATCTGAAAAAAAATCTGAAAAAAATCTGGAAAAAATCGGGAAAAAATCGGAAAAAATCGGGAAAAATCGTCAAAAAAATCGGCAAAAAAATTCGGAAAAAATCGGAAAAAAATCGGGAAAAAATCGGGAAAAATCGGAAAAAAAATCGGGAAAAAATCGGGAAAAAATCAGGAAAATCGGCAAAAAAAATCGGAAAAAATCGGGAAAAATCGGAAAAAAAATTCGGAAAAAATCGGAAAAAAAATCAGAAAAAAATGGGAAAAAAATGGGAAAAAAATCGGGAAAAATCGGAAAAAAAATCGGAAAAAAATCGGGAAAAATCGGAAAAAATCTGAAAAAAAATCTGAAAAAAATCGGGAAAAAATCATAAAAAAATCGGAAAAAAAATCGGAAAAAATCGGGAAAAATCGGAAAAAAAATCGGAAAAAAATCGGGGAAAAATCGGGAAAAATCGGAAAAAAAATAGGAAAAAAATCGGGAAAAATCGGAAAAAAAATCGGAAAAAAAATCGGAAAAAAATCGGGAAAAAATCGGGAAAAATCGGAAAAAAAATCGGAAAAAAATCGGGAAAAATCGGGAAAAATCGGCAAAAAAATCGGCAAAAAAATTCGGAAAAAATCGGGAAAAATCGGAAAAAAATCGGAAAAAATCGGAAAAAATCGGGAAAAATCGGAAAAAAAATCGGAAAAAATCAGAAAAAAATCGGGAAAAAAATCGGAAAAAAAATCGGGAAAAATCGGAAAAAATCTGAAAAAAAATCTGGAAAAAAATCGGGGTAAAAATCGGGAAAAATCGGAAAAAAAATCGGGAAAAAATCGGGAAAAATCGGAAAAAAATTCGGAAAAAAATCGGGAAACATCGGGAAAAATCGGCAAAAAAATCGGCAAAAAAATTCGGAAAAAATCGGGAAAAATCGGAAAAAAATCGGAAAAAAAATTCGGGAAAAATCGGAAAAAATCGGGAAAAATCGGCAAAAAAATCGGCAAAAAAATTCGGGAAAAATCTGAAAAAATCGGGAAAAATCGGAAAAAAAATCGGAAAAAAATCGGAAAAAAATCGGAAAAAATCGGAAAAAAGATTCGGAAAAAATCGGAAAAAATCGGGAAAAATCTGCAAAAAATTCGGAAAAGAAATTCGGAAAAAATCGGAAAAAATCGGGAAAAATCGGAAAAAAAATCCGGAAAAAATCGGAAAAAATCGGAAAAAAAATTCGGAAAAAATCGGAAAAAAAATCGGAAAAAAAATCGGGAAAACTCGGGAAAAATCGGCAAAAAAATCGGAAAAAAAATTTCGGTAAAAAATCGGAAAAAATCGGAAAAAATCGGGAAAAATCGGCAAAAAAATCGGCAAAAAAATTCGGAAAAAATCGGAAAAAAATCGGGAAAAAATCGGGAAAAATCGGAAAAAAAATCGGGAAAAAATCGGGAAAAAATCAGGAAAATCGGCAAAAAAATTCGGAAAAAATCGGAAAAAATCGGGAAAAATCGGCAAAAAAATCGGCAAAAAAATTCGGAAAAAATCGGAAAAAATCGGGAAAAATTTGGAAAAAAAATCGGAAAAAAAATCAGAAAAAAATCGGGAAAAATCGGAAAAAAAATCCGGAAAAAATCGGAAAAAATCGGGAAAAATCGGCAAAAAAATCGGCAAAAAAATCGGGAAAAATCGGAAAAAATCGGAAAAAATCGGAAAAATCGGCAAAAAAATCGGCAAAAAAAATCGGAAAAAATCGGAAAAAATCGGGAAAAAATCGGAAAAAAAATCGGCAAAAAAATTCGGAAAAAATCGGGAAAAATCGGAAAAAAATCGGAAAAAAAATTCGGGAAAAATCGGAAAAAATCGGGAAAAATCGGCAAAAAAATCGGCAAAAAAATTCGGGAAAAATCGGAAAAAATCGGGAAAAATCGGAAAAAAAATCGGAAAAAAATCGGAAAAAAATCGGAAAAAATCGGAAAAAAGATTCGGAAAAAATCGGAAAAAATCGGGAAAAATCTGCAAAAAATTCGGAAAAGAAATTCGGAAAAAATCGGAAAAAATCGGGAAAAATCGGAAAAAATCGGAAAAAATCGGAAAAAAAATCGAAAAAAAATCGGAAAAAAATCGGAAAAAAATCGGGAAGAATCGGAAAAAAAATCGGAAAAAAAAATCGGGAAAAATCGGAAAAAATCTGAAAAAAAATCTGAAAAAAATCTGGAAAAAATCGGGAAAAAATCGGAAAAAATCGGGAAAAATCGTCAAAAAAATCGGCAAAAAAATTCGGAAAAAATCGGAAAAAAATCGGGAAAAAATCGGGAAAAATCGGAAAAAAAATCGGGAAAAAATCGGGAAAAAATCAGGAAAATCGGCAAAAAAAATCGGAAAAAATCGGGAAAAATCGGAAAAAAAATTCGGAAAAAATCGGAAAAAAAATCGGAAAAAAATGGGAAAAAAATGGGAAAAAAATCGGGAAAAATCGGAAAAAAAATCGGAAAAAAAATCGGGAAAAATCGGAAAAAATCTGAAAAAAAATCTGAAAAAAATCGGGAAAAAATCATAAAAAAATCGGAAAAAAAATCGGAAAAAATCGGGAAAAATCGGAAAAAAATCGGGGAAAAATCGGGAAAAATCGGAAAAAAAATAGGAAAAAAATCGGGAAAAATCGGAAAAAAAATCGGAAAAAAAATCGGAAAAAAATCGGGAAAAAATCGGGAAAAATCGGAAAAAAATTCGGAAAAAAATCGGGAAAAATCGGGAAAAATCGGAAAAAAAATCGGAAAAAAAATTCGGAAAAAATCGGGAAAAATCGGAAAAAAATCGGAAAAAATCGGAAAAAATCGGGAAAAATCGGAAAAAAAATCGGAAAAAATCAGAAAAAAATCGGAAAAAAAATCGGAAAAAAAATCGGGAAAAATCGGAAAAAATCTGAAAAAAAATCTGAAAAAAAATCGGGGAAAAATCGGGAAAAATCGGAAAAAAAATAGGAAAAAATTCGGGAAAAATCGGAAAAAATCGGGAAAAATCGGCAAAAAAATCGGCAAAAAAATTCGGGAAAAATCGGAAAAAATCGGGAAAAATCGGAAAAAAAATCGGAAAAAAATCGGAAAAAAATCGGAAAAAATCGGAAAAAAGATTCGGAAAAAATCGGAAAAAATCGGGAAAAATCGGCAAAAAATTCGGAAAAGAAATTCGGAAAAAATCGGAAAAAATCGGGAAAAATCGGAAAAAAAATCCGGAAAAAATCGGAAAAAATCGGCAAAAAAATTCGGAAAAAATCGGAAAAAAAATCGGAAAAAAAATCGGGAAAACTCGGGAAAAATCGGCAAAAAAATCGGAAAAAAAATTTCGGTAAAAAATCGGAAAAAATCGGAAAAAATTGGGAAAAATCGGCAAAAAAATCGGCAAAAAAATTCGGAAAAAATCGGAAAAAAATCGGGAAAAAATCGGGAAAAATCGGAAAAAAAATCGGGAAAAAATCGGGAAAAAATCAGGAAAATCGGCAAAAAAAATCGGAAAAAATCGGGAAAAATCGGAAAAAAAATCGGAAAAAATCGGGAAAAATCGGAAAAAAAATTCGGAAAAAATCGGAAAAAAAATCGGAAAAAAATGGGAAAAAAATGGGAAAAAAATCGGGAAAAATCGGAAAAAAAATCGGAAAAAAAATCGGGAAAAATCGGAAAAAATCTGAAAAAAAATCTGAAAAAAATCGGGAAAAAATCATAAAAAAATCGGAAAAAAAATCGGAAAAAATCGGGAAAAATCGGAAAAAAATCGGGGAAAAATCGGGAAAAATCGGAAAAAAAATAGGAAAAAAATCGGGAAAAATCGGAAAAAAAATCGGAAAAAAAATCGGAAAAAAATCGGGAAAAAATCGGGAAAAATCGGGAAAAATCGGAAAAAAAATTCGGAAAAAATCGGAAAAAAAATCGGAAAAAAATGGGAAAAAAATGGGAAAAAAATCGGGAAAAATCGGAAAAAAAATCGGAAAAAAAATCGGGAAAAATCGGAAAAAATCTGAAAAAAAATCTGAAAAAAATCGGGAAAAAATCATAAAAAAATCGGAAAAAAAATCGGAAAAAATCGGGAAAAATCGGAAAAAAATCGGGGAAAAATCGGGAAAAATCGGAAAAAAAATAGGAAAAAAATCGGGAAAAATCGGAAAAAAAATCGGAAAAAAAATCGGAAAAAAATCGGGAAAAAATCGGGAAAAATCGGAAAAAAATTCGGAAAAAAATCGGGAAAAATCGGGAAAAATCGGAAAAAAAATCGGAAAAAAAATTCGGAAAAAATCGGGAAAAATCGGAAAAAAAATCGGAAAAAATCGGGAAAAATCGGAAAAAAAATTCGGAAAAAATCGGAAAAAAAATCGGAAAAAAATGGGAAAAAAATGGGAAAAAAATCGGGAAAAATCGGAAAAAAAATCGGAAAAAAAATCGGGAAAAATCGGAAAAAATCTGAAAAAAAATCTGAAAAAAATCGGGAAAAAATCATAAAAAAATCGGAAAAAAAATCGGAAAAAATCGGGAAAAATCGGAAAAAAATCGGGGAAAAATCGGGAAAAATCGGAAAAAAAATAGGAAAAAAATCGGGAAAAATCGGAAAAAAAATCGGAAAAAAAATCGGAAAAAAATCGGGAAAAAATCGGGAAAAATCGGAAAAAAATTCGGAAAAAAATCGGGAAAAATCGGGAAAAATCGGAAAAAAAATCGGAAAAAAAATTCGGAAAAAATCGGGAAAAATCGGAAAAAAATCGGAAAAAATCGGAAAAAATCGGGAAAAATCGGAAAAAAAATCGGAAAAAATCAGAAAAAAATCGGAAAAAAAATCGGAAAAAAAATCGGGAAAAATCGGAAAAAATCTGAAAAAAAATCTGAAAAAAAATCGGGGAAAAATCGGGAAAAATCGGAAAAAAATAGGAAAAAATTCGGGAAAAATCGGAAAAAATCGGGAAAAATCGGCAAAAAAATCGGCAAAAAAATTCGGGAAAAATCGGAAAAAAAATCGGAAAAAAATCGGAAAAAAATCGGAAAAAATCGGAAAAAAGATTCGGAAAAAATCGGAAAAAAGATTCGGAAAAAATCGGAAAAAATCGGGAAAAATCGGCAAAAAATTCGGAAAAGAATTTCGGAAAAAATCGGAAAAAATCGGGAAAAATCGGAAAAAAAATCCGGAAAAAATCGGAAAAAATCGGCAAAAAAATTCGGAAAAAATCGGAAAAAAAATCGGAAAAAAAATCGGGAAAACTCGGGAAAAATCGGAAAAAAAATCGGAAAAAAAATTTCGGTAAAAAATCGGAAAAAATCGGAAAAAATCGGGAAAAATCGGCAAAAAAATCGGCAAAAAAAATCGGAAAAAATCGGAAAAAATCGGGAAAAATCGGCAAAAAAATCGGCAAAAAAAATCGGAAAAAATCGGAAAAAATCGGAAAAATCGGCAAAAAAATCGGAAAAAAAATTCGGAAAAAATCGGAAAAAATCGGGAAAAATCGGAAAAAAAATCTGAAAAAAAATCAGAAAAAAATCGGCAGAAATCGGAAAAAAAATTCGGAAAAAATCGGAAAAAAATCGGCAAAAATCGGCAAAAATCGGCAAAAAAAACGGCAAAAAAATTCGGAAAAAATCGGAAAAAATCGGAAAAAAATCGGGAAAAATTGGAAAAAAATTGGAAAAAAATTCGAAAAAAATCGGGAAAAAAATCGGAAAAAAATCGGAAAAAAAATCGGGAAAAATCGGAAAAAATCGGAAAAAAAATCGGGAAAAAATCGGGAAAAAATCAGGAAAATCGGCAAAAAAAATCGGGAAAAAATCAGGAAAATCAGCAAAACTATTTTTTATAGGGAAAAATCTGAAATAATCGGCAAAAAAATCGGGAAAAATCGGAAAAAATCGGAAAAAAAATCGGGAAAAAATCAGGAAAATCGGCAAAAAAAATCGGGAAAAAATCAGGAAAATCAGCAAAACTATTTTTTATAGGGAAAAATCTGAAATAATCGGCAAAAAAATCGGGAAGAAATCGGGAAAAATCGGAAAAATAATCGGGAAAAAATCGGGAAAAAATCAGGAAAATCGGCAAAAAAAATCGGAAAAAATCGGGAAAAAAATCTGAAAAGAAATCGGAAAAAATCGGAAAAAATCGGGAAAAATCGGAAAAAAAATCGGAAAAAAAATCGGAAAAAATCGGAAATAATCGGAAAAAAAATCGGAAAAAAATCGGGAAAAAATCGGGAAAAAATCAGGAAAATCGGAAAAAAAAAATCGGGGAAAAAATCGGAAAAAAATCGGGAAAAAAAATCGGAAAAAATCGGGAAAAATCGGCAAAAAAATCGGCAAAAAAAATCGGAAAAAATCGGAAAAAATCGGGAAAAATCGGAAAGAAATCGGAAAAAAAATCGGAAAAAATCGGGAAAAATCTGAAGAAATCTGAAAAAAAATCTGAAAAAAATCGGGAAAAAATCGGGAAAAATCGGAAAAAAATCAGAAAAAAATCGGAAAAAATCGGAAAAAAAATTCGGAAAAAATCGGAAAAAATCGGGAAAAATCGGGAAAAAAATCGGCAAAAAAATTCGGATAAAATCGGAAAAAATCGGGAAAAATCGGAAAAAAATCGGAAAAAAAATGAGAAAAAAACCGGTAAAAATCGGAAAAAAAATCCGGAAAAAATCGGAAAAAATCGGAAAAAATCGGGAAAAATCGGCAAAAAAATCGGCAAAAAAATCGGGAAAAATCGGGAAAAATCGGCAAAAAAATCGGCAAAAAAATTCGGAAATAATCGGCAAAAAAATCGGGAAAAAATCGGGAAAAATCGGAAAAAAAATCGGGAAAAAATCGGGAAAAAATCAGGAAAATCGGCAAAAAAAATCGGAAAAAATCGGGAAAAATCGGAAAAAAAATTCGGAAAAAATCGGAAAAAAAATCGGAAAAAAATGGGAAAAAAATGGGAAAAAAATCGGGAAAAATCGGAAAAAAAATCGGAAAAAAAATCGGGAAAAATCGGAAAAAATCTGAAAAAAAATCTGAAAAAAATCGGGAAAAAATCTGGAAAAAATCGGAAAAAAAATCGGAAAAAATCGGGAAAAATCGGAAAAAAAATCGGAAAAAAATCGGGGAAAAATCGGGAAAAATCGGAAAAAAAATAGGAAAAAAATCGGGAAAAATCGGAAAAAAAATCGGAAAAAAAATCGGGAAAAAATCGGGAAAAAATCGGGAAAAATCGGAAAAAAAATCGGAAAAAAATCGGGAAAAATCGGGAAAAAATCGGGGAAAAATCGGGAAAAATCGGAAAAAAAATAGGAAAAAAATCGGGAAAAATCGGAAAAAAAATAGGAAAAAAAATAGGAAAAAAATCGGGAAAAAATCGGGAAAAATCGGAAAAAAATTCGGAAAAAAATCGGGAAAAATCGGGAAAAATCGGCAAAAAAATCGGCAAAAAAATTCGGAAAAAATCGGGAAAAATCGGAAAAAATCGGAAAAAAAATCAGAAAAAAATCGGAAAAAAATCGGAAAAAAATCGGGAAAAATCGGAAAAAAATCAGAAAAAAATCGGAAAAATCGGAAAAAAAATTCGGAAAAAATCGGAAAAAATCGGGAAAAATCGGGAAAAAAATCGGCAAAAAAATTCGGATAAAATCGGAAAAAATCGGGAAAAATCGGAAAAAAATCGGAAAAAAAATGAGAAAAAAACCGGTAAAAATCGGCAAAAAAATCGGGAAAAATCGGGAAAAATCGGCAAAAAAATTCGGAAATAATCGGCAAAAAAATCGGGAAAAAATCGGGAAAAATCGGAAAAAAAATCGGGAAAAAATCGGGAAAAAATCAGGAAAATCGGCAAAAAAAATCGGAAAAAATCGGGAAAAATCGGAAAAAAAATTCGGAAAAAATCGGAAAAAAAATCGGAAAAAAATGGGAAAAAAATGGGAAAAAAATCGGGAAAAATCGGAAAAAAAATCGGAAAAAAAATCGGGAAAAATCGGAAAAAATCTGAAAAAAAATCTGAAAAAAATCGGGAAAAAATCTGGAAAAAATCGGAAAAAAAATCGGAAAAAATCGGGAAAAATCGGAAAAAAAATCGGAAAAAAATCGGGGAAAAATCGGGAAAAATCGGAAAAAAATAGGAAAAAAATCGGGAAAAATCGGAAAAAAAATCGGAAAAAAAATCGGGAAAAAATCGGGAAAAATCGGAAAAAAAATCGGAAAAAAATCGGGAAAAATCGGGAAAAAATCGGGGAAAAATCGGGAAAAATCGGAAAAAAAATAGGAAAAAAATCGGGAAAAATCGGAAAAAAAATAGGAAAAAAAATAGGAAAAAAATCGGGAAAAAATCGGGAAAAATCGGAAAAAAATTCGGAAAAAAATCGGGAAAAATCGGGAAAAATCGGCAAAAAAATCGGCAAAAAAATTCGGAAAAAATCGGGAAAAATCGGAAAAAAATCGGAAAAAAATTTGGGAAAAATCGGGAAAAATCGGAATTTTTTTGGGGGAAAAATCGGGAAAAATCGGAAAAAAATCGGAAAAAAAATTCGGGAAAAATCGGAAAAAATCGGAAAAAAAATCGAAAAAAAATCGGAAAAAAATCGGAAAAAAATCGGGAAGAATCGGAAAAAAAATCGGAAAAAAAAATCGGGAAAAATCGGAAAAAATCTGAAAAAAAATCTGAAAAAAATCTGGAAAAAATCGGGAAAAAATCGGAAAAAATCGGGAAAAATCGTCAAAAAAATCGGCAAAAAAATTCGGAAAAAATCGGAAAAAAATCGGGAAAAATCGGAAAAAAAATCGGGAAAAAATCGGGAAAAAATCAGGAAAATCGGCAAAAAAAATCGGAAAAAATCGGGAAAAATCGGAAAAAAAATTCGGAAAAAATCGGAAAAAAAATCGGAAAAAAATGGGAAAAAAATGGGAAAAAAATCGGGAAAAATCGGAAAAAAAATCGGAAAAAAATCGGGAAAAATCGGAAAAAATCTGAAAAAAAATCTGAAAAAAATCGGGAAAAAATCATAAAAAAATCGGAAAAAAAATCGGAAAAAATCGGGAAAAATCGGAAAAAAAATCGGAAAAAAATCGGGGAAAAATCGGGAAAAATCGGAAAAAATCGGAAAAAAAATCAGAAAAAAATCGGAAAAAAATCGGAAAAAAATCGGGAAAAATCGGAAAAAAATCAGAAAAAAATCGGAAAAAATCGGAAAAAAAATTCGGAAAAAATCGGAAAAAATCGGGAAAAATCGGGAAAAAAATCGGCAAAAAAATTCGGATAAAATCGGAAAAAATCGGGAAAAATCGGAAAAAAATCGGAAAAAAAATGAGAAAAAAACCGGTAAAAATCGGAAAAAAAATCCGGAAAAAATCGGAAAAAATCGGAAAAAATCGGGAAAAATCGGCAAAAAAATCGGCAAAAAAATCGGGAAAAATCGGGAAAAATCGGCAAAAAAATCGGCAAAAAAATTCGGAAATAATCGGCAAAAAAATCGGGAAAAAATCGGGAAAAATCGGAAAAAAAATCGGGAAAAAATCGGGAAAAAATCAGGAAAATCGGCAAAAAAAATCGGAAAAAATCGGGAAAAATCGGAAAAAAAATTCGGAAAAAATCGGAAAAAAAATCGGAAAAAAATGGGAAAAAAATGGGAAAAAAATCGGGAAAAATCGGAAAAAAAATCGGAAAAAAAATCGGGAAAAATCGGAAAAAATCTGAAAAAAAATCTGAAAAAAATCGGGAAAAAATCTGGAAAAAATCGGAAAAAAAATCGGAAAAAATCGGGAAAAATCGGAAAAAAAATCGGAAAAAAATCGGGGAAAAATCGGGAAAAATCGGAAAAAAATAGGAAAAAAATCGGGAAAAATCGGAAAAAAAATCGGAAAAAAAATCGGGAAAAAATCGGGAAAAATCGGAAAAAAAATCGGAAAAAAATCGGGAAAAATCGGGAAAAAATCGGGGAAAAATCGGGAAAAATCGGAAAAAAATTCGGAAAAAAATCGGGAAAAATCGGAAAAAAAATAGGAAAAAAAATCGGCAAAAAAATTCGGAAAAAATCGGGAAAAATCGGAAAAAAATCGGAAAAAAATTTGGGAAAAATCGGGAAAAATCGGAATTTTTTTTGGGGAAAAATCGGGAAAAATCGGAAAAAAATCGGAAAAAAAATTCGGGAAAAATCGGGAAAAAATCGGAAAAAAAATCGGAAAAAAATCGGAAAAAAATCGGAAAAAAATCGGGAAGAATCGGAAAAAAAATCGGAAAAAAAAATCGGGAAAAATCGGAAAAAATCTGAAAAAAAATCTGAAAAAAATCTGGAAAAAATCGGGAAAAAATCGGAAAAAATCGGGAAAAATCGTCAAAAAAATCGGCAAAAAAATTCGGAAAAAATCGGAAAAAAATCGGGAAAAAATCGGGAAAAATCGGAAAAAAAATCGGGAAAAAATCGGGAAAAAATCAGGAAAATCGGCAAAAAAAATCGGAAAAAATCGGGAAAAATCGGAAAAAAAATTCGGAAAAAATCGGAAAAAAAATCGGAAAAAAATGGGAAAAAAATGGGAAAAAAATCGGGAAAAATCGGAAAAAAAATCGGAAAAAAATCGGGAAAAATCGGAAAAAATCTGAAAAAAAATCTGAAAAAAATCGGGAAAAAATCATAAAAAAATCGGAAAAAAAATCGGAAAAAATCGGGAAAAATCGGAAAAAAAATCGGAAAAAAATCGGGGAAAAATCGGGAAAAATCGGAAAAAAAATAGGAAAAAAATCGGGAAAAATCGGAAAAAAAATCGGAAAAAAAATCGGAAAAAAATCGGGAAAAAATCGGGAAAAATCGGAAAAAAATTCGGAAAAAAATCGGGAAAAATCGGGAAAAATCGGCAAAAAAATCGGCAAAAAAATTCGGAAAAAATCGGGAAAAATCGGAAAAAAATCGGAAAAAATCGGAAAAAATCGGGAAAAATCGGAAAAAAAATCGGAAAAAATCAGAAAAAAATCGGGAAAAAAATCGGAAAAAAAATCGGGAAAAATCGGAAAAAATCTGAAAAAAAATCTGGAAAAAAATCGGGGAAAAATCGGGAAAAATCGGAAAAAAAATCGGGAAAAAATCGGGAAAAATCGGAAAAAAATTCGGAAAAAAATCGGGAAACATCGGGAAAAATCGGCAAAAAAATCGGCAAAAAAATTCGGAAAAAATCGGGAAAAATCGGAAAAAAATCGGAAAAAAAATTCGGGAAAAATCGGAAAAAATCGGGAAAAATCGGCAAAAAAATCGGCAAAAAAATTCGGGAAAAATCGGAAAAAATCGGGAAAAATCGGAAAAAAAATCGGAAAAAAATCGGAAAAAAATCGGAAAAAATCGGAAAAAAGATTCGGAAAAAATCGGAAAAAATCGGGAAAAATCTGCAAAAAATTCGGAAAAGAAATTCGGAAAAAATCGGAAAAAATCGGGAAAAATCGGAAAAAAAATCCGGAAAAAATCGGAAAAAATCGGAAAAAAAATTCGGAAAAAATCGGAAAAAAAATCGGAAAAAAAATCGGGAAAACTCGGGAAAAATCGGCAAAAAAATCGGAAAAAAAAATTCGGTAAAAAATCGGAAAAAATCGGAAAAAATCGGGAAAAATCGGCAAAAAAATCGGCAAAAAAATTCGGAAAAAATCGGAAAAAAATCGGGAAAAAATCGGGAAAAATCGGAAAAAAAATCGGGGAAAAATCGGGAAAAAATCAGGAAAATCGGCAAAAAAATTCGGAAAAAATCGGGAAAAATCGGAAAAAAAATTCGGAAAAAATCGGGAAAAATCGGAAAAAAAATTCGGAAAAAATCGGATAAAAAATCGGAAAAAAATGGGAAAAAAATGGGAAAAAAATCGGGAAAAATCGGAAAAAAAATCGGAAAAAAAATCGGGAAAAATCGGAAAAAATCTGAAAAAAAATCTGAAAAAAATCGGGAAAAAATCATAAAAAAATCGGAAAAAAAATCGGAAAAAATCGGGAAAAATCGGAAAAAAATCGGGGAAAAATCGGGAAAAATCGGAAAAAAAATAGGAAAAAAATCGGGAAAAATCGGAAAAAAAATCGGAAAAAAAATCGGAAAAAAATCGGGAAAAAATCGGGAAAAATCGGAAAAAAATTCGGAAAAAAATCGGGAAAAATCGGGAAAAATCGGAAAAAAAATCGGAAAAAAAATTCGGAAAAAATCGGGAAAAATCGGAAAAAAATCGGAAAAAATCGGAAAAAATCGGGAAAAATCGGAAAAAAAATCGGAAAAAATCAGAAAAAAATCGGAAAAAAAATCGGAAAAAAAATCGGGAAAAATCGGAAAAAATCTGAAAAAAAATCTGAAAAAAAATCGGGGAAAAATCGGGAAAAATCGGAAAAAAAATAGGAAAAAATTCGGGAAAAATCGGAAAAAATCGGGAAAAATCGGCAAAAAAATCGGCAAAAAAATTCGGGAAAAATCGGAAAAAATCGGGAAAAATCGGAAAAAAAATCGGAAAAAAATCGGAAAAAAATCGGAAAAAATCGGAAAAAAGATTCGGAAAAAATCGGAAAAAATCGGGAAAAATCGGCAAAAAATTCGGAAAAGAAATTCGGAAAAAATCGGAAAAAATCGGGAAAAATCGGAAAAAAAATCCGGAAAAAATCGGAAAAAATCGGCAAAAAAATTCGGAAAAAATCGGAAAAAAAATCGGAAAAAAAATCGGGAAAACTCGGGAAAAATCGGCAAAAAAATCGGAAAAAAAATTTCGGTAAAAAATCGGAAAAAATCGGAAAAAATCGGGAAAAATCGGCAAAAAAATCGGCAAAAAAAATCGGAAAAAATCGGAAAAAATCGGGAAAAATCGGCAAAAAAATCGGCAAAAAAAACCGGAAAAAATCGGAAAAAATCGGAAAAATCGGCAAAAAAATCGGAAAAAAAATTCGGAAAAAATCGGAAAAAATCGGGAAAAATCGGAAAAAAAATCGGAAAAAAAATCAGAAAAAAATCGGCAGAAATCGGAAAAAAAATTCGGAAAAAATCGGAAAAAAATCGGGAAAAATCGGCAAAAATCGGCAAAAAAAACGGCAAAAAAATTCGGAAAAAATCGGAAAAAATCGGAAAAAAATCGGGAAAAATTGGAAAAAAATTGGAAAAAAATTGGAAAAAAATCGGGAAAAAAATCGGAAAAAAATCGGAAAAAAAGTCGGGAAAAATCGGAAAAAATCGGAAAAAAAATCGGGAAAAAATCGGGAAAAAATCAGGAAAATCGGCAAAAAAAATCGGGAAAAAATCAGGAAAATCAGCAAAACTATTTTTTATAGGGAAAAATCTGAAATAATCGGCAAAAAAATCGGGAAAAATCGGAAAAAATCGGAAAAAAAATCGGGAAAAAATCAGGAAAATCGGCAAAAAAAATCGGGAAAAAATCAGGAAAATCAGCAAAACTATTTTTTATAGGGAAAAATCTGAAATAATCGGCAAAAAAATCGGGAAGAAATCGGGAAAAATCGGAAAAATAATCGGGAAAAAATCGGGAAAAAATCAGGAAAATCTGCAAAAAAAATCGGAAAAAATCGGGAAAAAAATCTGAAAAGAAATCGGAAAAAATCGGAAAAAATCGGGAAAAATCGGAAAAAAAATCGGAAAAAAAATCGGAAAAAATCGGAAATAATCGGAAAAAAAATCGGAAAAAAATCGGGAAAAAATCGGGAAAAAATCAGGAAAATCGGAAAAAAAAAATCGGGGAAAAAATCGGAAAAAAATCGGGAAAAAAAATCGGAAAAAATCGGGAAAAATCGGCAAAAAAATCGGCAAAAAAAATCGGAAAAAATCGGAAAAAATCGGGAAAAATCGGAAAGAAATCGGAAAAAAAATCGGAAAAAATCGGGAAAAATCTGAAGAAATCTGAAAAAAAATCTGAAAAAAATCGGGAAAAAATCGGGAAAAAATCGGAAAAAAAATCGGAAAAAATCGGGAAAAATCGGAAAAAATCGGAAAAAATCGGAAAAAATCGGAAAAAATCGGGAAAAATCGGAAAAAATCGGGAAAAATTTGGAAAAAAAATCGGAAAAAAAATCAGAAAAAAATCGGGAAAAATCGGAAAAAAAATCGGAAAAAAAATCGGGAAAAATCGGAAAAAATCTGAAAAAAAATCTGAAAAAAATCGGGAAAAAATCTGGAAAAAATCGGAAAAAAAATCGGAAAAAATCGGGAAAAATCGGAAAAAAAATCGGAAAAAAATCGGGGAAAAATCGGGAAAAATCGGAAAAAAAATAGGAAAAAAATCGGGAAAAATCGGAAAAAAAATCGGAAAAAAAATCGGGAAAAAATCGGGAAAAATCGGAAAAAAAATCGGAAAAAAATCGGGAAAAATCGGGAAAAAATCGGGGAAAAATCGGGAAAAATCGGAAAAAAAATAGGAAAAAAATCGGGAAAAATCGGAAAAAAAATAGGAAAAAAAATAGGAAAAAAATCGGGAAAAAATCGGGAAAAATCGGAAAAAAATTCGGAAAAAAATCGGGAAAAATCGGCAAAAAAATCGGCAAAAAAATTCGGAAAAAATCGGGAAAAATCGGAAAAAATCGGAAAAAAAATCAGAAAAAAATCGGAAAAAAATCGGAAAAAAATCGGGAAAAATCGGAAAAAAATCAGAAAAAAATCGGAAAAAATCGGAAAAAAAATTCGGAAAAAATCGGAAAAAATCGGGAAAAATCGGGAAAAAAATCGGCAAAAAAATTCGGATAAAATCGGAAAAAATCGGGAAAAATCGGAAAAAAATCGGAAAAAAAATGAGAAAAAAACCGGTAAAAATCGGAAAAAAAATCCGGAAAAAATCGGAAAAAATCGGAAAAAATCGGGAAAAATCGGCAAAAAAATCAGCAAAAAAATCGGGAAAAATCGGGAAAAATCGGCAAAAAAATCGGCAAAAAAATTCGGAAATAATCGGCAAAAAAATCGGGAAAAAATCGGGAAAAATCGGAAAAAAAATCGGGAAAAAATCGGGAAAAAATCAGGAAAATCGGCAAAAAAAATCGGAAAAAATCGGGAAAAATCGGAAAAAAAATTCGGAAAAAATCGGAAAAAAAATCGGAAAAAAATGGGAAAAAAATGGGAAAAAAATCGGGAAAAATCGGAAAAAAAATCGGAAAAAAAATCGGGAAAAATCGGAAAAAATCTGAAAAAAAATCTGAAAAAAATCGGGAAAAAATCTGGAAAAAATCGGAAAAAAAATCGGAAAAAATCGGGAAAAATCGGAAAAAAAATCGGAAAAAAATCGGGGAAAAATCGGGAAAAATCGGAAAAAAATAGGAAAAAAATCGGGAAAAATCGGAAAAAAAATCGGAAAAAAAATCGGGAAAAAATCGGGAAAAATCGGAAAAAAAATCGGAAAAAAATCGGGAAAAATCGGGAAAAAATCGGGGAAAAATCGGGAAAAATCGGAAAAAAAATAGGAAAAAAATCGGGAAAAATCGGAAAAAAAATAGGAAAAAAAATAGGAAAAAAATCGGGAAAAAATCGGGAAAAATCGGAAAAAAATTCGGAAAAAAATCGGGAAAAATCGGGAAAAAACGGCAAAAAAATCGGCAAAAAAATTCGGAAAAAATCGGGAAAAATCGGAAAAAAATCGGAAAAAAATTTGGGAAAAATCGGGAAAAATCGGAATTTTTTTTGGGGAAAAATCGGGAAAAATCGGAAAAAAATCGGAAAAAAAATTCGGGAAAAATCGGAAAAAATCGGAAAAAAAATCGGAAAAAAATCGGAAAAAAATCGGAAAAAAATCGGGAAGAATCGGAAAAAAAATCGGAAAAAAAAATCGGGAAAAATCGGAAAAAATCTGAAAAAAAATCTGAAAAAAATCTGGAAAAAATCGGGAAAAAATCGGAAAAAATCGTCAAAAAAATCGGCAAAAAAATTCGGAAAAAATCGGAAAAAAATCGGGAAAAAATCGGGAAAAATCGGAAAAAAAATCGGGAAAAAATCGGGAAAAAATCAGGAAAATCGGCAAAAAAAATCGGAAAAAATCGGGAAAAATCGGAAAAAAAATTCGGAAAAAATCGGAAAAAAAATCGGAAAAAAATGGGAAAAAAATGGGAAAAAAATCGGGAAAAATCGGAAAAAAAATCGGAAAAAAATCGGGAAAAATCGGAAAAAATCTGAAAAAAAATCTGAAAAAAATCGGGAAAAAATCATAAAAAAATCGGAAAAAAAATCGGAAAAAATCGGGAAAAATCGGAAAAAAAATCGGAAAAAAATCGGGGAAAAATCGGGAAAAATCGGAAAAAAAATAGGAAAAAAATCGGGAAAAATCGGAAAAAAAATCGGAAAAAAAATCGGAAAAAAATCGGGAAAAAATCGGGAAAAATCGGAAAAAAATTCGGAAAAAAATCGGGAAAAATCGGGAAAAATCGGCAAAAAAATCGGCAAAAAAATTCGGAAAAAATCGGGAAAAATCGGAAAAAAATCGGAAAAAATCGGAAAAAATCGGGAAAAATCGGAAAAAAATCGGAAAAAATCAGAAAAAAATCGGGAAAAAAATCGGAAAAAAAATCGGGAAAAATCGGAAAAAATCTGAAAAAAAATCTGGAAAAAAATCGGGGAAAAATCGGGAAAAATCGGAAAAAAAATCGGGAAAAAATCGGGAAAAATCGGAAAAAAATTCGGAAAAAAATCGGGAAACATCGGGAAAAATCGGCAAAAAAATCGGCAAAAAAATTCGGAAAAAATCGGGAAAAATCGGAAAAAAATCGGAAAAAAAATTCGGGAAAAATCGGAAAAAATCGGGAAAAATCGGCAAAAAAATCGGCAAAAAAATTCGGGAAAAATCGGAAAAAATCGGGAAAAATCGGAAAAAAAATCGGAAAAAAATCGGAAAAAAATCGGAAAAAATCGGAAAAAAGATTCGGAAAAAATCGGAAAAAATCGGGAAAAATCTGCAAAAAATTCGGAAAAGAAATTCGGAAAAAATCGGAAAAAATCGGGAAAAATCGGAAAAAAAATCCGGAAAAAATCGGAAAAAATCGGAAAAAAAATTCGGAAAAAATCGGAAAAAAAATCGGAAAAAAAATCGGGAAAACTCGGGAAAAATCGGAAAAAAAATCGGAAAAAAAATTTCGGTAAAAAATCGGAAAAAATCGGAAAAAATCGGGAAAAATCGGCAAAAAAATCGGCAAAAAAATTCGGAAAAAATCGGAAAAAAATCGGGAAAAAATCGGGAAAAATCGGAAAAAAAATCGGGAAAAAATCGGGAAAAAATCAGGAAAATCGGCAAAAAAAATCGGAAAAAATCGGGAAAAATCGGAAAAAAAATTCGGAAAAAATCGGAAAAAAAATCGGAAAAAAATGGGAAAAAAATGGGAAAAAAATCGGGAAAAATCGGAAAAAAAATCGGAAAAAAATCGGGAAAAATCGGAAAAAATCTGAAAAAAAATCTGAAAAAAATCGGGAAAAAATCATAAAAAAATCGGAAAAAAAATCGGAAAAAATCGGGAAAAATCGGAAAAAAAATCGGAAAAAAATCGGGGAAAAATCGGGAAAAATCGGAAAAAAAATAGGAAAAAAATCGGGAAAAATCGGAAAAAAAATCGGAAAAAAAATCGGAAAAAAATCGGGAAAAAATCGGGAAAAATCGGAAAAAAATTCGGAAAAAAATCGGGAAAAATCGGGAAAAATCGGCAAAAAAATCGGCAAAAAAATTCGGAAAAAATCGGGAAAAATCGGAAAAAAATCGGAAAAAATCGGAAAAAATCGGGAAAAATCGGAAAAAAAATCGGAAAAAATCAGAAAAAAATCGGGAAAAAAATCGGAAAAAAAATCGGGAAAAATCGGAAAAAATCTGAAAAAAAATCTGGAAAAAAATCGGGGAAAAATCGGGAAAAATCGGAAAAAAAATCGGGAAAAAATCGGGAAAAATCGGAAAAAAATTCGGAAAAAAATCGGGAAACATCGGGAAAAATCGGCAAAAAAATCGGCAAAAAAATTCGGAAAAAATCGGGAAAAATCGGAAAAAAATCGGAAAAAAAATTCGGGAAAAATCGGAAAAAATCGGGAAAAATCGGCAAAAAAATCGGCAAAAAAATTCGGGAAAAATCGGAAAAAATCGGGAAAAATCGGAAAAAAAATCGGAAAAAAATCGGAAAAAAATCGGAAAAAATCGGAAAAAAGATTCGGAAAAAATCGGAAAAAATCGGGAAAAATCTGCAAAAAATTCGGAAAAGAAATTCGGAAAAAATCGGAAAAAATCGGGAAAAATCGGAAAAAAAATCCGGAAAAAATCGGAAAAAATCGGAAAAAAAATTCGGAAAAAATCGGAAAAAAAATCGGAAAAAAAATCGGGAAAACTCGGGAAAAATCGGAAAAAAAATCGGAAAAAAAATTTCGGTAAAAAATCGGAAAAAATCGGAAAAAATCGGGAAAAATCGGCAAAAAAATCGGCAAAAAAATTCGGAAAAAATCGGAAAAAAATCGGGAAAAAATCGGGAAAAATCGGAAAAAAAATCGGGAAAAAATCGGGAAAAAATCAGGAAAATCGGCAAAAAAAATCGGAAAAAATCGGGAAAAATCGGAAAAAAAATTCGGAAAAAATCGGGAAAAATCGGAAAAAAAATTCGGAAAAAATCGGAAAAAAAATCGGAAAAAAATGGGAAAAAAATGGGAAAAAAATCGGGAAAAATCGGAAAAAAAATCGGAAAAAAAATCGGGAAAAATCGGAAAAAAAATCTGAAAAAAATCGGGAAAAAATCATAAAAAAATCGGAAAAAAAATCGGAAAAAATCGGGAAAAATCGGAAAAAAATCGGGGAAAAATCGGGAAAAATCGGAAAAAAAATAGGAAAAAAATCGGGAAAAATCGGAAAAAAAATCGGAAAAAAAATCGGAAAAAAATCGGGAAAAAATCGGGAAAAATCGGAAAAAAATTCGGAAAAAAATCGGGAAAAATCGGGAAAAATCGGAAAAAAAATCGGAAAAAAAATTCGGAAAAAATCGGGAAAAATCGGAAAAAAATCGGAAAAAATCGGAAAAAATCGGGAAAAATCGGAAAAAAAATCGGAAAAAATCAGAAAAAAATCGGAAAAAAAATCGAAAAAAAAATCGGGAAAAATCGGAAAAAATCGGGAAAAAAATCGGAAAAAAAATCGGGAAAAAATCGGGAAATATCGGAAAAAAAATCGGAAAAAAATCGGGAAAAATCGGGAAAAAATCGGGGAAAAATCGGGAAAAATCGGAAAAAAAATAGGAAAAAAATCGGGAAAAATCGGAAAAAAAATAGGAAAAAAAATAGGAAAAAAATCGGGAAAAAATCGGGAAAAATCGGAAAAAAATTCGGAAAAAAATCGGGAAAAATCGGGAAAAAACGGCAAAAAAATCGGCAAAAAAATTCGGAAAAAATCGGGAAAAATCGGAAAAAAATCGGAAAAAAATTTGGGAAAAATCGGGAAAAATCGGAATTTTTTTTTGGGAAAAATCGGGAAAAATCGGAAAAAAATCGGAAAAAAAATTCGGGAAAAATCGGAAAAAATCGGAAAAAAAATCGGAAAAAAATCGGAAAAAAATCGGAAAAAAATCGGGAAGAATCGGAAAAAAAATCGGAAAAAAAAATCGGGAAAAATCGGAAAAAATCTGAAAAAAAATCTGAAAAAAATCTGGAAAAAATCGGGAAAAAATCGGAAAAAATCGGGAAAAATCGTCAAAAAAATCGGCAAAAAAATTCGGAAAAAATCGGAAAAAAATCGGGAAAAAATCGGGAAAAATCGGAAAAAAAATCGGGAAAAAATCGGGAAAAAATCAGGAAAATCGGCAAAAAAAATCGGAAAAAATCGGGAAAAATCGGAAAAAAAATTCGGAAAAAATCGGAAAAAAAATCGGAAAAAAATGGGAAAAAAATGGGAAAAAAATCGGGAAAAATCGGAAAAAAAATCGGAAAAAAATCGGGAAAAATCGGAAAAAATCTGAAAAAAAATCTGAAAAAAATCGGGAAAAAATCATAAAAAAATCGGAAAAAAAATCGGAAAAAATCGGGAAAAATCGGAAAAAAAATCGGAAAAAAATCGGGGAAAAATCGGGAAAAATCGGAAAAAAAATAGGAAAAAAATCGGGAAAAATCGGAAAAAAAATCGGAAAAAAAATCGGAAAAAAATCGGGAAAAAATCGGGAAAAATCGGAAAAAAATTCGGAAAAAAATCGGGAAAAATCGGGAAAAATCGGCAAAAAAATCGGCAAAAAAATTCGGAAAAAATCGGGAAAAATCGGAAAAAAATCGGAAAAAATCGGAAAAAATCGGGAAAAATCGGAAAAAAAATCGGAAAAAATCAGAAAAAAATCGGGAAAAAAATCGGAAAAAAAATCGGGAAAAATCGGAAAAAATCTGAAAAAAAATCTGGAAAAAAATCGGGGAAAAATCGGGAAAAATCGGAAAAAAAATCGGGAAAAAATCGGGAAAAATCGGAAAAAAATTCGGAAAAAAATCGGGAAACATCGGGAAAAATCGGCAAAAAAATCGGCAAAAAAATTCGGAAAAAATCGGGAAAAATCGGAAAAAAATCGGAAAAAAAATTCGGGAAAAATCGGAAAAAATCGGGAAAAATCGGCAAAAAAATCGGCAAAAAAATTCGGGAAAAATCGGAAAAAATCGGGAAAAATCGGAAAAAAAATCGGAAAAAAATCGGAAAAAAATCGGAAAAAATCGGAAAAAAGATTCGGAAAAAATCGGAAAAAATCGGGAAAAATCTGCAAAAAATTCGGAAAAGAAATTCGGAAAAAATCGGAAAAAATCGGGAAAAATCGGAAAAAAAATCCGGAAAAAATCGGAAAAAATCGGAAAAAAAATTCGGAAAAAATCGGAAAAAAAATCGGAAAAAAAATCGGGAAAACTCGGGAAAAATCGGCAAAAAAATCGGAAAAAAAATTTCGGTAAAAAATCGGAAAAAATCGGAAAAAATCGGGAAAAATCGGCAAAAAAATCGGCAAAAAAATTCGGAAAAAATCGGAAAAAAATCGGGAAAAAATCGGGAAAAATCGGAAAAAAAATCGGGAAAAAATCGGGAAAAAATCAGGAAAATCGGCAAAAAAAATCGGAAAAAATCGGGAAAAATCGGAAAAAAAATTCGGAAAAAATCGGGAAAAATCGGAAAAAAAATTCGGAAAAAATCGGAAAAAAAATCGGAAAAAAATGGGAAAAAAATGGGAAAAAAATCGGGAAAAATCGGAAAAAAAATCGGAAAAAAAATCGGGAAAAATCGGAAAAAATCTGAAAAAAAATCTGAAAAAAATCGGGAAAAAATCATAAAAAAATCGGAAAAAAAATCGGAAAAAATCGGGAAAAATCGGAAAAAAATCGGGGAAAAATCGGGAAAAATCGGAAAAAAAATAGGAAAAAAATCGGGAAAAATCGGAAAAAAAATCGGAAAAAAAATCGGAAAAAAATCGGGAAAAAATCGGGAAAAATCGGAAAAAAATTCGGAAAAAAATCGGGAAAAATCGGGAAAAATCGGCAAAAAAATCGGAAAAAATCGGGAAAAATCGGAAAAAAAATCGGAAAAAATCAGAAAAAAATCGGGAAAAAAATCGGAAAAAAAATCGGGAAAAATCGGAAAAAATCTGAAAAAAAATCTGGAAAAAAATCGGGGAAAAATCGGGAAAAATCGGAAAAAAAATCGGGAAAAATCGGGAAAAATCGGAAAAAAATTCGGAAAAAAATCGGGAAACATCGGGAAAAATCGGCAAAAAAATCGGCAAAAAAATTCGGAAAAAATCGGGAAAAATCGGAAAAAAATCGGAAAAAAAATTCGGGAAAAATCGGAAAAAATCGGGAAAAATCGGCAAAAAAATCGGCAAAAAAATTCGGGAAAAATCGGAAAAAATCGGGAAAAATCGGAAAAAAAATCGGAAAAAAATCGGAAAAAAATCGGAAAAAATCGGAAAAAAGATTCGGAAAAAATCGGAAAAAATCGGGAAAAATCTGCAAAAAATTCGGAAAAGAAATTCGGAAAAAATCGGAAAAAATCGGGAAAAATCGGAAAAAAAATCCGGAAAAAATCGGAAAAAATCGGAAAAAAAATTCGGAAAAAATCGGAAAAAAAATCGGAAAAAAAATCGGGAAAACTCGGGAAAAATCGGCAAAAAAATCGGAAAAAAAATTTCGGTAAAAAATCGGAAAAAATCGGAAAAAATCGGGAAAAATCGGCAAAAAAATCGGCAAAAAAATTCGGAAAAAATCGGAAAAAAATCGGGAAAAAATCGGGAAAAATCGGAAAAAAAATCGGGGAAAAATCGGGAAAAAATCAGGAAAATCGGCAAAAAAAATCGGAAAAAATCGGGAAAAATCGGAAAAAAAATTCGGAAAAAATCGGGAAAAATCGGAAAAAAAATTCGGAAAAAATCGGAAAAAAAATCGGAAAAAAATGGGAAAAAAATGGGAAAAAAATCGGGAAAAATCGGAAAAAAAATCGGAAAAAAAATCGGGAAAAATCGGAAAAAATCTGAAAAAAAATCTGAAAAAAATCGGGAAAAAATCATAAAAAAATCGGAAAAAAAATCGGAAAAAATCGGGAAAAATCGGAAAAAAATCGGGGAAAAATCGGGAAAAATCGGAAAAAAAATAGGAAAAAAATCGGGAAAAATCGGAAAAAAAATCGGAAAAAAATCGGAAAAAAATCGGGAAAAAATCGGGAAAAATCGGAAAAAAATTCGGAAAAAAATCGGGAAAAATCGGGAAAAATCGGAAAAAAAATCGGAAAAAAAATTCGGAAAAAATCGGGAAAAATCGGAAAAAAATCGGAAAAAATCGGAAAAAATCGGGAAAAATCGGAAAAAAAATCGGAAAAAATCAGAAAAAAATCGGAAAAAAAATCGGAAAAAAAATCGGGAAAAATCGGAAAAAATCTGAAAAAAAATCTGAAAAAAATCGGGGAAAAATCGGGAAAAATCGGAAAAAAAATAGGAAAAAATTCGGGAAAAATCGGAAAAAATCGGGAAAAATCGGCAAAAAAATCGGCAAAAAAATTCGGGAAAAATCGGAAAAAATCGGGAAAAATCGGAAAAAAAATCGGAAAAAAATCGGAAAAAAATCGGAAAAAATCGGAAAAAAGATTCGGAAAAAATCGGAAAAAATCGGGAAAAATCGGCAAAAAATTCGGAAAAGAAATTCGGAAAAAATCGGAAAAAATCGGGAAAAATCGGAAAAAAAATCCGGAAAAAATCGGAAAAAATCGGCAAAAAAATTCGGAAAAAATCGGAAAAAAATCGGAAAAAAAATCGGGAAAACTCGGGAAAAATCGGCAAAAAAATCGGAAAAAAAATTTCGGTAAAAAATCGGAAAAAATCGGAAAAAATCGGGAAAAATCGGCAAAAAAATCGGCAAAAAAAATCGGAAAAAATCGGAAAAAATCGGGAAAAATCGGCAAAAAAATCGGCAAAAAAAATCGGAAAAAATCGGAAAAAATCGGAAAAATCGGCAAAAAAATCGGAAAAAAAATTCGGAAAAAATCGGAAAAAATCGGGAAAAATCGGAAAAAAAATCGGAAAAAAAATCAGAAAAAAATCGGCAGAAATCGGAAAAAAAATTCGGAAAAAATCGGAAAAAAATCGGGAAAAATCGGCAAAAATCGGCAAAAAAAACGGCAAAAAAATTCGGAAAAAATCGGAAAAAATCGGAAAAAAATCGGGAAAAATTGGAAAAAAATTGGAAAAAAATTGGAAAAAAATCGGGAAAAAAATCGGAAAAAAATCGGAAAAAAAGTCGGGAAAAATCGGAAAAAATCGGAAAAAAAATCGGGAAAAAATCGGGAAAAAATCAGGAAAATCGGCAAAAAAAATCGGGAAAAAATCAGGAAAATCAGCAAAACTATTTTTTATAGGGAAAAATCTGAAATAATCGGCAAAAAAATCGGGAAAAATCGGAAAAAATCGGAAAAAAAATCGGGAAAAAATCAGGAAAATCGGCAAAAAAAATCGGGAAAAAATCAGGAAAATCAGCAAAACTATTTTTTATAGGGAAAAATCTGAAATAATCGGAAAAATAATCGGGAAAAAATCGGGAAAAAATCAGGAAAATCGGCAAAAAAAATCGGAAAAAATCGGGAAAAAAATCTGAAAAGAAATCGGAAAAAATCGGAAAAAATCGGGAAAAATCGGAAAAAAAATCGGAAAAAAAATCGGAAAAAATCGGAAATAATCGGAAAAAAAATCGGAAAAAAATCGGGAAAAAATCGGGAAAAAATCAGGAAAATCGGAAAAAAAAAATCGGGGAAAAAATCGGAAAAAAATCGGGAAAAAAAAATCGGAAAAAATCGGGAAAAATCGGCAAAAAAATCGGCAAAAAAAATCGGAAAAAATCGGAAAAAATCGGGAAAAATCGGAAAGAAATCGGAAAAAAAATCGGAAAAAATCGGGAAAAATCTGAAGAAATCTGAAAAAAAATCTGAAAAAAATCGGGAAAAAATCGGGAAAAAATCGGAAAAAAAATCGGAAAAAATCGGGAAAAATCGGAAAAAATCGGAAAAAATCGGAAAAAATCGGAAAAAATCGGGAAAAATCGGCAAAAAAAATCGGAAAAAATCGGAAAAAATCGGGAAAAATCGGCAAAAAAATCGGAAAAAAAATCAGAAAAAAATCGGCAAAAATCGGAAAAAAAATTCGGAAAAAATCGGAAAAAATCGGGAAAAATCGGCAAAAAAATCGGCAAAAAAATCGGAAAAAATCGGAAAAAATCGGGAAAAATTTGGAAAAAAAATCGGAAAAAAAATCAGAAAAAATCGGGAAAAATCGGAAAAAAAATCGGAAAAAAAATCGGGAAAAATCGGAAAAAATCTGAAAAAAAATCTGAAAAAAATCGGGAAAAAATCTGGAAAAAATCGGAAAAAAATCGGAAAAAATCGGGAAAAATCGGAAAAAAAATCGGAAAAAAATCGGGGAAAAATCGGGAAAAATCGGAAAAAAAATAGGAAAAAAATCGGGAAAAATCGGAAAAAAAATCGGAAAAAAAATCGGGAAAAAATCGGGAAAAATCGGAAAAAAAATCGGAAAAAAATCGGGAAAAATCGGGAAAAAATCGGGGAAAAATCGGGAAAAATCGGAAAAAAAATAGGAAAAAAATCGGGAAAAATCGGAAAAAAAATAGGAAAAAAATAGGAAAAAAATCGGGAAAAAATCGGGAAAAATCGGAAAAAAATTCGGAAAAAAATCGGGAAAAATCGGGAAAAATCGGCAAAAAAATCGGCAAAAAAATTCGGAAAAAATCGGGAAAAATCGGAAAAAATCGGAAAAAAAATCAGAAAAAAATCGGAAAAAAATCGGAAAAAAATCGGGAAAAATCGGAAAAAAATCAGAAAAAAATCGGAAAAAATCGGAAAAAAAATTCGGAAAAAATCGGAAAAATCGGGAAAATCGGGAAAAAAATCGGCAAAAAAATTCGGATAAAATCGGAAAAAATCGGGAAAAATCGGAAAAAAATCGGAAAAAAAATGAGAAAAAAACCGGTAAAAATCGGAAAAAAAATCCGGAAAAAATCGGAAAAAATCGGAAAAAATCGGGAAAAATCGGCAAAAAAATCGGCAAAAAAATCGGGAAAAATCGGGAAAAATCGGCAAAAAAATCGGCAAAAAAATTCGGAAATAATCGGCAAAAAAATCGGGAAAAAATCGGGAAAAATCGGAAAAAAAATCGGGAAAAAATCGGGAAAAAATCAGCAAAATCGGCAAAAAAATCGGAAAAAATCGGGAAAAATCGGAAAAAAAATTCGGAAAAAATCGGAAAAAAAATCGGAAAAAAATGGGAAAAAAATGGGAAAAAAATCGGGAAAAATCGGAAAAAAATCGGAAAAAAAATCGGGAAAAATCGGAAAAAATCTGAAAAAAAATCTGAAAAAAATCGGGAAAAAATCTGGAAAAAATCGGAAAAAAATCGGAAAAAATCGGGAAAAATCGGAAAAAAAATCGGAAAAAATCGGGGAAAAATCGGGAAAAATCGGAAAAAAATAGGAAAAAAATCGGGAAAAATCGGAAAAAAAATCGGAAAAAAAATCGGGAAAAAATCGGGAAAAATCGGAAAAAAAATCGGAAAAAAATCGGGAAAAATCGGGAAAAAATCGGGGAAAAATCGGGAAAAATCGGAAAAAAAATAGGAAAAAAATCGGGAAAAATCGGAAAAAAAATAGGAAAAAAAATAGGAAAAAATCGGGAAAAAATCGGGAAAAATCGGAAAAAAATTCGGAAAAAAATCGGGAAAAATCGGGAAAAAACGGCAAAAAAATCGGCAAAAAAATTCGGAAAAAATCGGGAAAAATCGGAAAAAAATCGGAAAAAAATTTGGGAAAAATCGGGAAAAATCGGAATTTTTTTTTGGGAAAAATCGGGAAAAATCGGAAAAAAATCGGAAAAAAAATTCGGGAAAAATCGGAAAAAATCGGAAAAAAATCGGAAAAAAATCGGAAAAAAATCGGAAAAAAATCGGGAAGAATCGGAAAAAAAATCGGAAAAAAAAATCGGGAAAAATCGGAAAAAATCTGAAAAAAAATCTGAAAAAAATCTGGAAAAAATCGGGAAAAAATCGGAAAAAATCGGGAAAAATCGTCAAAAAAATCGGCAAAAAAATTCGGAAAAAATCGGAAAAAAATCGGGAAAAATCGGGAAAAATCGGAAAAAAAATCGGGAAAAAATCGGGAAAAAATCAGGAAAATCGGCAAAAAAATCGGAAAAAATCGGGAAAAATCGGAAAAAAAATTCGGAAAAAATCGGAAAAAAAATCGGAAAAAAATGGGAAAAAAATGGGAAAAAAATCGGGAAAAATCGGAAAAAAAAATCGGAAAAAAATCGGGAAAAATCGGAAAAATCTGAAAAAAAATCTGAAAAAAATCGGGAAAAAATCATAAAAAAATCGGAGAAAAAATCGGGAAAAATCGGGAAAAATCGGAAAAAAAATCGGAAAAAAATCGGGGAAAAATCGGGAAAAATCGGAAAAAAAATAGGAAAAAAATCGGGAAAAATCGGAAAAAAATCGGAAAAAAAATCGGAAAAAAATCGGGAAAAAATCGGGAAAAATCGGAAAAAAATTCGGAAAAAAATCGGGAAAAATCGGGAAAAATCGGCAAAAAAATCGGCAAAAAATTCGGAAAAAATCGGGAAAAATCGGAAAAAAATCGGAAAAAATCGGAAAAAATCGGGAAAATCGGAAAAAAAATCGGAAAAAATCAGAAAAAAATCGGGAAAAAATCGGAAAAAAAATCGGGAAAAATCGGAAAAAATCTGAAAAAAAATCTGGAAAAAAATCGGGGAAAAATCGGGAAAAATCGGAAAAAAAATCGGGAAAAAATCGGGAAAAATCGGAAAAAATCGGAAAAAAAATTCGGGAAAAATCGGAAAAAATCGGGAAAAATCGGCAAAAAAATCGGCAAAAAAATTCGGGAAAAATCGGAAAAAATCGGGAAAAATCGGAAAAAAAATCGGAAAAAAATCGGAAAAAAATCGGAAAAATCGGAAAAAAGATTCGGAAAAAATCGGAAAAATCGGGAAAAATCTGCAAAAAATTCGGAAAAGAAATTCGGAAAAAATCGGAAAAAATCGGGAAAAATCGGAAAAAAAATCCGGAAAAAATCGGAAAAAATCGGAAAAAAAAATTCGGAAAAAATCGGAAAAAAAATCGGAAAAAAAATCGGGAAAACTCGGGAAAAATCGGCAAAAAAATCGGAAAAAAAATTTCGGTAAAAATCGGAAAAAATCGGAAAAAATCGGGAAAAATCGGCAAAAAAATCGGCAAAAAAATTCGGAAAAAATCGGAAAAAAATCGGGAAAAAATCGGGAAAAATCGGAAAAAAAATCGGGAAAAAATCGGGAAAAAATCAGGAAAATCGGCAAAAAAAATCGGAAAAAATCGGGAAAAATCGGAAAAAAAATTCGGAAAAAATCGGGAAAAATCGGAAAAAAAATTCGGAAAAAATCGGAAAAAAAATCGGAAAAAAATGGGAAAAAAATGGGAAAAAAATCGGGAAAAATCGGAAAAAAAATCGGAAAAAAAATCGGGAAAAATCGGAAAAAATCTGAAAAAAAATCTGAAAAAAATCGGGAAAAAATCATAAAAAAATCGGAAAAAAAATCGGAAAAAATCGGGAAAAATCGGAAAAAAATCGGGGAAAAATCGGGAAAAATCGGAAAAAAAATAGGAAAAAAATCGGGAAAATCGGAAAAAAAAATCGGAAAAAAATCGGGAAAAAATCGGGAAAAATCGGAAAAAAATTCGGAAAAAAATCGGGAAAAATCGGGAAAAATCGGAAAAAAAATCGGAAAAAAAATTCGGAAAAATCGGGAAAAATCGGAAAAAAATCGGAAAAAATCGGAAAAAATCGGGAAAAATCGGAAAAAAAATCGGAAAAAATCAGAAAAAAATCGGAAAAAAATCGGAAAAAAAATCGGGAAAAATCGGAAAAAATCTGAAAAAAAATCTGAAAAAAAATCGGGGAAAAATCGGGAAAAATCGGAAAAAAAATAGGAAAAAATTCGGGAAAAATCGGAAAAAATCGGGAAAAATCGGCAAAAAAATCGGCAAAAAATTCGGGAAAAATCGGAAAAAATCGGGAAAAATCGGAAAAAAAATCGGAAAAAAATCGGAAAAAAATCGGAAAAAATCGGAAAAAAGATTCGGAAAAAATCGGAAAAAATCGGGAAAAATCGGCAAAAAATTCGGAAAAGAAATTCGGAAAAAATCGGAAAAAATCGGGAAAAATCGGAAAAAAAATCCGGAAAAAATCGGAAAAAATCGGCAAAAAAATTCGGAAAAAATCGGAAAAAAAATCGGAAAAAAATCGGGAAAACTCGGGAAAAATCGGCAAAAAATCGGAAAAAAAATTTCGGTAAAAAATTGGAAAAAATCGGAAAAAATCGGGAAAAATCGGCAAAAAAATCGGCAAAAAAAATCGGAAAAAATCGGAAAAAATCGGGAAAAATCGGCAAAAAAATCGGCAAAAAAAATCGGAAAAAATCGGAAAAAATCGGAAAAATCGGCAAAAAAATCGGAAAAAAAATTCGGAAAAATCGGAAAAAATCGGGAAAAATCGGAAAAAAATTCGGAAAAAAAATCAGAAAAAAATCGGCAGAAATCGGAAAAAAAATTCGGAAAAAATCGGAAAAAAATCGGGAAAAATCGGCAAAAATCGGCAAAAAAAAACGGCAAAAAAATTCGGAAAAAATCGGAAAAATCGGAAAAAAATCGGGAAAAATTGGAAAAAAATTGGAAAAAAATTGGAAAAAAATCGGGAAAAAAATCGGAAAAAAATCGGAAAAAAAGTCGGGAAAAATCGGAAAAAATCGGAAAAAAAATCGGGAAAAAATCGGGAAAAAATCAGGAAAATCGGCAAAAAAAATCGGGAAAAAATCAGGAAAATCAGCAAAACTATTTTTTATAGGGAAAAATCTGAAATAATCGGCAAAAAAATCGGGAAAAATCGGAAAAAATCGGAAAAAAAATCGGGAAAAAATCAGGAAAATCGGCAAAAAAAATCGGGAAAAAATCAGGAAAATCAGCAAAACTATTTTTTATAGGAAAAATCTGAAATAATCGGCAAAAAAATCGGGAAGAAATCGGGAAAAATCGGAAAAATAATCGGGAAAAAATCGGGAAAAAATCAGGAAAATCGGCAAAAAAAATCGGAAAAAATCGGGAAAAAAATCTGAAAAGAAATCGGAAAAAATCGGAAAAAATCGGGAAAAATCGGAAAAAAAATCGGAAAAAAAATCGGAAAAAATCGGAAATAATCGGAAAAAAAATCGGAAAAAAATCGGGAAAAAATCGGGAAAAAATCAGGAAAATCGGAAAAAAAAAATCGGGGAAAAAATCGGAAAAAAATCGGGAAAAAAAATCGGAAAAAATCGGGAAAAATCGGCAAAAAAATCGGCAAAAAAAATCGGAAAAAATCGGAAAAAATCGGGAAAAATCGGAAAGAAATCGGAAAAAAAATCGGAAAAAATCGGGAAAAATCTGAAGAAATCTGAAAAAAAATCTGAAAAAAATCGGGAAAAAATCGGGAAAAAATCGGAAAAAAAATCGGAAAAAATCGGGAAAAATCGGAAAAAATCGGAAAAAATCGGAAAAAATCGGAAAAAATCGGGAAAAATCGGCAAAAAAAATCGGAAAAAATCGGAAAAAATCGGGAAAAATCGGCAAAAAAATCGGAAAAAAAATCGGGAAAAATCGGAAAAAATCTGAAAAAAAATCTGAAAAAAAATCGGGGAAAAATCGGGAAAAATCGGAAAAAAAATAGGAAAAAATTCGGGAAAAATCGGAAAAAATCGGGAAAAATCGGCAAAAAAATCGGCAAAAAAATTCGGGAAAAATCGGAAAAAATCGGGAAAAATCGGAAAAAAATCGGAAAAAAATCGGAAAAAAATCGGAAAAAATCGGAAAAAAGATTCGGAAAAAATCGGAAAAAATCGGGAAAAATCGGCAAAAAATTCGGAAAAGAAATTCGGAAAAAATCGGAAAAAATCGGGAAAAATCGGAAAAAAAATCCGGAAAAAATCGGAAAAAATCGGCAAAAAAATTCGGAAAAAATCGGAAAAAAAATCGGAAAAAAAATCGGGAAAACTCGGGAAAAATCGGCAAAAAAATCGGAAAAAAAATTTCGGTAAAAAATCGGAAAAAATCGGAAAAAATCGGGAAAAATCGGCAAAAAAATCGGCAAAAAAAATCGGAAAAAATCGGAAAAAATCGGGAAAAATCGGCAAAAAAATCGGCAAAAAAAATCGGAAAAAATCGGAAAAAATCGGAAAAATCGGCAAAAAAATCGGAAAAAAAATTCGGAAAAAATCGGAAAAAATCGGGAAAAATCGGAAAAAAAATCGGAAAAAAAATCAGAAAAAAATCGGCAGAAATCGGAAAAAAAATTCGGAAAAAATCGGAAAAAAATCGGGAAAAATCGGCAAAAATCGGCAAAAAAAACGGCAAAAAAATTCGGAAAAAATCGGAAAAAATCGGAAAAAAATCGGGAAAAATTGGAAAAAAATTGGAAAAAAATTGGAAAAAAATCGGGAAAAAAATCGGAAAAAAATCGGAAAAAAAGTCGGGAAAAATCGGAAAAAATCGGAAAAAAAATCGGGAAAAAATCGGGAAAAAATCAGGAAAATCGGCAAAAAAAATCGGGAAAAAATCAGGAAAATCAGCAAAACTATTTTTTATAGGGAAAAATCTGAAATAATCGGCAAAAAAATCGGGAAAAATCGGAAAAAATCGGAAAAAAAATCGGGAAAAAATCAGGAAAATCGGCAAAAAAAATCGGGAAAAAATCAGGAAAATCAGCAAAACTATTTTTTATAGGGAAAAATCTGAAATAATCGGCAAAAAAATCGGGAAGAAATCGGGAAAAATCGGAAAAATAATCGGGAAAAAATCGGGAAAAAATCAGGAAAATCGGCAAAAAAAATCGGAAAAAATCGGGAAAAAAATCTGAAAAGAAATCGGAAAAAATCGGAAAAAATCGGGAAAAATCGGAAAAAAAATCGGAAAAAAAATCGGAAAAAATCGGAAATAATCGGAAAAAAAATCGGAAAAAAATCGGGAAAAAATCGGGAAAAAATCAGGAAAATCGGAAAAAAAAAATCGGGGAAAAAATCGGAAAAAAATCGGGAAAAAAAATCGGAAAAAATCGGGAAAAATCGGCAAAAAAATCGGCAAAAAAAATCGGAAAAAATCGGAAAAAATCGGGAAAAATCGGAAAGAAATCGGAAAAAAAATCGGAAAAAATCGGGAAAAATCTGAAGAAATCTGAAAAAAAATCTGAAAAAAATCGGGAAAAAATCGGGAAAAAATCGGAAAAAAAATCGGAAAAAATCGGGAAAAATCGGAAAAAATCGGAAAAAATCGGAAAAAATCGGAAAAAATCGGGAAAAATCGGCAAAAAAAATCGGAAAAAATCGGAAAAAATCGGGAAAAATCGGCAAAAAAATCGGAAAAAAAATCAGAAAAAAATCGGCAAAAATCGGAAAAAAAATTCGGAAAAAATCGGAAAAAATCGGGAAAAATCGGCAAAAAAATCGGCAAAAAAATTCGGAAAAAATCGGAAAAAATCGGGAAAAATTTGGAAAAAAAATCGGAAAAAAAATCAGAAAAAAATCGGGAAAAATCGGAAAAAAATCCGGAAAAAATCGGAAAAAATCGGGAAAAATCGGCAAAAAAATCGGCAAAAAAATCGGGAAAAATCGGAAAAAATCGGAAAAAATCGGAAAAATCGGCAAAAAAATCGGCAAAAAAAATCGGAAAAAATCGGAAAAAATCGGGAAAAAATCGGAAAAAAAATCGGAAAAAATCGGGAAAAATCGGAAAAAATCGGAAAAAATCGGAAAAAATCGGGAAAAATCGGCAAAAAAATCGGCAAAAAAAATCGGAAAAAATCGGAAAAAATCGGGAAAAATCGGCAAAAAAATCGGAAAAAAAATCAGAAAAAAATCGGCAAAAATCGGAAAAAAAATTCGGAAAAAATCGGAAAAAATCGGGAAAAATCGGCAAAAAAATCGGCAAAAAAATTCGGAAAAAATCGGAAAAAATCGGGAAAAATTTGGAAAAAAAATCGGAAAAAAAATCAGAAAAAAATCGGGAAAAATCGGAAAAAAAATCCGGAAAAAATCGGAAAAAATCGGGAAAAATCTGCAAAAAAATCGGCAAAAAAATCGGGAAAAATCGGAAAAAATCGGGAAAAATCGGCAAAAACGGCAAAAAAAATCGGCAAAAAAAATCGGAAAAAATCGGAAAAAATCGGGAAAAATCGGCAAAAAAATCGGAAAAAAAATCAGAAAAAAATCGGCAGAAATCGGAAAAAAAATTCGGAAAAAATCGGAAAAAAATCGGGAAAAATCGGCAAAAATCGGCAAAAAAATCGGCAAAAAAATTCGGAAAAAATCGGAAAAAATCGGAAAAAAATCGGGAAAAATTGGAAAAAAATTGGAAAAAAAATCGAAAAAAATCGGGAAAAAAATCGGAAAAAAATCGGAAAAAAAATAGGGAAAAAATCGGGAAAAATCGGAAAAAATCGGAAAAAAAATCGGGAAAAAATCGGGAAAAAATCAGGAAAATCGGCAAAAAAAATCGGGAAAAAATCAGGAAAATCAGCAAAACTATTTTTTATAGGGAAAAATCTGAAATAATCGGCAAAAAAATCGGGAAGAAATCGGGAAAAATCGGAAAAATAATCGGGAAAAAATCGGGAAAAAATCAGGAAAATCGGCAAAAAAAATCGGAAAAAATCGGGAAAAATCGGAAAAAAAATTCGGCAAAAATCGGAAAAAAAATCGGAAAAAAAACGGAAAAAAATGGGAAAAAAATCGGGAAAAATCGGAAAAAAAATCTGAAAAAAATCGGGAAAAAATCGGGAAAAATCGGAAAAAAAATTCGGAAAAAATCGGAAAAAAAATCGGAAAAAAAACGGAAAAAAATGGGAAAAAAATCGGGAAAAATCTGAAAAAAAATCTGAAAAAAATCGGGAAAAAATCTGGAAAAAATCGGAAAAAAAATCGGAAAAAATCGGGAAAAATCGGAAAAAAAATCGGAAAAAAATCGGGAAAAAAATCGGGGATAAATCGGGAAAAATCGGAAAAAAAATAGGAAAAAAATCGGGAAAAATCGGAAAAAAAATCGGAAAAAAAATCGGAAAGAAATCGGGAAAAAATCTGGAAAAATCGGAAAAAAATTCGGGAAAAAATCGGGAAAAAAATCTGAAAAGAAATCGGAAAAAATCGGAAAAAATCGGGAAAAATCGGAAAAAAAATCGGAAAAAAAATCGGAAAAAATCTGAAATAATCGGAAAAAAAATCGGAAAAAAATCGGGAAAAAATCGGGAAAAAATCAGGAAAATCGGAAAAAAAAATCGGAGAAAAAATCGGAAAAAAATCGGGAAAAAAAATCGGAAAAAATCGGGAAAAATCGGCAAAAAAATCGGCAAAAAAAATCGGAAAAAATCGGAAAAAATCGGGAAAAATCGGAAAAAATCGGAAAAAATCGGAAAAAATCGGGAAAAATCGGCAAAAAAATCGGCAAAAAAAATCGGAAAAAATCGGAAAAAATCGGGAAAAATCGGCAAAAAAATCGGAAAAAAAATCAGAAAAAAATCGGCAAAAATCGGAAAAAAAATTCGGAAAAAATCGGAAAAAATCGGGAAAAATCGGCAAAAAAATCGGCAAAAAAATCCGGAAAAAATCGGAAAAAATCGGGAAAAATCGGCAAAAAAATCGGCAAAAAATCGGGAAAAATCGGAAAAAATCGGAAAAAATCGGAAAAATCGGCAAAAAAATCGGCAAAAAAATTCGGAAAAAATCGGAAAAAATCGGGAAAAATCGGCAAAAAAATCGGAAAAAAAATCAGAAAAAAATCGGCAGAAATCGGAAAAAAAATTCGGAAAAAATCGGAAAAAAATCGGGAAAAATCGGCAAAAATCGGCAAAAAAATCGGCAAAAAAATTCGGAAAAAATCGGAAAAAATCGGAAAAAAATCGGGAAAAATTGGAAAAAAATTGGAAAAAAAATCGAAAAAAATCGGGAAAAAAATCGGAAAAAAATCGGAAAAAAAATAGGGAAAAAATCGGGAAAAATCGGAAAAAATCTGAAAAAAAATCGGGAAAAAATCGGGAAAAAATCAGGAAAATCGGCAAAAAAAATCGGGAAAAAATCAGGAAAATCAGCAAAACTATTTTTTATAGGGAAAAATCTGAAATAATCGGCAAAAAAATCGGGAAGAAATCGGGAAAAATCGGAAAAATAATCGGGAAAAAATCGGGAAAAAATCAGGAAAAAATCGGAAAAAATCGGGAAAAATCGGCAAAAAAATCGGCAAAAAATCGGGAAAAATCGGAAAAAATCGGAAAAAATCGGAAAAATCGGCAAAAAAATCGGCAAAAAAATTCGGGAAAAAATCGGGAAAAAAATCTGAAAAGAAATCGGAAAAAATCGGAAAAAATCGGGAAAAATCGGAAAAACAATCGGAAAAAAAATCGGAAAAAATCTGAAATAATCGGAAAAAAAATCGGAAAAAAATCGGGAAAAAATCGGGAAAAAATCAGGAAAATCGGAAAAAAAAATCGGAGAAAAAATCGGAAAAAAATCGGGAAAAAAAATCGGAAAAAATCGGGAAAAATCGGCAAAAAAATCGGCAAAAAAAATCGGAAAAAATCGGAAAAAATCGGGAAAAATCGGAAAAAATCGGAAAAAATCGGAAAAAATCGGGAAAAATCGGCAAAAAAATCGGCAAAAAAAATCGGAAAAAATCGGAAAAAATCGGGAAAAATCGGCAAAAAAATCGGAAAAAAAATCAGAAAAAAATCGGCAAAAATCGGAAAAAAAATTCGGAAAAAATCGGAAAAAATCGGGAAAAATCGGCAAAAAAATCGGCAAAAAAATCCGGAAAAAATCGGAAAAAATCGGGAAAAATCGGAAAAAATCGGCAAAAAATCAGGAAAAATCGGAAAAAATCGGAAAAAATCGGAAAAATCGGCAAAAAAATCGGAAAAAAAATTCGGAAAAAATCGGAAAAAATCGGGAAAAATCGGCAAAAAAATCGGAAAAAAAATCAGAAAAAAATCGGCAGAAATCGGAAAAAAAATTCGGAAAAAATCGGAAAAAAATCGGGAAAAATCGGCAAAAATCGGCAAAAAAATCGGCAAAAAAATTCGGAAAAAATCGGAAAAAATCGGAAAAAAATCGGGAAAAATTGGAAAAAAATTGGAAAAAAAATCGAAAAAAATCGGGAAAAAAATCGGAAAAAAATCGGAAAAAAAATAGGGAAAAAATCGGGAAAAATCGGAAAAAATCGGAAAAAAAATCGGGAAAAAATCGGGAAAAAATCAGGAAAATCGGCAAAAAAAATCGGGAAAAAATCAGGAAAATCAGCAAAACTATTTTTTATAGGGAAAAATCTGAAATAATCGGCAAAAAAATCGGGAAGAAATCGGGAAAAATCGGAAAAATAATCGGGAAAAAATCGGGAAAAAATCAGGAAAATCGGCAAAAAAAATCGGAAAAAATCGGGAAAAATCGGAAAAAAAAATCGGAAAAAATCGGAAAAAAAATCGGAAAAAAACGGAAAAAAATGGGAAAAAAATCGGAAAAAATCGGAAAAAAATCGGAAAAAAAATCGGGAAAAATCGGAAAAAATCTGAAAAAAAATCTGAAAAAAATCGGGAAAAAATCTGGAAAAAATCGGAAAAAAATCGGAAAAAATCGGGAAAAATCGGAAAAAAAATCGGAAAAAAATCGGGAAAAAAATCGGGGATAAATCGGGAAAAATCGGAAAAAAAATAGGAAAAAAATCGGGAAAAATCGGAAAAAAAATCGGAAAAAAAATCGGAAAGAAATCGGGAAAAAATCTGGAAAAATCGGAAAAAAATTCGGGAAAAAATCGGGAAAAAAATCTGAAAAGAAATCGGAAAAAATCGGAAAAAATCGGGAAAAATCGGAAAAAAAATCGGAAAAAAAATCCGAAAAAATCTGAAATAATCGGAAAAAAAATCGGAAAAAAAATCGGGAAAAAATCGGGAAAAAATCAGGAAAATCGGAAAAAAAAATCGGAGAAAAAATCGGAAAAAAATCGGGAAAAAAAATCGGAAAAAATCGGGAAAAATCGGCAAAAAAATCGGCAAAAAAAATCGGAAAAAATCGGAAAAAATCGGGAAAAATCGGAAAAAATCGGAAAAAATCGGAAAAAATCGGGAAAAATCGGCAAAATATCGGCAAAAAAAATCGGAAAAAATCGGAAAAAATCGGGAAAAATCGGCAAAAAAATCGGAAAAAAAATCAGAAAAAAATCGGAAAAAATCGGAAAAAAAATTCGGAAAAAATCGGAAAAAATCGGGAAAAATCGGCAAAAAAATCGGCAAAAAAATTCGGAAAAAATCGGAAAAAATCGGGAAAAATTTGGAAAAAAAATCGGAAAAAAAATCAGAAAAAAATCGGGAAAAATCGGAAAAAAAATCCGGAAAAAATCGGAAAAAATCGGAAAAAAAATTCGGAAAAAATCGGAAAAAAAATCGGAAAAAAAATCGGGAAAACTCGGGAAAAATCGGCAAAAAAATCGGAAAAAAAAATTCGGTAAAAAATCGGAAAAAATCGGAAAAAATCGGGAAAAATCGGCAAAAAAATCGGCAAAAAAATTCGGAAAAAATCGGAAAAAAATCGGGAAAAAATCGGGAAAAATCGGAAAAAAAATCGGGGAAAAATCGGGAAAAAATCAGGAAAATCGGCAAAAAAATTCGGAAAAAATCGGGAAAAATCGGAAAAAAAATTCGGAAAAAATCGGGAAAAATCGGAAAAAAAATTCGGAAAAAATCGGATAAAAAATCGGAAAAAAATGGGAAAAAAATGGGAAAAAAATCGGGAAAAATCGGAAAAAAAATCGGAAAAAAAATCGGGAAAAATCGGAAAAAATCTGAAAAAAAATCTGAAAAAAATCGGGAAAAAATCATAAAAAAATCGGAAAAAAAATCGGAAAAAATCGGGAAAAATCGGAAAAAAATCGGGGAAAAATCGGGAAAAATCGGAAAAAAAATAGGAAAAAAATCGGGAAAAATCGGAAAAAAAATCGGAAAAAAAATCGGAAAAAAATCGGGAAAAAATCGGGAAAAATCGGAAAAAAATTCGGAAAAAAATCGGGAAAAATCGGGAAAAATCGGAAAAAAAATCGGAAAAAAAATTCGGAAAAAATCGGGAAAAATCGGAAAAAAATCGGAAAAAATCGGAAAAAATCGGGAAAAATCGGAAAAAAAATCGGAAAAAATCAGAAAAAAATCGGAAAAAAAATCGGAAAAAAAATCGGGAAAAATCGGAAAAAATCTGAAAAAAAATCTGAAAAAAAATCGGGGAAAAATCGGGAAAAATCGGAAAAAAAATAGGAAAAAATTCGGGAAAAATCGGAAAAAATCGGGAAAAATCGGCAAAAAAATCGGCAAAAAAATTCGGGAAAAATCGGAAAAAATCGGGAAAAATCGGAAAAAAAATCGGAAAAAAATCGGAAAAAAATCGGAAAAAATCGGAAAAAAGATTCGGAAAAAATCGGAAAAAATCGGGAAAAATCGGCAAAAAATTCGGAAAAGAAATTCGGAAAAAATCGGAAAAAATCGGGAAAAATCGGAAAAAAAATCCGGAAAAAATCGGAAAAAATCGGCAAAAAAATTCGGAAAAAATCGGAAAAAAAATCGGAAAAAAAATCGGGAAAACTCGGGAAAAATCGGCAAAAAAATCGGAAAAAAAATTTCGGTAAAAAATCGGAAAAAATCGGAAAAAATCGGGAAAAATCGGCAAAAAAATCGGCAAAAAAAATCGGAAAAAATCGGAAAAAATCGGGAAAAATCGGCAAAAAAATCGGCAAAAAAAACCGGAAAAAATCGGAAAAAATCGGAAAAATCGGCAAAAAAATCGGAAAAAAAATTCGGAAAAAATCGGAAAAAATCGGGAAAAATCGGAAAAAAAATCGGAAAAAAAATCAGAAAAAAATCGGCAGAAATCGGAAAAAAAATTCGGAAAAAATCGGAAAAAAATCGGGAAAAATCGGCAAAAATCGGCAAAAAAAACGGCAAAAAAATTCGGAAAAAATCGGAAAAAATCGGAAAAAAATCGGGAAAAATTGGAAAAAAATTGGAAAAAAATTGGAAAAAAATCGGGAAAAAAATCGGAAAAAAATCGGAAAAAAAGTCGGGAAAAATCGGAAAAAATCGGAAAAAAAATCGGGAAAAAATCGGGAAAAAATCAGGAAAATCGGCAAAAAAAATCGGGAAAAAATCAGGAAAATCAGCAAAACTATTTTTTATAGGGAAAAATCTGAAATAATCGGCAAAAAAATCGGGAAAAATCGGAAAAAATCGGAAAAAAAATCGGGAAAAAATCAGGAAAATCGGCAAAAAAAATCGGGAAAAAATCAGGAAAATCAGCAAAACTATTTTTTATAGGGAAAAATCTGAAATAATCGGCAAAAAAATCGGGAAGAAATCGGGAAAAATCGGAAAAATAATCGGGAAAAAATCGGGAAAAAATCAGGAAAATCGGCAAAAAAAATCGGAAAAAATCGGGAAAAAAATCTGAAAAGAAATCGGAAAAAATCGGAAAAAATCGGGAAAAATCGGAAAAAAAATCGGAAAAAAAATCGGAAAAAATCGGAAATAATCGGAAAAAAAATCGGAAAAAAATCGGGAAAAAATCGGGAAAAAATCAGGAAAATCGGAAAAAAAAAATCGGGGAAAAAATCGGAAAAAAATCGGGAAAAAAAATCGGAAAAAATCGGGAAAAATCGGCAAAAAAATCGGCAAAAAAAATCGGAAAAAATCGGAAAAAATCGGGAAAAATCGGAAAGAAATCGGAAAAAAAATCGGAAAAAATCGGGAAAAATCTGAAGAAATCTGAAAAAAAATCTGAAAAAAATCGGGAAAAAATCGGGAAAAAATCGGAAAAAAAATCGGAAAAAATCGGGAAAAATCGGAAAAAATCGGAAAAAATCGGAAAAAATCGGAAAAAATCGGGAAAAATCGGCAAAAAAAATCGGAAAAAATCGGAAAAAATCGGGAAAAATCGGCAAAAAAATCGGAAAAAAAATCAGAAAAAAATCGGCAAAAATCGGAAAAAAAATTCGGAAAAAATCGGAAAAAATCGGGAAAAATCGGCAAAAAAATCGGCAAAAAAATTCGGAAAAAATCGGAAAAAATCGGGAAAAATTTGGAAAAAAAATCGGAAAAAAAATCAGAAAAAAATCGGGAAAAATCGGAAAAAAATCCGGAAAAAATCGGAAAAAATCGGGAAAAATCGGCAAAAAAATCGGCAAAAAAATCGGGAAAAATCGGAAAAAATCGGAAAAAATCGGAAAAATCGGCAAAAAAATCGGCAAAAAAAATCGGAAAAAATCGGAAAAAATCGGGAAAAAATCGGAAAAAAAATCGGAAAAAATCGGGAAAAATCGGAAAAAATCGGAAAAAATCGGAAAAAATCGGGAAAAATCGGCAAAAAAATCGGCAAAAAAAATCGGAAAAAATCGGAAAAAATCGGGAAAAATCGGCAAAAAAATCGGAAAAAAAATCAGAAAAAAATCGGCAAAAATCGGAAAAAAAATTCGGAAAAAATCGGAAAAAATCGGGAAAAATCGGCAAAAAAATCGGCAAAAAAATTCGGAAAAAATCGGAAAAAATCGGGAAAAATTTGGAAAAAAAATCGGAAAAAAAATCAGAAAAAAATCGGGAAAAATCGGAAAAAAAATCCGGAAAAAATCGGAAAAAATCGGGAAAAATCTGCAAAAAAATCGGCAAAAAAATCGGGAAAAATCGGAAAAAATCGGGAAAAATCGGCAAAAACGGCAAAAAAAATCGGCAAAAAAAATCGGAAAAAATCGGAAAAAATCGGGAAAAATCGGCAAAAAAATCGGAAAAAAAATCAGAAAAAAATCGGCAGAAATCGGAAAAAAAATTCGGAAAAAATCGGAAAAAAATCGGGAAAAATCGGCAAAAATCGGCAAAAAAATCGGCAAAAAAATTCGGAAAAAATCGGAAAAAATCGGAAAAAAATCGGGAAAAATTGGAAAAAAATTGGAAAAAAAATCGAAAAAAATCGGGAAAAAAATCGGAAAAAAATCGGAAAAAAAATAGGGAAAAAATCGGGAAAAATCGGAAAAAATCGGAAAAAAAATCGGGAAAAAATCGGGAAAAAATCAGGAAAATCGGCAAAAAAAATCGGGAAAAAATCAGGAAAATCAGCAAAACTATTTTTTATAGGGAAAAATCTGAAATAATCGGCAAAAAAATCGGGAAGAAATCGGGAAAAATCGGAAAAATAATCGGGAAAAAATCGGGAAAAAATCAGGAAAATCGGCAAAAAAAATCGGAAAAAATCGGGAAAAATCGGAAAAAAAATTCGGCAAAAATCGGAAAAAAAATCGGAAAAAAAACGGAAAAAAATGGGAAAAAAATCGGGAAAAATCGGAAAAAAAATCTGAAAAAAATCGGGAAAAAATCGGGAAAAATCGGAAAAAAAATTCGGAAAAAATCGGAAAAAAAATCGGAAAAAAAACGGAAAAAAATGGGAAAAAAATCGGGAAAAATCTGAAAAAAAATCTGAAAAAAATCGGGAAAAAATCTGGAAAAAATCGGAAAAAAAATCGGAAAAAATCGGGAAAAATCGGAAAAAAAATCGGAAAAAAATCGGGAAAAAAATCGGGGATAAATCGGGAAAAATCGGAAAAAAAATAGGAAAAAAATCGGGAAAAATCGGAAAAAAAATCGGAAAAAAAATCGGAAAGAAATCGGGAAAAAATCTGGAAAAATCGGAAAAAAATTCGGGAAAAAATCGGGAAAAAAATCTGAAAAGAAATCGGAAAAAATCGGAAAAAATCGGGAAAAATCGGAAAAAAAATCGGAAAAAAAATCGGAAAAAATCTGAAATAATCGGAAAAAAAATCGGAAAAAAATCGGGAAAAAATCGGGAAAAAATCAGGAAAATCGGAAAAAAAAATCGGAGAAAAAATCGGAAAAAAATCGGGAAAAAAAATCGGAAAAAATCGGGAAAAATCGGCAAAAAAATCGGCAAAAAAAATCGGAAAAAATCGGAAAAAATCGGGAAAAATCGGAAAAAATCGGAAAAAATCGGAAAAAATCGGGAAAAATCGGCAAAAAAATCGGCAAAAAAAATCGGAAAAAATCGGAAAAAATCGGGAAAAATCGGCAAAAAAATCGGAAAAAAAATCAGAAAAAAATCGGCAAAAATCGGAAAAAAAATTCGGAAAAAATCGGAAAAAATCGGGAAAAATCGGCAAAAAAATCGGCAAAAAAATCCGGAAAAAATCGGAAAAAATCGGGAAAAATCGGCAAAAAAATCGGCAAAAAATCGGGAAAAATCGGAAAAAATCGGAAAAAATCGGAAAAATCGGCAAAAAAATCGGCAAAAAAATTCGGAAAAAATCGGAAAAAATCGGGAAAAATCGGCAAAAAAATCGGAAAAAAAATCAGAAAAAAATCGGCAGAAATCGGAAAAAAAATTCGGAAAAAATCGGAAAAAAATCGGGAAAAATCGGCAAAAATCGGCAAAAAAATCGGCAAAAAAATTCGGAAAAAATCGGAAAAAATCGGAAAAAAATCGGGAAAAATTGGAAAAAAATTGGAAAAAAAATCGAAAAAAATCGGGAAAAAAATCGGAAAAAAATCGGAAAAAAAATAGGGAAAAAATCGGGAAAAATCGGAAAAAATCTGAAAAAAAATCGGGAAAAAATCGGGAAAAAATCAGGAAAATCGGCAAAAAAAATCGGGAAAAAATCAGGAAAATCAGCAAAACTATTTTTTATAGGGAAAAATCTGAAATAATCGGCAAAAAAATCGGGAAGAAATCGGGAAAAATCGGAAAAATAATCGGGAAAAAATCGGGAAAAAATCAGGAAAAAATCGGAAAAAATCGGGAAAAATCGGCAAAAAAATCGGCAAAAAATCGGGAAAAATCGGAAAAAATCGGAAAAAATCGGAAAAATCGGCAAAAAAATCGGCAAAAAAATTCGGGAAAAAATCGGGAAAAAAATCTGAAAAGAAATCGGAAAAAATCGGAAAAAATCGGGAAAAATCGGAAAAACAATCGGAAAAAAAATCGGAAAAAATCTGAAATAATCGGAAAAAAAATCGGAAAAAAATCGGGAAAAAATCGGGAAAAAATCAGGAAAATCGGAAAAAAAAATCGGAGAAAAAATCGGAAAAAAATCGGGAAAAAAAATCGGAAAAAATCGGGAAAAATCGGCAAAAAAATCGGCAAAAAAAATCGGAAAAAATCGGAAAAAATCGGGAAAAATCGGAAAAAATCGGAAAAAATCGGAAAAAATCGGGAAAAATCGGCAAAAAAATCGGCAAAAAAAATCGGAAAAAATCGGAAAAAATCGGGAAAAATCGGCAAAAAAATCGGAAAAAAAATCAGAAAAAAATCGGCAAAAATCGGAAAAAAAATTCGGAAAAAATCGGAAAAAATCGGGAAAAATCGGCAAAAAAATCGGCAAAAAAATCCGGAAAAAATCGGAAAAAATCGGGAAAAATCGGAAAAAATCGGCAAAAAATCAGGAAAAATCGGAAAAAATCGGAAAAAATCGGAAAAATCGGCAAAAAAATCGGAAAAAAAATTCGGAAAAAATCGGAAAAAATCGGGAAAAATCGGCAAAAAAATCGGAAAAAAAATCAGAAAAAAATCGGCAGAAATCGGAAAAAAAATTCGGAAAAAATCGGAAAAAAATCGGGAAAAATCGGCAAAAATCGGCAAAAAAATCGGCAAAAAAATTCGGAAAAAATCGGAAAAAATCGGAAAAAAATCGGGAAAAATTGGAAAAAAATTGGAAAAAAAATCGAAAAAAATCGGGAAAAAAATCGGAAAAAAATCGGAAAAAAAATAGGGAAAAAATCGGGAAAAATCGGAAAAAATCGGAAAAAAAATCGGGAAAAAATCGGGAAAAAATCAGGAAAATCGGCAAAAAAAATCGGGAAAAAATCAGGAAAATCAGCAAAACTATTTTTTATAGGGAAAAATCTGAAATAATCGGCAAAAAAATCGGGAAGAAATCGGGAAAAATCGGAAAAATAATCGGGAAAAAATCGGGAAAAAATCAGGAAAATCGGCAAAAAAAATCGGAAAAAATCGGGAAAAATCGGAAAAAAAAATCGGAAAAAATCGGAAAAAAAATCGGAAAAAAACGGAAAAAAATGGGAAAAAAATCGGAAAAAATCTGAAAAAAATCGGAAAAAAAATCGGGAAAAATCGGAAAAAATCTGAAAAAAAATCTGAAAAAAATCGGGAAAAAATCTGGAAAAAATCGGAAAAAAATCGGAAAAAATCGGGAAAAATCGGAAAAAAAATCGGAAAAAAATCGGGAAAAAAATCGGGGATAAATCGGGAAAAATCGGAAAAAAAATAGGAAAAAAATCGGGAAAAATCGGAAAAAAAATCGGAAAAAAAATCGGAAAGAAATCGGGAAAAAATCTGGAAAAATCGGAAAAAAATTCGGGAAAAAATCGGGAAAAAAATCTGAAAAGAAATCGGAAAAAATCGGAAAAAATCGGGAAAAATCGGAAAAAAAATCGGAAAAAAAATCCGAAAAAATCTGAAATAATCGGAAAAAAAATCGGAAAAAAAATCGGGAAAAAATCGGGAAAAAATCAGGAAAATCGGAAAAAAAAATCGGAGAAAAAATCGGAAAAAAATCGGGAAAAAAAATCGGAAAAAATCGGGAAAAATCGGCAAAAAAATCGGCAAAAAAAATCGGAAAAAATCGGAAAAAATCGGGAAAAATCGGAAAAAATCGGAAAAAATCGGAAAAAATCGGGAAAAATCGGCAAAATATCGGCAAAAAAAATCGGAAAAAATCGGAAAAAATCGGGAAAAATCGGCAAAAAAATCGGAAAAAAAATCAGAAAAAAATCGGAAAAAATCGGAAAAAAAATTCGGAAAAAATCGGAAAAAATCGGGAAAAATCGGCAAAAAAATCGGCAAAAAAATTCGGAAAAAATCGGAAAAAATCGGGAAAAATTTGGAAAAAAAATCGGAAAAAAAATCAGAAAAAAATCGGGAAAAATCGGAAAAAAAATCCGGAAAAAATCGGAAAAAATCGGAAAAAATCGGGAAAAATCGGCGAAAAAATCGGCAAAAAAATCGGGAAAAATCGGAAAAAATCGGAAAAAATCGGAAAAATCGGCAAAAAAATCGGAAAAAATCGGGAAAAATCTGAAGAAATCTGAAAAAAAATCTGAAAAAAATCGGGAAAAAATCGGGAAAAAATCGGAAAAAAAATCGGAAAAAATCGGGAAAAATCGGAAAAAATCGGAAAAAATCGGGAAAAATCGGCAAAAAAATCGGCAAAAAAAATCGGAAAAAATCGGGAAAAATCGGCAAAAAAATCGGAAAAAAAATCGGCAAAAAAATTCGGAAAAAATCGGGAAAAATCGGAAAAAAAATCCGGAAAAAATCGGAAAAAATCGGAAAAAATCGGGAAAAATCGGCAAAAAAATCGGCAAAAAAATCGGGAAAAATCGGAAAAAATCGGAAAAAATCGGAAAAATCGGCAAAAAAATCGGCAAAAAAATTCGGAAAAAATCGGAAAAAATCGGGAAAAATCGGAAAAAAAATTCGGAAAAAATCGGAAAAAAATCGGGAAAAATCGGCAAAAATCGGCAAAAAAATCGGCAAAAAAATTCGGAAAAAATCGGAAAAAAATCGGAAAAAAATCGGGAAAAATTGGAAAAAAATTGGAAAAAAAATCGAAAAAAATCGGGAAAAAAATCGGAAAAAAATCGGAAAAAAAATAGGGAAAAAATCGGGAAAAATCGGAAAAAATCGGAAAAAAAATCGGGAAAAAATCGGGAAAAAATCTGGAAAAATCGGAAAAAAATTCGGGAAAAAATCGGGAAAAAAATCTGAAAAGAAATCGGAAAAAATCTGAAAAAATCGGGAAAAATCGGAAAAAAAATCGGAAAAAAATCGGAAAAAATCTGAAATAATCGGAAAAAAAATCGGAAAAAAATCGGGAAAAAATCGGGAAAAAATCAGGAAAATCGGAAAAAAAAATCGGAGAAAAAATCGGAAAAAAATCGGGAAAAAAAATCGGAAAAAATCGGGAAAAATCGGCAAAAAAATCGGCAAAAAAAATCGGAAAAAATCGGAAAAAATCGGGAAAAATCGGAAAAAATCGGAAAAAATCGGAAAAAATCGGGAAAAATCGGGAAAAAAATCGGCAAAAAAAATCGGAAAAAATCGGAAAAAATCGGGAAAAATCGGCAAAAAAATCGGAAAAAAAATCAGAAAAAAATCGGCAAAAATCGGAAAAAAAATTCGGAAAAAATCGGAAAAAATCGGGAAAAATCGGCAAAAAAATCGGCAAAAAAAATCGGAAAAATTCGGAAAAAATCGGGAAAAATTTGGAAAAAAAATCGGAAAAAAAAACAGAAAAAAATCGGGAATAATCGGAAAAAAAATCCGGAAAAAATCGGAAAAAATCGGAAAAAATCGGGAAAAATCGGCAAAAAAATCGGTAAAAAAATCGGGAAAAATCGGAAAAAATCGGAAAAAATCGGGAAAAATCTGAAGAAATCTGAAAAAAAATCTGAAAAAAATCGGGAAAAAATCGGGAAAAAATCGGAAAAAAAATCGGAAAAAATCGGGAAAAATCGGAAAAAATCGGAAAAAATCGGGAAAAATCGGGAAAAATCGGCAAAAAAATCGGCAAAAAAAATCGGAAAAAATCGGAAAAAATCGGGAAAAATCGGAAAAAAAATCGGAAAAAAAATCAGAAAAAAATCGGCAAAAATCGGAAAAAAAATTCGGAAAAAATCGGGAAAAATCGGCAAAAAAATCGCCAAAAAAATTCGGAAAAAATCGGAAAAAATCGGGAAAAATTTGGAAAAAAAATCGGAAAAAAAATCAGAAAAAAATCGGGAAAAATCGGAAAAAAAATCCGGAAAAAATCGGAAAAAATCGGAAAAAATCGGGAAAAATCGGAAAAAAATCGGCAAAAAAATCGGGAAAAATCGGAAAAAATCGGAAAAATCGGCAAAAAAATCGGCAAAAAAAATCGGAAAAAATCGGAAAAAATCGGGAAAAATCGGAAAAAATCGGAAAAAATCGGAAAAAATCGGGAAAAATCGGCAAAAAAATCGGCAAAAAAAATCGGAAAAAATCGGAAAAAATCGGGAAAAATCGGCAAAAAAATCGGAAAAAAAATCAGAAAAAAATCGGCAAAAATCGGAAAAAAAATTCGGAAAAAATCGGAAAAAATCGGGAAAAATCGGCAAAAAAATCGGCAAAAAAATCCGGAAAAAATCGGAAAAAATCGGGAAAAATCGGAAAAAATCGGCAAAAAATCAGGAAAAATCGGAAAAAATCGGAAAAAATCGGAAAAATCGGCAAAAAAATCGGAAAAAAAATTCGGAAAAAATCGGAAAAAATCGGGAAAAATCGGCAAAAAAATCGGAAAAAAAATCAGAAAAAAATCGGCAGAAATCGGAAAAAAAATTCGGAAAAAATCGGAAAAAAATCGGGAAAAATCGGCAAAAATCGGCAAAAAAATCGGCAAAAAAATTCGGAAAAAATCGGAAAAAATCGGAAAAAAATCGGGAAAAATTGGAAAAAAATTGGAAAAAAAATCGAAAAAAATCGGGAAAAAAATCGGAAAAAAATCGGAAAAAAAATAGGGAAAAAATCGGGAAAAATCGGAAAAAATCGGAAAAAAAATCGGGAAAAAATCGGGAAAAAATCAGGAAAATCGGCAAAAAAAATCGGGAAAAAATCAGGAAAATCAGCAAAACTATTTTTTATAGGGAAAAATCTGAAATAATCGGCAAAAAAATCGGGAAGAAATCGGGAAAAATCGGAAAAATAATCGGGAAAAAATCGGGAAAAAATCAGGAAAATCGGCAAAAAAAATCGGAAAAAATCGGGAAAAATCGGAAAAAAAAATCGGAAAAAATCGGAAAAAAAATCGGAAAAAAACGGAAAAAAATGGGAAAAAAATCGGGAAAAATCGGAAAAAAATCGGAAAAAAAATCGGGAAAAATCGGAAAAAATCTGAAAAAAAATCTGAAAAAAATCGGGAAAAAATCTGGAAAAAATCGGAAAAAAATCGGAAAAAATCGGGAAAAATCGGAAAAAAAATCGGAAAAAAATCGGGAAAAAAATCGGGGATAAATCGGGAAAAATCGGAAAAAAAATAGGAAAAAAATCGGGAAAAATCGGAAAAAAAATCGGAAAAAAAATCGGAAAGAAATCGGGAAAAAATCTGGAAAAATCGGAAAAAAAATCGGGAAAAATCGGAAAAAAAATCGGAAAAAAAATCCGAAAAAATCTGAAATAATCGGAAAAAAAATCGGAAAAAAAATCGGGAAAAAATCGGGAAAAAATCAGGAAAATCGGAAAAAAAAATCGGAGAAAAAATCGGAAAAAAATCGGGAAAAAAAATCGGAAAAAATCGGGAAAAATCGGCAAAAAAATCGGCAAAAAAAATCGGAAAAAATCGGAAAAAATCGGGAAAAATCGGAAAAAATCGGAAAAAATCGGAAAAAATCGGGAAAAATCGGCAAAATATCGGCAAAAAAAATCGGAAAAAATCGGAAAAAATCGGGAAAAATCGGCAAAAAAATCGGAAAAAAAATCAGAAAAAAATCGGAAAAAATCGGAAAAAAAATTCGGAAAAAATCGGAAAAAATCGGGAAAAATCGGCAAAAAAATCGGCAAAAAAATTCGGAAAAAATCGGAAAAAATCGGGAAAAATTTGGAAAAAAAATCGGAAAAAAAATCAGAAAAAAATCGGGAAAAATCGGAAAAAAAATCCGGAAAAAATCGGAAAAAATCGGAAAAAATCGGGAAAAATCGGCGAAAAAATCGGCAAAAAAATCGGGAAAAATCGGAAAAAATCGGAAAAAATCGGAAAAATCGGCAAAAAAATCGGAAAAAATCGGGAAAAATCTGAAGAAATCTGAAAAAAAATCTGAAAAAAATCGGGAAAAAATCGGGAAAAAATCGGAAAAAAAATCGGAAAAAATCGGGAAAAATCGGAAAAAATCGGAAAAAATCGGGAAAAATCGGCAAAAAAATCGGCAAAAAAAATCGGAAAAAATCGGGAAAAATCGGCAAAAAAATCGGAAAAAAAATCAGAAAAAAATCGGCAAAAATCGGAAAAAAAATTCGGAAAAATTCGGAAAAAATCTGGAAAAATCGGCAAAAAAATCGGCAAAAAAATTCGGAAAAAATCGGAAAAAATCGGGAAAAATTTGGAAAAAAAATCGGAAAAAAAATCCGGAAAAAATCGGGAAAAATCGGAAAAAAAATCCGGAAAAAATCGGAAAAAATCGGAAAAAATCGGGAAAAATCGGCAAAAAAATCGGCAAAAAAATCGGGAAAAATCGGAAAAAATCGGAAAAAATCGGAAAAATCGGCAAAAAAATCGGCAAAAAAATTCGGAAAAAATCGGAAAAAATCGGGAAAAATCGGAAAAAAAATTCGGAAAAAATCGGAAAAAAATCGGGAAAAATCGGCAAAAATCGGCAAAAAAATCGGCAAAAAAATTCGGAAAAAATCGGAAAAAAATCGGAAAAAAATCGGGAAAAATTGGAAAAAAATTGGAAAAAAAATCGAAAAAAATCGGGAAAAAAATCGGAAAAAAATCGGAAAAAAAATAGGGAAAAAATCGGGAAAAATCGGAAAAAATCGGAAAAAAAATCGGGAAAAAATCGGGAAAAAATCTGGAAAAATCGGAAAAAAATTCGGGAAAAAATCGGGAAAAAAATCTGAAAAGAAATCGGAAAAAATCTGAAAAAATCGGGAAAAATCGGAAAAAAAATCGGAAAAAAATCGGAAAAAATCTGAAATAATCGGAAAAAAAATCGGAAAAAAATCGGGAAAAAATCGGGAAAAAATCAGGAAAATCGGAAAAAAAAATCGGAGAAAAAATCGGAAAAAAATCGGGAAAAAAAATCGGAAAAAATCGGGAAAAATCGGCAAAAAAATCGGCAAAAAAAATCGGAAAAAATCGGAAAAAATCGGGAAAAATCGGAAAAAATCGGAAAAAATCGGAAAAAATCGGGAAAAATCGGGAAAAAAATCGGCAAAAAAAATCGGAAAAAATCGGAAAAAATCGGGAAAAATCGGCAAAAAAATCGGAAAAAAAATCAGAAAAAAATCGGCAAAAATCGGAAAAAAAATTCGGAAAAAATCGGAAAAAATCGGGAAAAATCGGCAAAAAAATCGGCAAAAAAAATCGGAAAAATTCGGAAAAAATCGGGAAAAATTTGGAAAAAAAATCGGAAAAAAAAACAGAAAAAAATCGGGAATAATCGGAAAAAAAATCCGGAAAAAATCGGAAAAAATCGGAAAAAATCGGGAAAAATCGGCAAAAAAATCGGTAAAAAAATCGGGAAAAATCGGAAAAAATCGGAAAAAATCGGGAAAAATCTGAAGAAATCTGAAAAAAAATCTGAAAAAAATCGGGAAAAAATCGGGAAAAAATCGGAAAAAAAATCGGAAAAAATCGGGAAAAATCGGAAAAAATCGGAAAAAATCGGGAAAAATCGGGAAAAATCGGCAAAAAAATCGGCAAAAAAAATCGGAAAAAATCGGAAAAAATCGGGAAAAATCGGAAAAAAAATCGGAAAAAAAATCAGAAAAAAATCGGCAAAAATCGGAAAAAAAATTCGGAAAAAATCGGGAAAAATCGGCAAAAAAAATCGCCAAAAAAATTCGGAAAAAATCGGAAAAAATCGGGAAAAATTTGGAAAAAAAATCGGAAAAAAAATCAGAAAAAAATCGGGAAAAATCGGAAAAAAAATCCGGAAAAAATCGGAAAAAATCGAAAAAATCGGGAAAAATCGGAAAAAAATCGGCAAAAAAATCGGGAAAAATCGGAAAAAATCGGAAAAATCGGCAAAAAAATCGGCAAAAAAATTCGGAAAAAATCGGAAGAAATCGGGAAAAATCGGCAAAAAAATCGGAAAAAAAATCAGAAAAAAATCGGCAGAAATCGGAAAAAAAATTCGGAAAAAATCGGAAAAAAATCGGGAAAAATCGGCAAAAATCGGCAAAAAAATCGGCAAAAAAATTCGGAAAAAATCGGAAAAAATCGGAAAAAAATCGGGAAAAATTGGAAAAAAATTGGAAAAAAAATCGAAAAACATCGGGAAAAAAATCGGAAAAAAATCGGGAAAAAAATAGGGAAAAAATCGGGAAAAATCGGAAAAAATCGGAAAAAAAATCGGGAAAAAATCGGGAAAAAATCAGGAAAATCGGCAAAAAAAATCGGGAAAAAATCAGGAAAATCAGCAAAACTATTTTTTATAGGGAAAAATCTGAAATAATCGGCAAAAAAATCGGGAAGAAATCGGGAAAAATCGGAAAAATAATCGGGAAAAAATCGGGAAAAAATCAGGAAAATCGGAAAAAAAAATCGGAAAAAATCGTGAAAAATCAGAAAAAAAATTCGGAAAAAATCGGAAAAAAAATCGGAAAAAAAACGGAAAAAAATGGGAAAAAAATCGGGAAAAATCGGAAAAAAAATCGGAAAAAAAATCGGGAAAAATCGGAAAAAATCTGAAAAAAAATCTGAAAAAAATCGGGAAAAAATCTGGAAAAAATCGGAAAAAAAATCGGAAAAAATCGGGAAAAATCGGAAAAAAATCGGAAAAAAATCGGGAAAAAAATCGGGGATAAATCGGGAAAAATCGGAAAAAAAATAGGAAAAAAATCGGGAAAAATCGGAAAAAAAATCGGAAAAAATCGGGAAAAATCGGCAAAAAAATCGGCAAAAAAAATCGGAAAAAATCGGAAAAAATCGGGAAAAATCTGAAAAAATCGGAAAAAATCGGAAAAAATCGGGAAAAATCGGCAAAAAAATCGGTAAAAAAAATCGGAAAAAATCGGAAAAAATCGGGAAAAATCGGAAAAAAAATCGGAAAAAAAATCAGAAAAAAATCGGCAAAAATCGGAAAAAAAATTCGGAAAAAATCGGAAAAAATCGGGAAAAATCGGCAAAAAAATCGGCAAAAAAATTCGGAAAAATTCGGAAAAAATCGGGAAAAATTTGGAAAAAAAATCGGGAAAAATCGGAAAAAAAATCCGGAAAAAATCGGAAAAAATCGGGAAAAATCGGCAAAAAAATCGGAAAAAATCGTGAAAAATCAGAAAAAAAATTCGGAAAAAATCGGAAAAAAAATCGGAAAAAAAACGGAAAAAAATGGGAAAAAAATCGGGAAAAATCGGAAAAAAAATCGGAAAAAAAATCGGGAAAAATCGGAAAAAATCTGAAAAAAAATCTGAAAAAAATCGGGAAAAAATCTGGAAAAAATCGGAAAAAAAATCGGAAAAAATCGGGAAAAATCGGAAAAAAAATCGGAAAAAAATCGGGAAAAAAATCGGGGATAAATCGGGAAAAATCGGAAAAAAAATAGGAAAAAAATCGGGAAAAATCGGAAAAAAAATCGGAAAAAAAATCGGAAAGAAATCGGGAAAAAATCTGGAAAAATCGGAAAAAAATTCGGGAAAAAATCGGGAAAAAAATCTGAAAAGAAATCGGAAAAAATCGGGAAAAATCGGAAAAAAAATCGGAAAAAAAATCGGAAAAAATCTGAAATAATCGGAAAAAAAATCGGAAAAAAATCGGGAAAAAATCGGGAAAAAATCAGGAAAATCGGAAAAAAAAATCGGAGAAAAAATCGGAAAAAAATCGGGAAAAAAAATCGGAAAAAATCGGGAAAAATCGGCAAAAAAATCGGCAAAAAAAATCGGAAAAAATCGGAAAAAATCGGGAAAAATCGGCAAAAAAATCGGAAAAAAAATCAGAAAACAATCGGCAAAAATCGGAAAAAAAATTCGGAAAAAATCGGAAAAAATCGGGAAAAATCGGCAAAAAAATCGGCAAAAAAATTCGGAAAAATTCGGAAAAAATCGGGAAAAATTTGGAAAAAAAATCGGAAAAAAAAACAGAAAAAAATCGGGAAAAATCGGAAAAAAAATCCGGAAAAAAATCGGAAAAAATCGGAAAAAATCGGGAAAAATCGGCAAAAAAATCGGTAAAAAAATCGGGAAAAATCGGAAAAAATCGGAAAAAATCGGGAAAAATCTGAAGAAATCTGAAAAAAAATCTGAAAAAAATCGGGAAAAAATCGGGAAAAAATCGGAAAAAAAATCGGAAAAAATCGGGAAAAATCGGAAAAAATCGGAAAAAATCGGGAAAAATCGGGAAAAATCGGCAAAAAAATCGGCAAAAAAAATCGGAAAAAATCGGAAAAAATCGGGAAAAATCGGCAAAAAAATCGGAAAAAAAATCCGGAAAAAATCGGAAAAAATCGGAAAAAATCGGGAAAAATCGGAAAAAAATCGGCAAAAAAATCGGGAAAAATCGGAAAAAATCGGAAAAATCGGCAAAAAAATCGGCAAAAAAATTCGGAAAAAATCGGAAGAAATCGGGAAAAATCGGCAAAAAAATCGGAAAAAAAATCAGAAAAAAATCGGCAGAAATCGGAAAAAAAATTCGGAAAAAATCGGAAAAAAATCGGGAAAAATCGGCAAAAATCGGCAAAAAAATCGGCAAAAAAATTCGGAAAAAATCGGAAAAAATCGGAAAAAAATCGGGAAAAATTGGAAAAAAATTGGAAAAAAAATCGAAAAACATCGGGAAAAAAATCGGAAAAAAATCGGAAAAAAAATAGGGAAAAAATCGGGAAAAATCGGAAAAAATCGGAAAAAAAATCGGGAAAAAATCGGGAAAAAATCTGGAAAAATCGGAAAAAAATTCGGGAAAAAATCGGGAAAAAAATCTGAAAAGAAATCGGAAAAAATCTGAAAAAATCGGGAAAAATCGGAAAAAAAATCGGAAAAAAATCGGAAAAAATCTGAAATAATCGGAAAAAAAATCGGAAAAAAATCGGGAAAAAATCGGGAAAAAATCAGGAAAATCGGAAAAAAAAATCGGAGAAAAAATCGGAAAAAAATCGGGAAAAAAAATCGGAAAAAATCGGGAAAAATCGGCAAAAAAATCGGCAAAAAAAATCGGAAAAAATCGGAAAAAATCGGGAAAAATCGGAAAAAATCGGAAAAAATCGGAAAAAATCGGGAAAAATCGGGAAAAAAATCGGCAAAAAAAATCGGAAAAAATCGGAAAAAATCGGGAAAAATCGGCAAAAAAATCGGAAAAAAAATCAGAAAAAAATCGGCAAAAATCGGAAAAAAAATTCGGAAAAAATCGGAAAAAATCGGGAAAAATCGGCAAAAAAATCGGCAAAAAAAATCGGAAAAATTCGGAAAAAATCGGGAAAAATTTGGAAAAAAAATCGGAAAAAAAAACAGAAAAAAATCGGGAATAATCGGAAAAAAAATCCGGAAAAAATCGGAAAAAATCGGAAAAAATCGGGAAAAATCGGCAAAAAAATCGGTAAAAAAATCGGGAAAAATCGGAAAAAATCGGAAAAAATCGGGAAAAATCTGAAGAAATCTGAAAAAAAATCTGAAAAAAATCGGGAAAAAATCGGGAAAAAATCGGAAAAAAAATCGGAAAAAATCGGGAAAAATCGGAAAAAATCGGAAAAAATCGGGAAAAATCGGGAAAAATCGGCAAAAAAATCGGCAAAAAAAATCGGAAAAAATCGGAAAAAATCGGGAAAAATCGGAAAAAAAATCGGAAAAAAAATCAGAAAAAAATCGGCAAAAATCGGAAAAAAAATTCGGAAAAAATCGGGAAAAATCGGCAAAAAAAATCGCCAAAAAAATTCGGAAAAAATCGGAAAAAATCGGGAAAAATTTGGAAAAAAAATCGGAAAAAAAATCAGAAAAAAATCGGGAAAAATCGGAAAAAAAATCCGGAAAAAATCGGAAAAAATCGAAAAAATCGGGAAAAATCGGAAAAAAATCGGCAAAAAAATCGGGAAAAATCGGAAAAAATCGGAAAAATCGGCAAAAAAATCGGCAAAAAAATTCGGAAAAAATCGGAAGAAATCGGGAAAAATCGGCAAAAAAATCGGAAAAAAAATCAGAAAAAAATCGGCAGAAATCGGAAAAAAAATTCGGAAAAAATCGGAAAAAAATCGGGAAAAATCGGCAAAAATCGGCAAAAAAATCGGCAAAAAAATTCGGAAAAAATCGGAAAAAATCGGAAAAAAATCGGGAAAAATTGGAAAAAAATTGGAAAAAAAATCGAAAAACATCGGGAAAAAAATCGGAAAAAAATCGGGAAAAAAATAGGGAAAAAATCGGGAAAAATCGGAAAAAATCGGAAAAAAAATCGGGAAAAAATCGGGAAAAAATCAGGAAAATCGGCAAAAAAAATCGGGAAAAAATCAGGAAAATCAGCAAAACTATTTTTTATAGGGAAAAATCTGAAATAATCGGCAAAAAAATCGGGAAGAAATCGGGAAAAATCGGAAAAATAATCGGGAAAAAATCGGGAAAAAATCAGGAAAATCGGAAAAAAAAATCGGAAAAAATCGTGAAAAATCAGAAAAAAAATTCGGAAAAAATCGGAAAAAAAATCGGAAAAAAAACGGAAAAAAATGGGAAAAAAATCGGGAAAAATCGGAAAAAAAATCGGAAAAAAAATCGGGAAAAATCGGAAAAAATCTGAAAAAAAATCTGAAAAAAATCGGGAAAAAATCTGGAAAAAATCGGAAAAAAAATCGGAAAAAATCGGGAAAAATCGGAAAAAAATCGGAAAAAAATCGGGAAAAAAATCGGGGATAAATCGGGAAAAATCGGAAAAAAAATAGGAAAAAAATCGGGAAAAATCGGAAAAAAAATCGGAAAAAATCGGGAAAAATCGGCAAAAAAATCGGCAAAAAAAATCGGAAAAAATCGGAAAAAATCGGGAAAAATCTGAAAAAATCGGAAAAAATCGGAAAAAATCGGGAAAAATCGGCAAAAAAATCGGTAAAAAAAATCGGAAAAAATCGGAAAAAATCGGGAAAAATCGGAAAAAAAATCGGAAAAAAAATCAGAAAAAAATCGGCAAAAATCGGAAAAAAAATTCGGAAAAAATCGGAAAAAATCGGGAAAAATCGGCAAAAAAATCGGCAAAAAAATTCGGAAAAATTCGGAAAAAATCGGGAAAAATTTGGAAAAAAAATCGGGAAAAATCGGAAAAAAAATCCGGAAAAAATCGGAAAAAATCGGGAAAAATCGGCAAAAAAATCGGAAAAAATCGTGAAAAATCAGAAAAAAAATTCGGAAAAAATCGGAAAAAAAATCGGAAAAAAAACGGAAAAAAATGGGAAAAAAATCGGGAAAAATCGGAAAAAAAATCGGAAAAAAAATCGGGAAAAATCGGAAAAAATCTGAAAAAAAATCTGAAAAAAATCGGGAAAAAATCTGGAAAAAATCGGAAAAAAAATCGGAAAAAATCGGGAAAAATCGGAAAAAAAATCGGAAAAAAATCGGGAAAAAAATCGGGGATAAATCGGGAAAAATCGGAAAAAAAATAGGAAAAAAATCGGGAAAAATCGGAAAAAAAATCGGAAAAAAAATCGGAAAGAAATCGGGAAAAAATCTGGAAAAATCGGAAAAAAATTCGGGAAAAAATCGGGAAAAAAATCTGAAAAGAAATCGGAAAAAATCGGGAAAAATCGGAAAAAAAATCGGAAAAAAAATCGGAAAAAATCTGAAATAATCGGAAAAAAAATCGGAAAAAAATCGGGAAAAAATCGGGAAAAAATCAGGAAAATCGGAAAAAAAAATCGGAGAAAAAATCGGAAAAAAATCGGGAAAAAAAATCGGAAAAAATCGGGAAAAATCGGCAAAAAAATCGGCAAAAAAAATCGGAAAAAATCGGAAAAAATCGGGAAAAATCGGCAAAAAAATCGGAAAAAAAATCAGAAAACAATCGGCAAAAATCGGAAAAAAAATTCGGAAAAAATCGGAAAAAATCGGGAAAAATCGGCAAAAAAATCGGCAAAAAAATTCGGAAAAATTCGGAAAAAATCGGGAAAAATTTGGAAAAAAAATCGGAAAAAAAAACAGAAAAAAATCGGGAAAAATCGGAAAAAAAATCCGGAAAAAAATCGGAAAAAATCGGAAAAAATCGGGAAAAATCGGCAAAAAAATCGGTAAAAAAATCGGGAAAAATCGGAAAAAATCGGAAAAAATCGGGAAAAATCTGAAGAAATCTGAAAAAAAATCTGAAAAAAATCGGGAAAAAATCGGGAAAAAATCGGAAAAAAAATCGGAAAAAATCGGGAAAAATCGGAAAAAATCGGAAAAAATCGGGAAAAATCGGGAAAAATCGGCAAAAAAATCGGCAAAAAAAATCGGAAAAAATCGGAAAAAATCGGGAAAAATCGGCAAAAAAATCGGAAAAAAAATCCGGAAAAAATCGGAAAAAATCGGAAAAAATCGGGAAAAATCGGAAAAAAATCGGCAAAAAAATCGGGAAAAATCGGAAAAAATCGGAAAAATCGGCAAAAAAATCGGCAAAAAAATTCGGAAAAAATCGGAAGAAATCGGGAAAAATCGGCAAAAAAATCGGAAAAAAAATCAGAAAAAAATCGGCAGAAATCGGAAAAAAAATTCGGAAAAAATCGGAAAAAAATCGGGAAAAATCGGCAAAAATCGGCAAAAAAATCGGCAAAAAAATTCGGAAAAAATCGGAAAAAATCGGAAAAAAATCGGGAAAAATTGGAAAAAAATTGGAAAAAAAATCGAAAAACATCGGGAAAAAAATCGGAAAAAAATCGGGAAAAAAATAGGGAAAAAATCGGGAAAAATCGGAAAAAATCGGAAAAAAAATCGGGAAAAAATCGGGAAAAAATCAGGAAAATCGGCAAAAAAAATCGGGAAAAAATCAGGAAAATCAGCAAAACTATTTTTTAAAGGGAAAAATCTGAAATAATCGGCAAAAAAATCGGGAAGAAATCGGGAAAAATCGGAAAAATAATCGGGAAAAAATCGGGAAAAAATCAGGAAAATCGGCAAAAAAAATCGGAAAAAATCGTGAAAAATCAGAAAAAAAATTCGGAAAAAATCGGAAAAAAAATCGGAAAAAAAACGGAAAAAAATGGGAAAAAAATCGGGAAAAATCGGAAAAAAATTCGGAAAAAAAATCGGGAAAAATCGGAAAAAATCTGAAAAAAAATCTGAAAAAAATCGGGAAAAAATCTGGAAAAAATCTGAAAAAAAATCGGAAAAAATCGGGAAAAATCGGAAAAAAAATCGGAAAAAAATCGGGAAAAAAATCGGGGATAAATCGGGAAAAATCGGAAAAAAATAGGAAAAAAATCGGGAAAAATCGGAAAAAAAATCGGAAAAAAAATCGGAAAGAAATCGGGAAAAAATCTGGAAAAATCGGAAAAAAATTCGGGAAAAAATCGGGAAAAAAATCTGAAAAGAAATCGGAAAAAATCGGAAAAAATCGGGAAAAATCGGAAAAAAAATCGGAAAAAAAATCGGAAAAAATCTGAAATAATCGGAAAAAAAATCGGAAAAAAATCGGGAAAAAATCGGGAAAAAATCAGGAAAATCGGAAAAAAAAATCGGAGAAAAAATCGGAAAAAAATCGGGAAAAAAAATCGGAAAAAATCGGGAAAAATCGGCAAAAAAATCGGCAAAAAAAATCGGAAAAAATCGGAAAAAATCGGGAAAAATCTGAAAAAATCGGAAAAAATCGGGAAAAATCGGCAAAAAAATCGGCAAAAAAAATCGGAAAAAATCGGAAAAAATCGGGAAAAATCGGCAAAAAAATCGGAAAAAAAATCAGAAAAAAATCGGCAAAATCGGAAAAAAATTTCGGAAAAAATCGGAAAAAATCGGGAAAAATCGGCAAAAAAATCGGCAAAAAAATTCGGAAAAATTCGGAAAAAATCGGGAAAAATTTGGAAAAAAAATCGGAAAAAAAACAGAAAAAAATCGGGAAAAATCGGAAAAAAAATCCGGAAAAAATCGGAAAAAATCGGAAAAAATCGGGAAAAATCGGCAAAAAAATCGGTAAAAAAATCGGGAAAAATCGGAAAAAATCGGAAAAAATCGGGAAAAATCTGAAGAAATCTGAAAAAAAATCTGAAAAAAATCGGGAAAAATCGGGAAAAAATCGGAAAAAAAATCGGAAAAAATCGGGAAAAATCGGAAAAAATCGGGAAAAATCGGGAAAAATCGGCAAAAAAATCGGCAAAAAAAATCGGAAAAAATCGGAAAAAATCGGGAAAAATCGGCAAAAAAATCGGAAAAAAAATCAGAAAAAATCGGCAAAAATCGGAAAAAAAATTCGGAAAAAATCGGAAAAAATCGGGAAAAATCGACAAAAAAATCGGCAAAAAAATTCGGAAAAAATCGGAAAAAATCGGGAAAAATTTGGAAAAAAAATCGGAAAAAAAATCAGAAAAAAATCGGGAAAAATCGGAAAAAAAATCCGGAAAAAATCGGAAAAAATCGGAAAAAATCGGGAAAAATCGGAAAAAAATCGGCAAAAAAATCGGGAAAAATCTGAAAAAATCGGAAAAATCGGCAAAAAAATCGGCAAAAAAATTCGGAAAAAATCGGAAGAAATCGGGAAAAATCGGCAAAAAAATCGGAAAAAAAATCAGAAAAAAATCGGCAGAAATCGGAAAAAAAATTCGGAAAAAATCGGAAAAAAATCGGGAAAAATCGGCAAAAATCGGCAAAAAAATCGGCAAAAAAATTCGGAAAAAATCGGAAAAAATCGGAAAAAAATCGGGAAAAATTGGAAAAAAATTGGAAAAAAAATCGAAAAAAATCGGGAAAAAAATCGGAAAAAAATCGGGAAAAAAATAGGGAAAAAATCGGGAAAAATCGGAAAAAATCGGAAAAAAAATCGGGAAAAAATCGGGAAAAAATCAGGAAAATCGGCAAAAAAAATCGGGAAAAAATCAGGAAAATCAGCAAAACTATTTTTTATAGGGAAAAATCTGAAATAATCGGCAAAAAAATCGGGAAGAAATCGGGAAAAATCGGAAAAATAATCGGGAAAAAATCGGGAAAAAATCAGGAAAATCGGCAAAAAAAATTGGAAAAAATCGTGAAAAATCAGAAAAAAAATTCGGAAAAAATCGGAAAAAAAATCGGAAAAAAAACGGAAAAAAATGGGGAAAAAATCGGGAAAAATCGGAAAAAAAATCGGAAAAAAAATCGGGAAAAATCGGAAAAAATCTGAAAAAAAATCTGAAAAAAATCGGGAAAAAATCTGGAAAAAATCGGAAAAAAAATCGGAAAAAATCGGGAAAAATCGGAAAAAAAATCGGAAAAAAATCGGGAAAAAAATCGGGGATAAATCGGGAAAAATCGGAAAAAAAATAGGAAAAAAATCGGGAAAAATCGGAAAAAAAATCGGAAAAAAAATCGGAAAGAAATCGGGAAAAAATCTGGAAAAATCTGAAAAAAATTCGGGAAAAAATCGGGAAAAAAATCTGAAAAGAAATCGGAAAAAATCGGAAAAAATCGGGAAAAATCGGAAAAAAAATTGGAAAAAAAATCGGAAAAAATCTGAAATAATCGGAAAAAAAATCGGAAAAAAATCGGGAAAAAATCGGGAAAAAAAATCGGAAAAAATCGGAAAAAATCGGAAAAAAATTGGAAAAATCTGAATTGATTGATTTTTCTCGATTTTTTTCCGATTTTTTCAGATTTTTTCCGATTTTTTCCGAATTTTTCCGATTTTTTTTCCGATTTTTCCCGATTTTTTTCAGATTTTTTTCAGATTTTTTTCTGATTTTTTGTCCGATATTTTCCGATTTTTTCCGATTTTTTTTTCCGAATTTTTTTCCGATTTTTCCCGATTTTTTCCGATTTTTTCCGATTTTTTTTCCGATTTTTTTTCCGATTTTTCCCGATTTTTTCCGATTTTTTTATCCGAATTTTTTTCCGATTTTTTCCGATTTTTTCCGATTTTTTCCGATTTTTTTTCCGATTTTTTTCCGATTTTTCCCGATTTTTTTTCCGATTTTTCCCGATTTTTTCTGATTTTTCCCGATTTTTTCCGATTTTTTCCTCCGATTTTTTTTCCGATTTTTTCCGATTTTTTCCGATTTTTTTTCCGATTTTTTCCGATTTTTTCCGATTTTTTCCGATTTTTTCCGATTTTTTTTCCGATTTTTTTCCGATTTTTCCCGATTTTTTCCGATTTTTTCCGATTTTTTTTCCGATTTTTTTTCCGATTTTTCCCGATTTTTTCCGATTTTTTCCGATTTTTTTTCCGATTTTTCCCGATTTTTTCCCGATTTTTTTGCCGATTATTTTTCCGATTTTTCCCGATTTTTTCCGATTTTTTTTCCGATTTTTTTCCGATTTTTCCCGATTTTTCCCGATTTTTTCCGATTTTTTCCGATTTTTTCCAATTTTTTCCGATTTTTTTTGCCGATTTTCCTGATTTTTTCCCGATTTTTTTCCCGATTTTTTTTCCGATTTTTCACGATTTTTTCCCGATTTTTTTGCCGATTATTTCCGATTTTTCCCGATTTTTTCCCGATTTTTTTGCCGATTTTTGCCGATTTTTTTCCGATTTTTTCCGATTTTTTCCGATTTTTTTTCAATTTTTTTTTCCGATTTTTCCCGATTTTTTTCCCGATTTTTTTCCCGATTTTTTTCAGATTTTTTTCCGATTTTTTCCGATTTTTTCCGATTTTTTTTTCCAATTTTTTTTCCGATTTTTTCCGATTTTTTCCGATTTTTTTTTCCAATTTTTTTTCCGATTTTTCCCGATTTTTTTCCCGATTTTTTCCGATTTTTTCCGATTTTTTTCCGATTTTTTTTCAAATTTTTTTTCCGATTTTTCCCGATTTTTTTTCCGATTTTTTCCGATTTTTTCCGATTTTTTCCGATTTTTTTCCGATTTTTTCCGATTTTTTCCGATTTTTTTTCAATTTTTTTTTCCGATTTTTCCCGATTTTTTTTCCGATTTTTTCCAGATTTTTTTCAGATTTTTTTTCCGATTCTTCCCGATTTTTTCTGATTTTTCCCGATTTTTTCCGATTTTTTCCGATTTTTTCCGATTTTTTCCGATTTTTTTTCCGATTTTTTTCCGATTTTTCCCGATTTTTTCCGATTTTTTTTCCGATTTTTTTTCCGATTTTTCCCGATTTTTTCCGATTTTTTCCGATTTTTTTTCCGATTTTTCCCGATTTTTTCCCGATTTTTTTGCCGATTATTTTTCCGATTTTTCCCGATTTTTTCCGATTTTTTTTCCGATTTTTTTCCGATTTTTCCCGATTTTTTCCGATTTTTTCCGATTTTTTCCAATTTTTTCCGATTTTTTTTGCCGATTTTCCTGATTTTTTCCCGATTTTTTTCCCGATTTTTTTTCCGAATTTTTCCGAATTTTTCCGAATTTTTTTTCCGATTTTTGCCGATTTTTTTCTGATTTTTTTTCCGAATTTTTTTCCGATTTTTTCCGATTTTTTTCGATTTTTTCCCGATTTTTTTTCCGATTTTTCCCCGATTTTTTTGCCAATTTTTTTGCAGATTTTTCCCGATTTTTTTCCAATTTTTTCCGATTTTTTCCGATTTTTTTTCAAAATTTTTTCCGATTTTTCCCGATTTTTTTCCGATTTTTTCCGATTTTTTCCGATTTTTTTTCAATTTTTTTTTCCGATTTTTCCCGATTTTTTTTCCGATTTTTTCCGATTTTTTCCGATTTTTTTTCCGATTTTTTTTCCGATTTTTCCCGATTTTTTCCGATTTTTTCCGAATTTTTTTGCCGATTTTTTTGCCGATTTTTCCCGATTTTTTTCCGATTTTTTTCCGATTTTTTCCCGATTTTTTCCAGATTTTTTCCGATTTTTCCCGATTTTTTCCGATTTTTTTTCCGATTTTTTTTCCGATTTTTTTCCGATTTTTTCCGATTTTTTCCGATTTTTTCCGATTTTTTTTCAATTTTTTTTTCCGATTTTTCCCGATTTTTTTTCCGATTTTTTCCGATTTTTTCCGATTTTTTTTCCGATTTTTTTTCCGATTTTTCCCGATTTTTTCCGATTTTTTCCGAATTTTTTTGCCGATTTTTTTGCCGATTTTTCCCGATTTTTTTCCGATTTTTTTCCGATTTTTCCCGATTTTTTCCAGATTTTTTCCGATTTTTCCCGATTTTTTCCGATTTTTTTTCCGATTTTTTTTCCGATTTTTTTCCGATTTTTTCCGATTTTTTCCGATTTTTTTTCCGATTTTTTTTCCGATTTTTCCAGATTTTTTCCGATTTTTTCCGAATTTTTTTGCCGATTTTTTTGCCGATTTTTCCCGATTTTTTCCGATTTTTCCCGATTTTTTCCGATTTTTTTTCCGATTTTTTCCCGATTTTTTCCAGATTTTTTCCGATTTTTCCCGATTTTTTTTCCGATTTTTTTTCCGATTTTTCCCGATTTTTTTCCGATTTTTTTCCGATTTTTTTCTGATTTTTTGTCAGATTTTTTCCGATTTTTTCCGATTTTTTTTCCGATTTTTCCCGATTTTTTTTCAGATTTTTTCCGATTTTTTCCGATTTTTTTTCCGATTTTTTTTTTCGATTTTTCCCGATTTTTTCCGATTTTTTTTGCCGATTTTCCTGATTTTTTCCCGATTTTTTTGCCGATTTTTCACGATTTTTTCCCGATTTTTTCCCGATTTTTTTGCCGATTATTTCCGATTTTTCCCGATTTTTTCCCGATTTTTTTGCCAATTTTTTTGCAGATTTTTCCCGATTTTTTCCGATTTTTTCCGATTTTTTCCGATTTTTTTTCAATTTTTTTTTCCGATTTTTCCCGATTTTTTTTCCGATTTTTTCCGATTTTTTTCAGATTTTTTTTCCGATTTTTTTTCCGATTTTTTTTGCCGATTTTTTTGCCGATTTTTCCCAATTTTTTCCGATTTTTTCCGATTTTTTCCGAATTTTTCCGAATTTTTTTTCCGATTTTTTCCGATTTTTTTCTGATTTTTTTTCCGATTTTTTTTCCGATTTTTTCCGATTTTTTCAGATTTTTTCAGATTTTTTCCCGATTTTTCCCCGATTTTTTTTCCGATTTTTTCCGATTTTTTCCGATTTTTTTTCCAATTTTTTTTCCGATTTTTCCCGATTTTTTTTCCGATTTTTTCCGATTTTTTTTCCGATTTTTTTTCCGATTTTTTTTCCGATTTTTCCCGATTTTTTCAGATTTTTTCAGATTTTTTTTTCCGAATTTTTTTCCGGTTTTTCCAGATTTTTTTCCCGATTTTTCCCGATTTTTTCCCGATTTTTTTCTGATTTTTCCCGATTTTTTCCCGATTTTTTTTCCGATTTTTTTGCCGATTTTTCCCGATTTTTTCCGATTTTTCCCGATTTATTCCGATTTTTTTTCCGATTTTTTCCCGATTTTTTCCAGATTTTTTCCGATTTTTCCCGATTTTTTCCCGATTTTTTTGCCAATTTTTTTGCAGATTTTTCCCGATTTTTTCCGATTTTTTCCGATTTTTTCCGATTTTTTTTCAATTTTTTTTTCCGATTTTTCCCGATTTTTTTTCCGATTTTTTCCGATTTTTTTCAGATTTTTTTTCCGATTTTTTTTCCGATTTTTTTGCCGATTTTTCCCAATTTTTTCCGATTTTTTCCGATTTTTTCCGAATTTTTTTCCGATTTTTCCCGATTTTTTCCGATTTTTTTATCCGAATTTTTTTCCGATTTTTTCCGATTTTTTCCGATTTTTTCCGATTTTTTTTCCGATTTTTTTCCGATTTTTCCCGATTTTTTTTCCGATTTTTCCCGATTTTTTCTGATTTTTCCCGATTTTTTCCGATTTTTTCCTCCGATTTTTTTTCCGATTTTTTCCGATTTTTTCCGATTTTTTTTACGATTTTTTCCGATTTTTTCCGATTTTTTCCGATTTTTTCCGATTTTTTTTCCGATTTTTTTTCCGATTTTTCCCGATTTTTTCCGATTTTTTCCGATTTTTTTTCCGATTTTTTTTCCGATTTTTCCCGATTTTTTCCGATTTTTTCCGATTTTTTTTCCGATTTTTCCCGATTTTTTCCCGATTTTTTTGCCGATTATTTTTCCGATTTTTCCCGATTTTTTCCGATTTTTTTTCCGATTTTTTTCCGATTTTTCCCGATTTTTCCCGATTTTTTCCGATTTTTTCCGATTTTTTCCAATTTTTTCCGATTTTTTTTGCCGATTTTCCTGATTTTTTCCCGATTTTTTTCCCGATTTTTTTCCCGATTTTTCCCGATTTTTTCCCGATTTTTTTGCCGATTATTTCCGATTTTTCCCGATTTTTTCCCGATTTTTTTGCCGATTTTTGCCGATTTTTTTCCGATTTTTTCCGATTTTTTTTCAATTTTTTTTTCCGATTTTTCCCGATTTTTTTTCCGATTTTTTTCCAGATTTTTTTCAGATTTTTTTCCGATTTTTTCCGATTTTTTCCGATTTTTTTTTCCAATTTTTTTCCCGATTTTTTCCGATTTTTTCCGATTTTTTTTTCCAATTTTTTTTCCGATTTTTCCCGATTTTTTTTCCGATTTTTTCCGATTTTTTCCGATTTTTCCCGATTTTTTTTCCGATTTTTTCCGATTTTTTCCGATTTTTTCCGATTTTTTCCGATTTTTTTTCCGATTTTTTTCCGATTTTTCCCGATTTTTTTTCCGATTTTTCCCGATTTTTTCTGATTTTTCCCGATTTTTTCCGATTTTTTCCTCCGATTTTTTTTCCGATTTTTTCCGATTTTTTCCGATTTTTTTTCCGATTTTTTCCGATTTTTTCCGATTTTTTCCGATTTTTTCCGATTTTTTTTCCGATTTTTTTCCGATTTTTCCCGATTTTTTCCGATTTTTTCCGATTTTTTTTCCGATTTTTTTTCCGATTTTTCCCGATTTTTTCCGATTTTTTCCGATTTTTTTTCCGATTTTTCCCGATTTTTTCCGATTTTTTCCGATTTTTTCCAATTTTTTCCGATTTTTTTTGCCGATTTTCCTGATTTTTTCCCGATTTTTTTCCCGATTTTTTTTCCGATTTTTCCCGATTTTTTCCCGATTTTTTTGCCGATTATTTCCGATTTTTCCCGATTTTTTCCCGATTTTTTTGCCGATTTTTGCCGATTTTTTTCCGATTTTTTCCGATTTTTTCCGATTTTTTTTCAATTTTTTTTTCCGATTTTTCCCGATTTTTTTTCCGATTTTTTTCCAGATTTTTTTCAGATTTTTTTCCGATTTTTTCCGATTTTTTCCGATTTTTTTTTCCAATTTTTTTTCCGATTTTTTCCGATTTTTTCCGATTTTTTTTTCCAATTTTTTTTCCGATTTTTCCCGATTTTTTTTCCGATTTTTTCCGATTTTTTCCGATTTTTTTTCCGATTTTTCCCGATTTTTTTTCCGATTTTTTCCGATTTTTTTTCCGATTTTTCCCGATTTTTTTTCCGATTTTTTTTCCGATTTTTTCCGATTTTTTCCGATTTTTTTTCCGATTTTTTTTCCGATTTTTCCCGATTTTTTCCGATTTTTTCCTCCGATTTTTTCCTCCGATTTTTTCCGATTTTTTCCGATTTTTTTCGATTTTTTCCGATTTTTTCCGATTTTTTTCCGATTTTTTTTCCGATTTTTCCCGATTTTTTTTCCGATTTTTTCCGATTTTTTTTCCGATTTTTCCCGATTTTTTTTCCGATTTTTTTTCCGATTTTTTCCGATTTTTTCCGATTTTTTTTCCGATTTTTTTTCCGATTTTTCCCGATTTTTTCCGATTTTTTCCTCCGATTTTTTCCTCCGATTTTTTCCGATTTTTTCCGATTTTTTTCGATTTTTTCCGATTTTTTCCGATTTTTCCCGATTTTTTTTCCGATTTTTTCCGATTTTTTCCGATTTTTTTTCCGATTTTTTTTCCGATTTTTTCCAGATTTTTTTCCGATTTTTTTTCCGATTTTTCCCGATTTTTTCTGATTTTTCCCGATTTTTTCCGATTTTTTCCTCCGATTTTTTTTCCGATTTTTTCCGATTTTTTCCGATTTTTTTTCCGATTTTTTCCGATTTTTTCCGATTTTTTCCGATTTTTTCCGAATTTTTTTCCGATTTTTTTCCGATTTTTCCCGATTTTTTCCGATTTTTTCCGATTTTTTTTCCGATTTTTTTTCCGATTTTTCCCGATTTTTTCCGATTTTTTCCGATTTTTTTTCCGATTTTTCCCGATTTTTTCCCGATTTTTTTGCCGATTATTTCCGATTTTTCCCGATTTTTTCCCGATTTTTTTGCCGATTTTTCCCGATTTTTTTCCGATTTTTTCCGATTTTTTCCGATTTTTTTTCAATTTTTTTTTCCGATTTTTCCCGATTTTTTTTCCGATTTTTTCCAGATTTTTTTCAGATTTTTTTTCCGATTTTTTCCGATTTTTTCCGATTTTTTTTTCCAATTTTTTTTCCGATTTTTCCCGATTTTTTTTCCGATTTTTTTTCAAATTTTTTTTCCGATTTTTCCCGATTTTTTTTCCGATTTTTTCCGATTTTTTCCGATTTTTTCCGATTTTTTCCGATTTTTTTTCCGATTTTTTTCCGATTTTTCCCGATTTTTTTTCCGATTTTTCCCGATTTTTTCTGATTTTCCCGATTTTTTCCGATTTTTTCCTCCGATTTTTTTTCCGATTTTTTCCGATTTTTTCCGATTTTTTTTCCGATTTTTTCCGATTTTTTCCGATTTTTTCCGATTTTTTCCGATTTTTTTTCCGATTTTTTTCCGATTTTTCCCGATTTTTTCCGATTTTTTCCGATTTTTTTTCCGATTTTTTTTCCGATTTTTCCCGATTTTTTCCGATTTTTTCCGATTTTTTTTCCGATTTTTCCCGATTTTTTCCCGATTTTTTTGCCGATTATTTTTCCGATTTTTCCCGATTTTTTCCGATTTTTTTTCCGATTTTTTTCCGATTTTTCCCGATTTTTTTCCGATTTTTTCCGATTTTTTCCAATTTTTTCCGATTTTTTTTGCCGATTTTCCTGATTTTTTCCCGATTTTTTTCCCGATTTTTTTTCCGATTTTTCCCGATTTTTTCCCGATTTTTTTGCCGATTATTTCCGATTTTTTCCGATTTTTTTTCCGATTTTTTTTCCGATTTTTCCCGATTTTTCCCGATTTTTTCCGATTTTTTTTCCGATTTTTTTTCCGATTTTTCCCGATTTTTTCCGATTTTTTTGCCGATTTTTTTCCGATTTTTCCCGATTTTTTCCGATTTTTTCCGATTTTTTCCGATTTTTTCCGATTTTTTTTCCGATTTTTTCCAGATTTTTTTCAGATTTTTTTTCCGATTTTTTCCGATTTTTTCCGATTTTTTTTTCCAATTTTTTTTCCGATTTTTCCCGATTTTTTTTCCGATTTTTTTTCAAATTTTTTTTCCGATTTTTCCCGATTTTTTTTCCGATTTTTTCCGATTTTTTCCGATTTTTTCCGATTTTTTTTCCGATTTTTTTCCGATTTTTCCCGATTTTTTTTCCGATTTTTCCCGATTTTTTCCGATTTTTCCCGATTTTTTCCGATTTTTTTTGCCGATTTTCCTGATTTTTTCCCAATTTTTTCCCGATTTTTTTTCCGATTTTTCCCGATTTTTTCCCGATTTTTTTGCCGATTATTTCAGATTTTTCCCTATTTTTTCCCTATTTTTTTACCGATTTTTTTCCGATTTTTTTCCCGATTTTTTTCCAATTTTTTTTCCAATTTTTTTCCAATTTTTCCCGATTTTTTTCCGATTTTTTCCGATTTTTTCCGATTTTTTTTCCGATTTTTTTTCCGATTTTTCCCGATTTTTTCCGATTTTTTCCGATTTTTTTTTCCGATTTTTCCCGATTTTTTCCCGATTTTTTTGCCGATTATTTTTCCGATTTTTCCCGATTTTTTCCGATTTTTTTTCCGATTTTTTTCCGATTTTTCCCGATTTTTTTCCGATTTTTTCCGATTTTTTCCAATTTTTTTCGATTTTTTTTGCCGATTTTCCTGATTTTTTCCCGATTTTTTTCCCGATTTTTTTTCCGATTTTTCCCGATTTTTTCCCGATTTTTTTGCCGATTATTTCCGATTTTTTCCGATTTTTTTTCCGATTTTTTTTCCGATTTTTCCCGATTTTTTTCCGATTTTTTTTCCGATTTTTTTTCCGATTTTTCCCGATTTTTTCCGATTTTTTTGCCGATTTTTTTCCGATTTTTCCCGATTTTTTCCGATTTTTTCCGATTTTTTCCGATGTTTTCCGATTTTTTTTCCGATTTTTTTCCGATTTTTCCCGATTTTTTCCCGATTTTTTTGCCGATTTTTCCCGATTTTTTTCCGATTTTTTCCGATTTTTTCCGATTTTTTTTCAATTTTTTTTTTCGATTTTTCCCGATTTTTTTTCCGATTTTTTCCAGATTTTTTTCCGATTTTTTTTCCGATTTTTCCCGATTTTTTCTGATTTTTCCCGATTTTTTCCGATTTTTTCCTCCGATTTTTTTCCGATTTTTTCCGATTTTTTCCGATTTTTTTTCCGATTTTTTCCGATTTTTTCCGATTTTTTCCGATTTTTTTTCCGATTTTTTTCCGATTTTTCCCGATTTTTTCCGATTTTTTCCGATTTTTTTTCCGATTTTTTTTCCGATTTTTCCCGATTTTTTCCGATTTTTTCCGATTTTTTTTCCGATTTTTCCCGATTTTTTCCCGATTTTTTTGCCGATTATTTTTCCGATTTTTCCCGATTTTTTCCGATTTTTTTTCCGATTTTTTTCCGATTTTTCCCGATTTTTTTCCGATTTTTTCCGATTTTTTCCAATTTTTTCCGATTTTTTTTGCCGATTTTCCTGATTTTTTCCCGATTTTTTTCCCGATTTTTTTTCCGATTTTTCCCGATTTTTTCCCGATTTTTTTGCCGATTATTTCCGATTTTTTCCGATTTTTTTTCCGATTTTTTTTCCGATTTTTCCCGATTTTTCCCGATTTTTTCCGATTTTTTTTCCGATTTTTTTTTCCGATTTTTCCCGATTTTTTCCGATTTTTTTGCCGATTTTTTTCCGATTTTTCCCGATTTTTTCCGATTTTTTCCGATTTTTTTTCCGATTTTTTCCAGATTTTTTTCAGATTTTTTTTCCGATTTTTTCCGATTTTTTCCGATTTTTTTTTCCAATTTTTTTTCCGATTTTTCCCGATTTTTTTTCCGATTTTTTTTCAAATTTTTTTTCCGATTTTTCCCGATTTTTTTTCCGATTTTTTCCGATTTTTTCCGATTTTTTCCGATTTTTTTTCCGATTTTTTTCCGATTTTTCCCGATTTTTTTTCCGATTTTTCCCGATTTTTTCCGATTTTTCCCGATTTTTTCCGATTTTTTTTGCCGATTTTCCTGATTTTTTCCCGATTTTTTCCCGATTTTTTTTCCGATTTTTCCCGATTTTTTCCCGATTTTTTTGCCGATTATTTCAGATTTTTCCCTATTTTTTCCCTATTTTTTTACCGATTTTTTTCCGATTTTTTTCCCGATTTTTTTCCAATTTTTTTTCCAATTTTTTTCCAATTTTTCCCGATTTTTTTCCGATTTTTTCCGATTTTTTCCGATTTTTTTTCCGATTTTTTTTCCGATTTTTCCCGATTTTTTCCGATTTTTTCCGATTTTTTTTCCGATTTTTCCCGATTTTTTCCCGATTTTTTTGCCGATTATTTTTCCGATTTTTCCCGATTTTTTCCGATTTTTTTTCCGATTTTTTTCCGATTTTTCCCGATTTTTTTCCGATTTTTTCCGATTTTTTCCAATTTTTTTCGATTTTTTTTGCCGATTTTCCTGATTTTTTCCCGATTTTTTTCCCGATTTTTTTTCCGATTTTTCCCGATTTTTTCCCGATTTTTTTGCCGATTATTTCCGATTTTTTCCGATTTTTTTTCCGATTTTTTTTCCGATTTTTCCCGATTTTTTTCCGATTTTTTTTCCGATTTTTTTTCCGATTTTTCCCGATTTTTTCCGATTTTTTTGCCGATTTTTTTCCGATTTTTCCCGATTTTTTCCGATTTTTTCCGATTTTTTCCGATGTTTTCCGATTTTTTTTCCGATTTTTTTCCGATTTTTCCCGATTTTTTCCCGATTTTTTTGCCGATTTTTCCCGATTTTTTTCCGATTTTTTCCGATTTTTTCCGATTTTTTTTCAATTTTTTTTTTCGATTTTTCCCGATTTTTTTTCCGATTTTTTCCAGATTTTTTTCCGATTTTTTTTCCGATTTTTCCCGATTTTTTCTGATTTTTCCCGATTTTTTCCGATTTTTTCCTCCGATTTTTTTCCGATTTTTTCCGATTTTTTCCGATTTTTTTTCCGATTTTTTCCGATTTTTTCCGATTTTTTCCGATTTTTTTTCCGATTTTTTTCCGATTTTTCCCGATTTTTTCCGATTTTTTCCGATTTTTTTTCCGATTTTTTTTCCGATTTTTCCCGATTTTTTCCGATTTTTTCCGATTTTTTTTCCGATTTTTCCCGATTTTTTCCCGATTTTTTTACCGATTATTTTTCCGATTTTTGCCGATTTTTTCCGATTTTTTTTCCGATTTTTTTCCGATTTTTCCCGATTTTTTTCCGATTTTTTCCGATTTTTTTCCAATTTTTTCCGATTTTTTTTGCCGATTTTCCTGATTTTTTCCCGATTTTTTTCCCGATTTTTTTTCCGATTTTTCCCGATTTTTTCCCGATTTTTTTACCGATTATTTCCGATTTTTTCCGATTTTTTTTCCGATTTTTTTTCCGATTTTTCCCGATTTTTCCCGATTTTGTCCGATTTTTTTTCCGATTTTTTTTCCGATTTTTCCCGATTTTTTCCGATTTTTTTGCCGATTTTTTTCCGATTTTTCCCGATTTTTTCCTATTTTTTCCGATTTTTTCCGATTTTTTCCGATTTTTTTTCCGATTTTTTTCCGATTTTTCCCGATTTTTTCCCGATTTTTTTGCCGATTTTTCCCGATTTTTTTCCGATTTTTTCCGATTTTTTCCGATTTTTTTTCAATTTTTTTTTCCGATTTTTCCCGATTTTTTTTCCGATTTTTTCCAGATTTTTTTCCGATTTTTTTTCCGATTTTTCCCGATTTTTTCTGATTTTTCCCGATTTTTTCCGATTTTTTCCTCCGATTTTTTTTCGGATTTTTTCCGATTTTTTCCGATTTTTTTTCCGATTTTTTCCGATTTTTTCCGATTTTTTCCGATTTTTTCCGATTTTTTTTCCGATTTTTTTCCGATTTTTCCCGATTTTTTCCGATTTTTTCCGATTTTTTTTCCGATTTTTTTTCCGATTTTTCCCGATTTTTTCCGATTTTTTCCGATTTTTTTTCCGATTTTTCCCGATTTTTTCCCGATTTTTTTCCCGATTATTTCCGATTTTTCCCGATTTTTTCCCGATTTTTTTCCCGATTTTTCCCGATTTTTTTCCGATTTTTTCCGATTTTTTCCGATTTTTTTTCAATTTTTTTTTCCGATTTTTCCCGATTTTTTTTCCGATTTTTTCCAGATTTTTTTCAGATTTTTTTTCCGATTTTTTCCGATTTTTTTTTCCAATTTTTTTTCCGATTTTTCCCGATTTTTTTTCCGATTTTTTTTCAAATTTTTTTTCCGATTTTTCCCGATTTTTTTTCCGATTTTTTCCGATTTTTTCCGATTTTTTCCGATTTTTTTTCCGATTTTTTTCCGATTTTTCCCGATTTTTTTTCCGATTTTTCCCGATTTTTTCTGATTTTTTCCGATTTTTTTTCCGATTTTTTTTCCGATTTTTCCCGATTTTTTCCGATTTTTTCAGATTTTTTTTCAGATTTTTCCCGATTTTTTTTCCGATTTTTTTTCAAATTTTTTTTCCGATTTTTCCCGATTTTTTTTCCGATTTTTTCCGATTTTTTCCGATTTTTTCCGATTTTTTTTCAAATTTTTTTTCCGATTTTTCCCGATTTTTTTCCGATTTTTCCCGATTTTTTCCGATTTTTTCCGATTTTTTTTCCGATTTTTTTTCCGATTTTTCCCGATTTTTTCCGATTTTTTCAGATTTTTTTTCAGATTTTTCCCGATTTTTTCCCGATTTTTTTCCGATTTTTTTTCCGATTTTTCCCGATTTTTTTCGATTTTTTTTCCGATTTTTTTCCGATTTTTCCCGATTTTTTTCCGATTTTTTCCGATTTTTTCCAATTTTTTCCTATTTTTTTTGCCGATTTTCCTGATTTTTTCCCGATTTGTTTCCCGATTTTTTTTCCGATTTTTCCCGATTTTTTCCCGATTTTTTTGCCGATTATTTCCGATTTTTCCCGATTTTTTCCCGATTTTTTTGCCGATTTTTCCCGATTTTTTTCCGATTTTTTCCGATTTTTTCCGATTTTTTTTCAATTTTTTTTTCCGATTTTTCCCGATTTTTTTTCCGATTTTTTTTCCGATTTTTTCCAGATTTTTTTCAGATTTTTTTTCCGATTTTTCCCGATTTTTTCCGATTTTTTCCTCCGATTTTTTTCCGATTTTTTCCGATTTTTTCCGATTTTTTTTCCGATTTTTTCCGATTTTTTCCGATTTTTCCCGATTTTTTTTCCGATTTTTTCCGATTTTTTTTCCGATTTTTTTCCGATTTTTCCCGATTTTTTCCCGATTTTTTTTCCGATTTTTCCCGATTTTTTTCCGATTTTTTCCGATTTTTTTTCAATTTTTTTTTCCGATTTTTCCCGATTTTTTTTCCGATTTTTTCCAGATTTTTTTCAGATTTTTTTTCAGATTTTTCCCGATTTTTTCTGATTTTTCCCGATTTTTTCCGATTTTTTCCTCCGATTTTTTCTGATTTTTCCCGATTTTTTCCGATTTTTTCCGATTTTTTTTCCGATTTTTTTTCCGATTTTTCCCGATTTTTCCCGATTTTTTCCGATTTTTTTTCCGATTTTTTTTCCGATTTTTCCCGATTTTTTCCGATTTTTTTACCGATTTTTTTCCGATTTTTCCCGATTTTTTCCGATTTTTTCCGATTTTTTCCGATTTTTTCCTCCGATTTTTTTTCCGATTTTTTCCGATTTTTTCCGATTTTTTTTCCGATTTTTTCCGATTTTTTCCGATTTTTTCCGATTTTTTCCGATTTTTTTTCCGATTTTTTTCCGATTTTTCCCGATTTTTTCCGATTTTTTCCGATTTTTTTTCCGATTTTTCCCGATTTTTTCCCGATTTTTTTCCCGATTATTTCCGATTTTTCCCGATTTTTTCCCAAATTTTTTCCCCATTTTTCCCGATTTTTTTCCGATTTTTTCCGATTTTTTCCGATTTTTTTTCAATTTTTTTTTCCGATTTTTCCCGATTTTTTTTCCGATTTTTTCCAGATTTTTTTCAGATTTTTTTTCCGATTTTTTCCGATTTTTTTTTCCAATTTTTTTTCCGATTTTTCCCGATTTTTTTTCCGATTTTTTTTCAAATTTTTTTTCCGATTTTTCCCGATTTTTTTTCCGATTTTTTCCGATTTTTTCCGATTTTTTCCGATTTTTTTTCCGATTTTTTTCCGATTTTTCCCGATTTTTTTTCCGATTTTTCCCGATTTTTTCTGATTTTTTCCGATTTTTTTTCCGATTTTTTTTCCGATTTTTCCCGATTTTTTCCGATTTTTTCAGATTTTTTTTCAGATTTTTCCCGATTTTTTTTCCGATTTTTTTTCAAATTTTTTTTCCGATTTTTCCCGATTTTTTTTCCGATTTTTTCCGATTTTTTCCGATTTTTTCCGATTTTTTTTCAAATTTTTTTTCCGATTTTTCCCGATTTTTTTCCGATTTTTCCCGATTTTTTCCGATTTTTTCCGATTTTTTTTCCGATTTTTTTTCCGATTTTTCCCGATTTTTTCCGATTTTTTCAGATTTTTTTTCAGATTTTTCCCGATTTTTTCCCGATTTTTTTCCGATTTTTTTTCCGATTTTTCCCGATTTTTTTCGATTTTTTTTCCGATTTTTTTCCGATTTTTCCCGATTTTTTTCCGATTTTTTCCGATTTTTTCCAATTTTTTCCGATTTTTTTTGCCGATTTTCCTGATTTTTTCCCGATTTGTTTCCCGATTTTTTTTCCGATTTTTCCCGATTTTTTCCCGATTTTTTTGCCGATTATTTCCGATTTTTCCCGATTTTTTCCCGATTTTTTTGCCGATTTTTCCCGATTTTTTTCCGATTTTTTCCGATTTTTTCCGATTTTTTTTCAATTTTTTTTTCCGATTTTTCCCGATTTTTTTTCCGATTTTTTTTCCGATTTTTTCCAGATTTTTTTCAGATTTTTTTTCCGATTTTTCCCGATTTTTTCCGATTTTTTCCTCCGATTTTTTTCCGATTTTTTCCGATTTTTTCCGATTTTTTTTCCGATTTTTTCCGATTTTTTCCGATTTTTCCCGATTTTTTTTCCGATTTTTTCCGATTTTTTTTCCGATTTTTTTCCGATTTTTCCCGATTTTTTCCCGATTTTTTTTCCGATTTTTCCCGATTTTTTTCCGATTTTTTCCGATTTTTTTTCAATTTTTTTTTCCGATTTTTCCCGATTTTTTTTCCGATTTTTTCCAGATTTTTTTCAGATTTTTTTTCCGATTTTTCCCGATTTTTTCTGATTTTTCCCGATTTTTTCCGATTTTTTCCTCCGATTTTTTCTGATTTTTCCCGATTTTTTCCGATTTTTTCCGATTTTTTTTCCGATTTTTTTTCCGATTTTTCCCGATTTTTCCCGATTTTTTCCGATTTTTTTTCCGATTTTTTTTCCGATTTTTCCCGATTTTTTCCGATTTTTTTACCGATTTTTTTCCGATTTTTCCCGATTTTTTCCGATTTTTTCCGATTTTTTCCGATTTTTTCCTCCGATTTTTTTTCCGATTTTTTCCGATTTTTTCCGATTTTTTTTCCGATTTTTTCCGATTTTTTCCGATTTTTTCCGATTTTTTCCGATTTTTTTTCCGATTTTTTTCCGATTTTTCCCGATTTTTTCCGATTTTTTCCGATTTTTTTTCCGATTTTTTTTCCGATTTTTCCCGATTTTTTCCGATTTTTTCCGATTTTTTTTCCGATTTTTCCCGATTTTTTCCCGATTTTTTTCCCGATTATTTCCGATTTTTCCCGATTTTTTCCCGATTTTTTTCCCGATTTTTCCCGATTTTTTTCCGATTTTTTCCGATTTTTTCCGATTTTTTTTCAATTTTTTTTTCCGATTTTTCCCGATTTTTTTTCCGATTTTTTCCAGATTTTTTTCAGATTTTTTTTCCGATTTTTTCCGATTTTTTTTTCCAATTTTTTTTCCGATTTTTCCCGATTTTTTTTCCGATTTTTTTTCAAATTTTTTTTCCGATTTTTCCCGATTTTTTTTCCGATTTTTTCCGATTTTTTCCGATTTTTTCCGATTTTTTTTCCGATTTTTTTCCGATTTTTCCCGATTTTTTTTCCGATTTTTCCCGATTTTTTCTGATTTTTCCCGATTTTTTCCGATTTTTTCCTCCGATTTTTTTTCCGATTTTTTCCGATTTTTTCCGATTTTTTTTCCGATTTTTTCCGATTTTTTCCGATTTTTTCCGATTTTTTCCGATTTTTTTTCCGATTTTTTTCCGATTTTTCCCGATTTTTTCCGATTTTTTCCGATTTTTTTTCCGATTTTTTTTCCGATTTTTCCCGATTTTTTCCGATTTTTTCAGATTTTTTTTCCGATTTTTCCCGATTTTTTCCCGATTTTTTTCCGATTATTTTTCCGATTTTTCCCGATTTTTTCCGATTTTTTTTCCGATTTTTTTCCGATTTTTCCCGATTTTTTTCCGATTTTTTCCGATTTTTTCCAATTTTTTCCGATTTTTTTTGCCGATTTTCCTGATTTTTTCCCGATTTGTTTCCCGATTTTTTTTCCGATTTTTCCCGATTTTTTCCCGATTTTTTTGCCGATTATTTCCGATTTTTCCCGATTTTTTCCCGATTTTTTTGCCGATTTTTTCCGATTATTCCCGATTTTTTTTCCGATTTTTTTTCCGATTTTTTCCAGATTTTTTTCAGATTTTTTTTCCGATTTTTCCCGATTTTTTCCGATTTTTTCCTCCGATTTTTTTCCGATTTTTTCCGATTTTTTCAGATTTTTTTTCCGATTTTTTCCGATTTTTTCCGATTTTTCCCGATTTTTTTTCCGATTTTTTCCGATTTTTTTTTCGATTTTTTTCCGATTTTTCCCGATTTTTTCCCGATTTTTTTCCGATTTTTCCCGATTTTTTTCCGATTTTTTCCGATTTTTTCCGATTTTTTTTCAATTTTTTTTTCCGATTTTTCCCGATTTTTTTTCCGATTTTTTCCAGATTTTTTTCAGATTTTTTTTCCGATTTTTCCCGATTTTTTCTGATTTTTCCCGATTTTTTCCGATTTTTTCCTCCGATTTTTTCTGATTTTTCCCGATTTTTTCCGATTTTTTCCGATTTTTTTTCCGATTTTTTTTCCGATTTTTCCCGATTTTTTCCGATTTTTTTTCCGATTTTTTTTCCGATTTTTCCCGATTTTTTCCGATTTTTTTACCGATTTTTTTCCGATTTTTCCCGATTTTTTCCGATTTTTTCCGATTTTTTCCGATTTTTTCCGATTTTTTTTCCGATTTTTTTCCGATTTTTCCCGATTTTTTCCCGATTTTTTTGCCGATTTTTCCCGATTTTTTTCCGATTTTTTCCGATTTTTTCCGATTTTTTTTCAATTTTTTTTTCCGATTTTTCCCGATTTTTTTTCCGATTTTTTCCAGATTTTTTTCAGATTTTTTTTCCGATTTTTTCCGATTTTTTCCGATTTTTTTTTCCAATTTTTTTTCCGATTTTTCCCGATTTTTTTTCCGATTTTTTTTCAATTTTTTTTTCCGATTTTTCCCGATTTTTTTTCCGATTTTTTCCGATTTTTTCCGATTTTTTTTCAATTTTTTTTTCCGATTTTTCCCGATTTTTTTTCCGATTTTTTCCGATTTTTTCCGATTTTTTCCGATTTTTTCCGATTTTTTTCCGATTTTTCCCGATTTTTTCCGATTTTTTCCGATTTTTTTTCCGATTTTTCCCGATTTTTTCCCGATTTTTTTGCCGATTATTTTTCCGATTTTTCCCGATTTTTTCCGATTTTTTTTCCGATTTTTTTCCGATTTTTTCCGATTTTTTTCCGATTTTTCCCGATTTTTTTCCGATTTTTTCCGATTTTTTCCAATTTTTTCCGATTTTTTTTGCCGATTTTCCTGATTTTTTCCCGATTTTTTTCCCGATTTTTTTTCCGATTTTTCCCGATTTTTTCCCGATTTTTTTGCCGATTTTTCCCGATTTTTCCCGATTTTTTCCGATTTTTTTTCCGATTTTTTTTCCGATTTTTCCCGATTTTTTCCGATTTTTTTGCCGATTTTTTTCCGATTTTTCCCGATTTTTTCCGATTTTTTCCGATTTTTTCCGATTTTTTCCGATTTTTTTTCCGATTTTTTTCCGATTTTTCCCGATTTTTTCCCGATTTTTTTGCCGATTTTTCCCGATTTTTTTCCGATTTTTTCCGATTTTTTCCGATTTTTTTTCAATTTTTTTTTCCGATTTTTCCCGATTTTTTTTCCGATTTTTTCCAGATTTTTTTCCGATTTTTTTTCCGATTTTTCCCGATTTTTTCTGATTTTTCCCGATTTTTTCCGATTTTTTCCTCCGATTTTTTTTCCGATTTTTTCCGATTTTTTCCGATTTTTTTTCCGATTTTTTCCGATTTTTTCCGATTTTTTCCGATTTTTTCCGATTTTTTTTCCGATTTTTTTCCGATTTTTCCCGATTTTTTCCGATTTTTTCCGATTTTTTTTCCGATTTTTTTTCCCGATTTTTCCCGATTTTTTCCGATTTTTTCCGATTTTTTTTCCGATTTTTCCCGATTTTTTCCCGATTTTTTTTCCGATTTTTTTTCCGATTTTTTCCGATTTTTTCAGATTTTTTCAGATTTTTTCCCGATTTTTCCCCGATTTTTTTTCCGATTTTTTCCGATTTTTTCCGATTTTTTTTCCAATTTTTTTTCCGATTTTTCCCGATTTTTTTCCCGATTTTTTCAGATTTTTTCAGATTTTTTTTTCCGATTTTTTTTCCGGTTTTTCCAGATTTTTTTCCCGATTTTTCCCGATATTTTCCCGATTTTTTTCTGATTTTTCCCGATTTTTTCCCGATTTTTTTTCCGATTTTTTTGCCGATTTTTCCCGATTTTTTCCGATTTTTCCCGATTTATTCCGATTTTTTTTCCGATTTTTTCCCGATTTTTTCCAGATTTTTTCCGATTTTTCCCGATTTTTTCCCGATTTTTTTGCCAATTTTTTTGCAGATTTTTCCCGATTTTTTCCGATTTTTTCCGATTTTTTCCGATTTTTTTTCAATTTTTTTTTCCGATTTTTCCCGATTTTTTTTCCGATTTTTTCCGATTTTTTTCAGATTTTTTTTCCGATTTTTTTTCCGATTTTTTTTGCCGATTTTTTTGCCGATTTTTCCCAATTTTTTCCGATTTTTTCCGATTTTTTCCGAATTTTTTTCCGATTTTTCCCGATTTTTTCCGATTTTTTTATCCGAATTTTTTTCCGATTTTTTCCGATTTTTTCCGATTTTTTCCGATTTTTTTTCCGATTTTTTTCCGATTTTTCCCGATTTTTTTTCCGATTTTTCCCGATTTTTTCTGATTTTTCCCGATTTTTTCCGATTTTTTCCTCCGATTTTTTTTCCGATTTTTTCCGATTTTTTCCGATTTTTTTTCCGATTTTTTCCGATTTTTTCCGATTTTTTCCGATTTTTTCCGATTTTTTTTCCGATTTTTTTCCGATTTTTCCCGATTTTTTCCGATTTTTTCCGATTTTTTTTCCGATTTTTTTTCCGATTTTTCCCGATTTTTTCCGATTTTTTCCGATTTTTTTTCCGATTTTTCCCGATTTTTTCCCGATTTTTTTGCCGATTATTTTTCCGATTTTTCCCGATTTTTTCCGATTTTTTTTCCGATTTTTTTCCGATTTTTCCCGATTTTTCCCGATTTTTTCCGATTTTTTCCGATTTTTTCCAATTTTTTCCGATTTTTTTTGCCGATTTTCCTGATTTTTTCCCGATTTTTTTCCCGATTTTTTTTCCGATTTTTCCCGATTTTTTCCCGATTTTTTTGCCGATTATTTCCGATTTTTCCCGATTTTTTCCCGATTTTTTTTCCGATTTTTGCCGATTTTTTTCCGATTTTTTCCGATTTTTTTTCAATTTTTTTTTCCGATTTTTCCCGATTTTTTTTCCGATTTTTTTCCAGATTTTTTTCAGATTTTTTTCAGATTTTTTCCGATTTTTTCCGATTTTTTTTCCGATTTTTTCCGATTTTTTTCCGATTTTTCCCGATTTTTTTCCGATTTTTTCCGATTTTTTCCAATTTTTTCCGATTTTTTTTGCCGATTTTCCTGATTTTTTCCCGATTTTTTTCCCGATTTTTTTTCCGATTTTTCCCGATTTTTTCCCGATTTTTTTGCCGATTATTTCCGATTTTTTCCGATTTTTTTTCCGATTTTTTTTCCGATTTTTCCCGATTTTTCCCGATTTTTTCCGATTTTTTTTCCGATTTTTTTTCCGATTTTTCCCGATTTTTTCCGATTTTTTTGCCGATTTTTTTCCGATTTTTCCCGATTTTTTCCGATTTTTTCCGATTTTTTTCCGATTTTTTCCGATTTTTTTTCCGATTTTTTTCCGATTTTTCCCGATTTTTTCCCGATTTTTTTGCCGATTTTTCCCGATTTTTTTCCGATTTTTTCCGATTTTTTCCGATTTTTTTTCAATTTTTTTTTCCGATTTTTCCCGATTTTTTTTCCGATTTTTTCCAGAATTTTTTCCGATTTTTTTTTCCGATTTTTCCCGATTTTTTCTGATTTTTCCCGATTTTTTCCGATTTTTTCCTCCGATTTTTTTTCCGATTTTTTCCGATTTTTTCCGATTTTTTTTCCGATTTTTTCCGATTTTTTCCGATTTTTCCGATTTTTTCCGATTTTTTTTCCGATTTTTTTCCGATTTTTCCCGATTTTTTCCGATTTTTTCCGATTTTTTTTCCGATTTTTTTCCGATTTTTCCCGATTTTTTCCGATTTTTTCCGATTTTTTTTCCGATTTTTCCCGATTTTTTCCCGATTTTTTTGCCGATTATTTCCGATTTTTCCCGATTTTTTCCCGATTTTTTTGCCGATTTTTCCCGATTTTTTTCCGATTTTTTCCGATTTTTTCCGATTTTTTTTCAATTTTTTTTTCCGATTTTTCCCGATTTTTTTTCCGATTTTTTCCAGATTTTTTTCAGATTTTTTTTCCGATTTTTTCCGATTTTTTTTCCAATTTTTTTTCCGATTTTTCCCGATTTTTTTTCCGATTTTTTTTCAAATTTTTTTTCCGATTTTTCCCGATTTTTTTTCCGATTTTTTCCGATTTTTTCCGATTTTTTCCGATTTTTTTTCCGATTTTTTTCCGATTTTTCCCGATTTTTTTTCCGATTTTTCCCGATTTTTTCTGATTTTTCCCGATTTTTTCCGATTTTTTCCTCCGATTTTTTTTCCGATTTTTTCCGATTTTTTTCCGATTTTTTTTCCGATTTTTTCCGATTTTTTCCGATTTTTTTCCGATTTTTTTTCCGATTTTTTTCCGATTTTTCCCGATTTTTTCCGATTTTTTCCGATTTTTTTTCCGATTTTTTTTCCGATTTTTCCCGATTTTTTCCGATTTTTTCCGATTTTTTTTCCGATTTTTCCCGATTTTTTCCCGATTTTTTGCCGATTATTTTTCCGATTTTTCCCGATTTTTTCCGATTTTTTTTCCGATTTTTTTCCGATTTTTCCCGATTTTTCCCGATTTTTTCCGATTTTTTACGATTTTTTCCAATTTTTTCCGATTTTTTTTGCCGATTTTCCTGATTTTTTCCCGATTTTTTCCCGATTTTTTTTCCGATTTTTCCCGATTTTTTCCCGATTTTTTTGCCGATTATTTCCGATTTTTCCCGATTTTTTCCCGATTTTTTTGCCGATTTTTGCCGATTTTTTTCCGATTTTTTCCGATTTTTTTCAATTTTTTTTTCCGATTTTTCCCGATTTTTTTTCCGATTTTTTCCAGATTTTTTTCAGATTTTTTTCAGATTTTTTCCGATTTTTTCCGATTTTTTTCCGATTTTTTCCGATTTTTTTCCGATTTTTCCCGATTTTTTTCCGATTTTTTCCGATTTTTTCCAATTTTTTCCGATTTTTTTTGCCGATTTTCCTGATTTTTTCCCGATTTTTTTCCCGATTTTTTTTCCGATTTTTCCCGATTTTTTCCCGATTTTTTTGCCGATTATTTCCGATTTTTTCCGATTTTTTTTCCGATTTTTTTTCCGATTTTTCCCGATTTTTCCCGATTTTTTTCCGATTTTTTTCCGATTTTTTTTCCGATTTTTCCCGATTTTTTCCGATTTTTTTGCCGATTTTTTTCCGATTTTTCCCGATTTTTTCCGATTTTTTCCGATTTTTTCCGATTTTTTCCGATTTTTTTTCCGATTTTTTCCGATTTTTCCCGATTTTTTCCCGATTTTTTTGCCGATTTTTCCCGATTTTTTTCCGATTTTTTCCGATTTTTTCCGATTTTTTTTCAATTTTTTTTTCCGATTTTTCCCGATTTTTTTTCCGATTTTTTCCAGATTTTTTTCCGATTTTTTTTCCGATTTTTCCCGATTTTTTCTGATTTTTCCCGATTTTTTCCGATTTTTTCCTCCGATTTTTTTTCCGATTTTTTCCGATTTTTTCCGATTTTTTTTCCGATTTTTTCCGATTTTTTCCGATTTTTTCCGATTTTTTCCGATTTTTTTTCCGATTTTTTTCCGATTTTTCCCGATTTTTTCCGATTTTTTCCGATTTTTTTTCCGATTTTTTTTCCGATTTTTCCCGATTTTTTCCGATTTTTTCCGATTTTTTTTCCGATTTTTCCCGATTTTTTCCCGATTTTTTTGCCGATTATTTCCGATTTTTCCCGATTTTTTCCCGATTTTTTTGCCGATTTTTCCCGATTTTTTTCCGATTTTTCCGATTTTTTCCGATTTTTTTTCAATTTTTTTTTCCGATTTTTCCCGATTTTTTTTCCGATTTTTTCCAGATTTTTTTCAGATTTTTTTTCCGATTTTTTCCGATTTTTTTTCCAATTTTTTTTCCGATTTTTCCCGATTTTTTTCCGATTTTTTTTCAAATTTTTTTTCCGATTTTTCCCGATTTTTTTTCCGATTTTTTCCGATTTTTTCCGATTTTTTCCGATTTTTTTTCCGATTTTTTTCCGATTTTTCCCGATTTTTTTCCGATTTTTCCCGATTTTTTCTGATTTTTCCCGATTTTTTCCGATTTTTTCCTCCGATTTTTTTTCCGATTTTTTCCGATTTTTCCGATTTTTTTTCCGATTTTTTCCGATTTTTTCCGATTTTTTCCGATTTTTTTCCGATTTTTTTTCCGATTTTTTTCCGATTTTTCCCGATTTTTTCCGATTTTTTCCGATTTTTTTCCGATTTTTCCCGATTTTTTTCCGATTTTTTCCGATTTTTTCCATTTTTTTCCGATTTTTTTTGCCGATTTTCCTGATTTTTTCCCGATTTTTTTCCCGATTTTTTTTCCGATTTTTCCCGATTTTTTCCCGATTTTTTTGCCGATTATTTCCGATTTTTCCCGATTTTTTCCCGATTTTTTTGCCGATTTTTGCCGATTTTTTTCCGATTTTTTCCGATTTTTCCGATTTTTTTTCAATTTTTTTTCCGATTTTTCCCGATTTTTTTTCCGATTTTTTTCCGATTTTTTCCAGATTTTTTTCAGATTTTTTTTCCGATTTTTCCCGATTTTTTCCGATTTTTTTGCCGATTTTTCCCGATTTTTTTCCGATTTTTTCCGATTTTTTCCGATTTTTTTTCAATTTTTTTTCCGATTTTTCCCGATTTTTTTCCGATTTTTTCCAGATTTTTTTCCGATTTTTTTCCGATTTTTCCCGATTTTTCTGATTTTTCCCGATTTTTTCCGATTTTTTCCTCCGATTTTTTTTCCGATTTTTTCCGATTTTTTCCGATTTTTTCCGATTTTTTTCGATTTTTTCCGATTTTTTCCGATTTTTCTCGATTTTTTTTCCGATTTTTTCCGATTTTTTTTCCGATTTTTTTTCCGATTTTTTTTCCGATTTTTCCCGATTTTTTTCCGATTTTTTCCGATTTTTTTCCGATTTTTTTTCCGATTTTTCCCGATTTTTTCCGATTTTTTTGCCGATTTTTTTCCGATTTTTCCCGATTTTTTCCGATTTTTTCCGATTTTTTCCGATTTTTTCCGATTTTTTTGCCGATTTTTTTGCCGATTTTTCCCGATTTTTTTCCGATTTTTTTCCGATTTTTTTTCAATTTTTTTTTCCGATTTTTCCCGATTTTTTTTCCGATTTTTTCCAGATTTTTTTCAGATTTTTTTTCCGATTTTTTCCGATTTTTTCCGATTTTTTTTTCCAATTTTTTTTCCGATTTTTCCCGATTTTCTTTCCGATTTTTTCCGATTTTTCCGATTTTTTCCCGATTTTTTTGCCGATTATTTCCGATTTTTCCCGATTTTTTCCCGATTTTTTGCCGATTTTTGCCGATTTTTTTCCGATTTTTTCCGATTTTTTTTCAATTTTTTTTTCCGATTTTTCCCGATTTTTTTTCCGATTTTTTTCCAGATTTTTTTCAGATTTTTTTCAGATTTTTTCCGATTTTTTCCGATTTTTTTGCCGATTATTTTTCCGATTTTTCCCGATTTTTTCCGATTTTTTTCCGATTTTTTTCCGATTTTTTCCGATTTTTTTCCGATTTTTCCCGATTTTTTTCCGATTTTTTTCCGATTTTTTCCAATTTTTTCCGATTTTTTTTGCCGATTTTCCTGATTTTTTCCCGATTTTTTTCCCGATTTTTTTTCCGATTTTTCCCGATTTTTTCCCGATTTTTTTGCCGATTATTTCCGATTTTTTCCGATTTTTTTTCCGATTTTTTTTTCCGATTTTTCCCGATTTTTCCCGATTTTTTCCGATTTTTTTTCCGATTTTTTTTCCGATTTTTCCCGATTTTTTCCGATTTTTTTGCCGATTTTTTTCCGATTTTTTCCCGATTTTTTCCGATTTTTTCCGATTTTTTCCGATTTTTTTCCGATTTTTTTTCCGATTTTTTTCCGATTTTTCCCGATTTTTTCCCGATTTTTTTGCCGATTTTTCCCGATTTTTTTCCGATTTTTTCCGATTTTTCCGATTTTTTTTCAATTTTTTTTTCCGATTTTTCCCGATTTTTTTTCCGATTTTTTCCAGATTTTTTTCCGATTTTTTTCCGATTTTTCCCGATTTTTTCTGATTTTTTCCCGATTTTTCCGATTTTTTCCTCCGATTTTTTTTCCGATTTTTTCCGATTTTTTCCGATTTTTTTTCCGATTTTTTCCGATTTTTCCGATTTTTTCCGATTTTTTCCGATTTTTTTTCCGATTTTTTTCCGATTTTTCCCGATTTTTTCCGATTTTTTCCGATTTTTTTTCCGATTTTTTTTCCGATTTTTCCCGATTTTTTCCGATTTTTTCCGATTTTTTTTCCGATTTTTCCCGATTTTTTCCCGATTTTTTTGCCGATTATTTCCGATTTTTCCCGATTTTTTCCCGATTTTTTTGCCGATTTTTCCCGATTTTTTTCCGATTTTTCCGATTTTTTCCGATTTTTTTTCAATTTTTTTTTCCGATTTTTCCCGATTTTTTTCCGATTTTTTCCGATTTTTTTTCAATTTTTTTTTCCGATTTTTCCCGATTTTTTTTCCGATTTTTTTCCAGATTTTTTTCAGATTTTTTTCAGATTTTTTCCGATTTTTTCCGATTTTTTTTCAATTTTTTTTTTCCGATTTTTGCCGATTTTTTTCCGATTTTTTCCGATTTTTTTTCAATTTTTTTTTCCGATTTTTCCCGATTTTTTTTCCGATTTTTTTCCAGATTTTTTTCAGATTTTTTTTCAGATTTTTTCCGATTTTTTCCGATTTTTTTTCAATTTTTTTTTCCGATTTTTGCCGATTTTTTTCCGATTTTTCCGATTTTTTTTCAATTTTTTTTTCCGATTTTTCCCGATTTTTTTTCCGATTTTTTTCCAGATTTTTTCAGATTTTTTTCAGATTTTTTCCGATTTTTTCCGATTTTTTTGCCGATTATTTTTCCGATTTTTCCCGATTTTTTCCGATTTTTTTTCCGATTTTTTTCCGATTTTTTCCGATTTTTTTCCGATTTTTCCCGATTTTTTTCCGATTTTTCCCGATTTTTTTCCGATTTTTCCCGATTTTTTTCCGATTTTTTCCGATTTTTTCCAATTTTTTCCGATTTTTTTTGCCGATTTTCCTGATTTTTTCCCGATTTTTTTCCCGATTTTTTTTCCGATTTTTCCCGATTTTTTCCCGATTTTTTTGCCGATTATTTCCGATTTTTTCCGATTTTTTTTCCGATTTTTTTTCCGATTTTTCCGATTTTTCCCGATTTTTCCGATTTTTTTTCCGATTTTTTTCCGATTTTTCCCGATTTTTTCCGATTTTTTTGCCGATTTTTTTCCGATTTTTCCCGATTTTTCCCGATTTTTTCCGATTTTTTCCGATTTTTTTCCGATTTTTTTTCCGATTTTTTTCCGATTTTTCCCGATTTTTTCCCGATTTTTTTGCCGATTTTTTCCGATTTTTTTTCCGATTTTTTTCCGATTTTTCCCGATTTTTTCCGATTTTTTCCGATTTTTTTTCCGATTTTTTTCCGATTTTTCCCGATTTTTTCCGATTTTTTTCCGATTTTTTCCGATTTTTTCCGATTTTTTTTCAATTTTTTTTTCCGATTTTTCCCGATTTTTTTCCGATTTTTTCCGATTTTTTTTCAATTTTTTTTTCCGATTTTTCCCGATTTTTTTTCCGATTTTTTTCCAGATTTTTTTCAGATTTTTTTCAGATTTTCCGATTTTTTTTCAATTTTTTTTTCCGATTTTTGCCGATTTTTTTCCGATTTTTTCCGATTTTTTTTCAATTTTTTTTTCCGATTTTTCCCGATTTTTTTTTCCGATTTTTTTCCAGATTTTTTTCAGATTTTTTTCCGATTTTTTCCGATTTTTTCCGATTTTTTTTTCCAATTTTTTTTCCGATTTTTTCCGATTTTTTCCGATTTTTTTTTCCAATTTTTTTTCCGATTTTTCCCGATTTTTTTTCCGATTTTTTCCGATTTTTTCCGATTTTTTTCCGATTTTTTTTCCGATTTTTCCCGATTTTTTTTCCGATTTTTTCCGATTTTTTTTCCGATTTTTCCCGATTTTTTTCCGATTTTTTTCCGATTTTTTTTCCGATTTTTTCCGATTTTTTCCGATTTTTTTCCGATTTTTTCCGATTTTTCCCGATTTTTTTCCGATTTTTTTCGATTTTTTCCGATTTTTTCCGATTTTTCCCGATTTTTTTTCCGATTTTTTCCGATTTTTTCCGATTTTTTTTCCGATTTTTTTTCCGATTTTTTTCCGATTTTTTTCCGATTTTTCCGGATTTTTTCCGATTTTTTTTCCGATTTTTTTTCCGATTTTTCCCGATTTTTTCCGATTTTTTTGCCGATTTTTTTCCGATTTTTCCCGATTTTTTCCGATTTTTTCCGATTTTTTCCGATTTTTTTTCCGATTTTTTTCCGATTTTTCCCGATTTTTTCCCGATTTTTTTGCCGATTTTTCCCGATTTTTTTCCGATTTTTTCCGATTTTTTCCGATTTTTTTTCAATTTTTTTTCCGATTTTTCCCGATTTTTTTTCCGATTTTTTCCAGATTTTTTTCCGATTTTTTTTCCGATTTTTCCCGATTTTTTCGTATTTTTCCCGATTTTTTCCGATTTTTTCCTCCGATTTTTTTTCCGATTTTTTCCAATTTTTCCGATTTTTTTTCCGATTTTTTCCGATTTTTTCCGATTTTTTCCGATTTTTTCCGATTTTTTTTCCGATTTTTTTCCGATTTTTCCCGATTTTTCCGATTTTTTCCGATTTTTTTTTCCGATTTTTTTTTCCGATTTTTCCCGATTTTTTCCGATTTTTTTTCCGATTTTTTTCCGATTTTTCCCGATTTTTTCCGATTTTTTCCGATTTTTTTTTCCGATTTTTTTTCCGATTTTTCCCGATTTTTTCCGATTTTTCCGATTTTTTTTCCGATTTTTCCCGATTTTTTTCCCGATTTTTTTGCCGATTATTTCCGATTTTCCCGATTTTTTCCCGATTTTTTTGCCGATTTTTGCCGATTTTTTTCCGATTTTTTCCGATTTTTTCCGATTTTTTTTCAATTTTTTTTCCGATTTTTCCCGATTTTTTTTCCGATTTTTCCAGATTTTTTCAGATTTTTTTCCGATTTTTCCGATTTTTCCGATTTTTTTTTCCAATTTTTTTCCGATTTTTCCCGATTTTTTTTCCGATTTTTTTTCAAATTTTTTTTCCGATTTTTCCCGATTTTTTTTCCGATTTTTTCCGATTTTTTCCGATTTTTTTCCGATTTTTTCCGATTTTTTCCGATTTTTTCCCGATTTTTTTCCGATTTTTCCCGATTTTTTTTCCGATTTTTCCCGATTTTTTCTGATTTTTCCCGATTTTTTCCGATTTTTTCCTCCGATTTTTTTTCCGATTTTTTCCGATTTTTTCCGATTTTTTTTCCGATTTTTTCCGATTTTTTCCGATTTTTTCCGATTTTTTCCGATTTTTTTTCCGATTTTTCCCGATTTTTTTTCCGATTTTTTTCCAGATTTTTTTCAGATTTTTTTCAGATTTTTTCCGATTTTTTCCGATTTTTTTGCCGATTATTTTTCCGATTTTTCCCGATTTTTTCCGATTTTTTTTCCGATTTTTTTCCGATTTTTTCCGATTTTTTTCCGATTTTTCCCGATTTTTTTCCGATTTTTCCCGATTTTTTTCCGATTTTTCCCGATTTTTTTCCGATTTTTTCCGATTTTTTCCAATTTTTTCCGATTTTTTTGCCGATTTTCCTGATTTTTTCCCGATTTTTTCCCGATTTTTTTCCGATTTTTCCCGATTTTTTCCCGATTTTTTTGCCGATTATTTCCGATTTTTTCCGATTTTTTTTCCGATTTTTTTTCCGATTTTTCCCGATTTTTCCCGATTTTTTCCGATTTTTTTTCCGATTTTTTTTCCGATTTTTCCCGATTTTTTCCGATTTTTTTGCCGATTTTTTTCCGATTTTTCCCGATTTTTCCCGATTTTTTCCGATTTTTTCCGATTTTTTTCCGATTTTTTTTCCGATTTTTTTTCCGATTTTTCCCGATTTTTTCCCGATTTTTTTGCCGATTTTTTCCGATTTTTTTCCGATTTTTTCCGATTTTTCCCGATTTTTCCGATTTTTTCCGATTTTTTTTCCGATTTTTTTTCCGATTTTTCCCGATTTTTTTCCGATTTTTTTCCGATTTTTTCCGATTTTTTCCGATTTTTTTTCAATTTTTTTTTCCGATTTTTCCCGATTTTTTTCCGATTTTTTTGATTTTTTTTCAATTTTTTTTTCCGATTTTTCCCGATTTTTTTTCCGATTTTTTTCCAGATTTTTTTCAGATTTTTTTCAGATTTTCCGATTTTTTTTCAATTTTTTTTTCCGATTTTTGCCGATTTTTTTCCGATTTTTTCCGATTTTTTTTCAATTTTTTTTTCCGATTTTTCCCGATTTTTTTTCCGATTTTTTTCCAGATTTTTTTCAGATTTTTTTCCGATTTTTTCCGATTTTTTCCGATTTTTTTTTCCAATTTTTTTTCCGATTTTTTCCGATTTTTTCCGATTTTTTTTTCCAATTTTTTTTCCGATTTTTCCCGATTTTTTTTCCGATTTTTTCCGATTTTTTCCGATTTTTTTCCGATTTTTTTTCCGATTTTTCCCGATTTTTTTTCCGATTTTTTCCGATTTTTTTTCCGATTTTTCCCGATTTTTTTTCCGATTTTTTTTCCGATTTTTTCCGATTTTTTCCGATTTTTTTTCCGATTTTTTTTCCGATTTTTCCCGATTTTTTCCGATTTTTTCCTCCGATTTTTCCTCCGATTTTTTCCGATTTTTTCCGATTTTTTTCGATTTTTTCCGATTTTTTCCGATTTTTCCCGATTTTTTTTCCGATTTTTTCCGATTTTTTCCGATTTTTTTTCCGATTTTTTTTCCGATTTTTTTTCCGATTTTTTTTCCGATTTTTCCCGATTTTTTCCGATTTTTTTTCCGATTTTTTTTCCGATTTTTCCCGATTTTTTCCGATTTTTTTGCCGATTTTTTTCCGATTTTTCCCGATTTTTTCCGATTTTTCCGATTTTTTCCGATTTTTTTTCCGATTTTTTTCCGATTTTTCCCGATTTTTTCCCGATTTTTTTGCCGATTTTTCCCGATTTTTTTCCGATTTTTTCCGATTTTTTCCGATTTTTTTTCAATTTTTTTTTCCGATTTTTCCCGATTTTTTTTCCGATTTTTTCCAGATTTTTTTCCGATTTTTTTTCCGATTTTTCCCGATTTTTTCGTATTTTTCCCGATTTTTTCCGATTTTTTCCTCCGATTTTTTTTCCGATTTTTTCCAATTTTTTCCGATTTTTTTCCGATTTTTTCCGATTTTTTCCGATTTTTTCCGATTTTTTCCGATTTTTTTTTCCGATTTTTTTCCGATTTTTCCCGATTTTTTCCGATTTTTTCCGATTTTTTTTCCGATTTTTTTTCCGATTTTTCCCGATTTTTTCCGATTTTTTTTCCGATTTTTTTCCGATTTTTCCCGATTTTTTCCGATTTTTTCCGATTTTTTTTCCGATTTTTTTTCCGATTTTTCCCGATTTTTTCCGATTTTTTCCGATTTTTTTTCCGATTTTTCCCGATTTTTTCCCGATTTTTTTGCCGATTATTTCCGATTTTTCCCGATTTTTTCCCGATTTTTTTGCCGATTTTTCCCGATTTTTTTCCGATTTTTTCCGATTTTTTCCGATTTTTTTTCAATTTTTTTTTCCGATTTTTCCCGATTTTTTTTCCGATTTTTTCCAGATTTTTTTCAGATTTTTTTTCCGATTTTTTCCGATTTTTTCCGATTTTTTTTTCCAATTTTTTTTCCGATTTTTCCCGATTTTTTTTCCGATTTTTTTTCAAATTTTTTTTTCCGATTTTTCCCGATTTTTTTTCCGATTTTTTCCGATTTTTTCCGATTTTTTCCGATTTTTTCCGATTTTTTTCCCGATTTTTTTCCGATTTTTCCCGATTTTTTTTCCGATTTTTCCCGATTTTTTCTGATTTTTCCCGATTTTTTCCGATTTTTTCCTCCGATTTTTTTTCCGATTTTTTCCGATTTTTTCCGATTTTTTTTCCGATTTTTTCCGATTTTTTCCGATTTTTTCCGATTTTTTCCGATTTTTTTTCCGATTTTTTTCCGATTTTTCCCGATTTTTTCCGATTTTTTCCGATTTTTTTTCCGATTTTTTTTCCGATTTTTCCCGATTTTTTTCGATTTTTTCCGATTTTTTTTCCGATTTTTCCCGATTTTTTCCCGATTTTTTTGCCGATTATTTTTCCGATTTTTTCCGATTTTTTTTCCGATTTTTTTCCGATTTTTCCCGATTTTTTTCCGATTTTTTCCGATTTTTTCCAATTTTTTCCGATTTTTTTTGCCGATTTTCCAGATTTTTTCCCGATTTTTTCCCGATTTTTTTTCCGATTTTTCCCGATTTTTTCCCGATTTTTTTGCCGATTATTTCCGATTTTTCCCGATTTTTTCCCGATTTTTTTGCCGATTTTTGCCGATTTTTTTCCGATTTTTTTTCCGATTTTTTCCGATTTTTTCCGATTTTTTCCGATTTTTTCCTCCGATTTTTTTTCCGATTTTTTCCGATTTTTTCCGATTTTTTTTCCGATTTTTTCCGATTTTTTCCGATTTTTTCCGATTTTTTCCGATTTTTTTGCCGATTATTTTTCCGATTTTTCCCGATTTTTCCGATTTTTTTTCCGATTTTTTTCCGATTTTTCCCGATTTTTTCCGATTTTTTCCGATTTTTTCCAATTTTTTCCGATTTTTTTTGCCGATTTTCCTGATTTTTTCCCGATTTTTTTCCCGATTTTTTTTCCGATTTTTCCCGATTTTTTCCCGATTTTTTTGCCGATTATTTCCGATTTTTCCCGATTTTTTCCCGATTTTTTTGCCGATTTTTGCCGATTTTTTTCCGATTTTTTCCGATTTTTTCCGATTTTTTTTCAATTTTTTTTTCCGATTTTTCCCGATTTTTTTTCCGATTTTTTTCCAGATTTTTTTCAGATTTTTTTCCGATTTTTTCCGATTTTTTCCGATTTTTTTTTCCAATTTTTTTTCCGATTTTTTCCGATTTTTTCCGATTTTTTTTTCCAATTTTTTTTCCGATTTTTCCCGATTTTTTTTCCGATTTTTTCCGATTTTTTCCGATTTTTTTTCCGATTTTTCCCGATTTTTTTTCCGATTTTTTCCGATTTTTTTTCCGATTTTTCCCGATTTTTTTTCCGATTTTTTTTCCGATTTTTTTTCCGATTTTTTCCGATTTTTTCCGATTTTTTTTCCGATTTTTCCCGATTTTTTCCGATTTTTTCCTCCGATTTTTTCCTCCGATTTTTTCCGATTTTTTCCGATTTTTTTCGATTTTTTCCGATTTTTTCCGATTTTTCCCGATTTTTTTTCCGATTTTTTCCGATTTTTTTCGATTTTTTCCGATTTTTTCCGATTTTTTTTCAATTTTTTTTTCCGATTTTTCCCGATTTTTTTTCCGATTTTTTCCCGATTTTTTCCCGATTTTTTTTCCGATTTTTCCCGATTTTTCCCGATTTTTCCCGATTTTTTCCGATTTTTTCCTCCGATTTTTTTTCCGATTTTTTCCGATTTTTTCCGATTTTTTTTCCGATTTTTTCCGATTTTTTCCGATTTTTTCCGATTTTTTCCGATTTTTTTTCCGATTTTTTTCCGATTTTTCCCGATTTTTTCCGATTTTTTCTGATTTTTTTTTCCGATTTTTTTTCCGATTTTTCCCGATTTTTTCCGATTTTTTTTCCGATTTTTTTCCGATTTTTCCCGATTTTTTCCGATTTTTTCCGATTTTTTTTCCGATTTTTTTTCCGATTTTTCCCGATTTTTTCCGATTTTTTCCGATTTTTTTTCCGATTTTTCCCGATTTTTTCCCGATTTTTTTGCCGATTATTTCCGATTTTTCCCGATTTTTTCCCGATTTTTTTGCCGATTTTTCCCGATTTTTTTCCGATTTTTTCCGATTTTTTCCGATTTTTTTTCAATTTTTTTTTCCGATTTTTCCCGATTTTTTTTCCGATTTTTTCCAGATTTTTTTCAGATTTTTTTTCCGATTTTTTCCGATTTTTTCCGATTTTTTTTTCCAATTTTTTTTCCGATTTTTCCCGATTTTTTTTCCGATTTTTTTTCAAATTTTTTTTTCCGATTTTTCCCGATTTTTTTTCCGATTTTTTCCGATTTTTTCCGATTTTTTCCGATTTTTTCCGATTTTTTTTCCGATTTTTTTCCGATTTTTCCCGATTTTTTTTCCGATTTTTCCCGATTTTTTCTGATTTTTCCCGATTTTTTCCGATTTTTTCCTCCGATTTTTTTTCCGATTTTTTCCGATTTTTTCCGATTTTTTTTCCGATTTTTTTTCCGATTTTTTTTCCGATTTTTTTCGATTTTTTTCCGATTTTTTTTCCGATTTTTTTCCGATTTTTCCCGATTTTTTCCGATTTTTTCCGATTTTTTTTCCGATTTTTTTTCCGATTTTTCCCGATTTTTTCCGATTTTTTCCGATTTTTTTTCCGATTTTTCCCGATTTTTTCCCGATTTTTTTGCCGATTATTTTTCCGATTTTTTCCGATTTTTTTTCCGATTTCTTTCCGATTTTTCCCGATTTTTTTCCGATTTTTTCCGATTTTTTCCAATTTTTTCCGATTTTTTCCTCCGATTTTTTTCCGATTTTTTCCGATTTTTTCCGATTTTTTTTCCGATTTTTTCCGATTTTTTCCGATTTTTCCCGATTTTTTTTCCGATTTTTTCCGATTTTTTTTCCGATTTTTTTCCGATTTTTCCCGATTTTTTCCCGATTTTTTTGCCGATTTTTCCCGATTTTTTTCCGATTTTTTCCGATTTTTTCCGATTTTTTTTCAATTTTTTTTTCCGATTTTTCCCGATTTTTTTTCCGATTTTTTCCAGATTTTTTTCAGATTTTTTTTCCGATTTTTCCCGATTTTTTCTGATTTTTCCCGATTTTTTCCGATTTTTTCCTCCGATTTTTTTCTCCGATTTTTTCCGATTTTTTCCGATTTTTTCGATTTTTTCCGATTTTTTCCGATTTTTCCCGATTTTTTTTCCGATTTTTTCCGATTTTTTCCGATTTTTTTTCCGATTTTTTTTCCGATTTTTTTTCCGATTTTTCCCGATTTTTTCCGATTTTTTCCGATTTTTTTTCCGATTTTTTTTCCGATTTTTCCCGATTTTTTCCGATTTTTTTCCGATTTTTTTCCGATTTTTCCCGATTTTTTCCCGATTTTTTTGCCGATTTTTCCCGATTTTTTTCCGATTTTTTCCGATTTTTTCCGATTTTTTTTCAATTTTTTTTCCGATTTTTCCCGATTTTTTTTCCGATTTTTTCCAGATTTTTTTCCGATTTTTTTTCCGATTTTTCCCGATTTTTTCTGATTTTTCCCGATTTTTTCCGATTTTTTCCTCCGATTTTTTTTCCGATTTTTTCCGATTTTTTCCGATTTTTTCCGATTTTTTCCGATTTTTTTCGATTTTTTCCGATTTTTTCCGATTTTTCTCGATTTTTTTTCCGATTTTTTCCGATTTTTTCCGATTTTTTTTCCGATTTTTTTTCCGATTTTTTTTCCGATTTTTCCCGATTTTTTTCCGATTTTTTCCGATTTTTTTTCCGATTTTTTTTCCGATTTTTCCCGATTTTTTCCGATTTTTTTGCCGATTTTTTTCCGATTTTTCCCGATTTTTTCCGATTTTTTCCGATTTTTTCCGATTTTTTCCGATTTTTTTGCCGATTTTTTTGCCGATTTTTCCCGATTTTTTTCCGATTTTTTCCGATTTTTTCCGATTTTTTTTCAATTTTTTTTTCCGATTTTTCCCGATTTTTTTTCCGATTTTTTCCAGATTTTTTTCAGAATTTTTTTCCGATTTTTTCCGATTTTTTCCGATTTTTTTTCAATTTTTTTTTCCGATTTTTCCCGATTTTTTTTCCGATTTTTTCCAGATTTTTTTCAGATTTTTTTTCCGATTTTTTCCGATTTTTTCCGATTTTTTTTTCCAATTTTTTTTCCGATTTTTCCCGATTTTCTTTCCGATTTTTTCCGATTTTTTCCGATTTTTTTCCGATTTTTTTTCCGATTTTTTTCCGATTTTTCCCGATTTTTTCCCGATTTTTTTGCCGAGTTTTCCCGATTTTTTTCCGATTTTTTCCGATTTTTTCTGATTTTTCCCGATTTTTTCCGATTTTTTCCTCCGATTTTTTTTCCGATTTTTTCCGATTTTTTCCGATTTTTTTTCCGATTTTTTCCGATTTTTTCCGATTTTTTCTGATTTTTCCCGATTTTTTCCGATTTTTTCCTCCGATTTTTTTTCAGATTTTTTCCGATTTTTTCCGATTTTTTTCCGATTTTTTCCGATTTTTTCCGATTTTTTCCGATTTTTTTTCCGATTTTTTTCCGATTTTTCCCGATTTTTTCCGATTTTTTCCGATTTTTTTTCCGATTTTTTTTCCGATTTTTCCCGATTTTTTCCGATTTTTTCCGATTTTTTTTCCGATTTTTCCCGATTTTTTCCCGATTTTTTTGCCGATTATTTCCGATTTTTCCCGATTTTTTCCCGATTTTTTTGCCGATTTTTCCCGATTTTTTTCCGATTTTTTCCGATTTTTTCCGATTTTTTTTCAATTTTTTTTTCCGATTTTTCCCGATTTTTTTTCCGATTTTTTCCAGATTTTTTTCAGATTTTTTTTCCGATTTTTTCCGATTTTTTCCGATTTTTTTTTCCAATTTTTTTTCAGATTTTTCCCGATTTTTTTTCCGATTTTTTCCGATTTTTTTCCGATTTTTTTTCAAATTTTTTTTCCGATTTTTCCCGATTTTTTTTCCGATTTTTTCCGATTTTTTCCGATTTTTCCCGATTTTTTCCGATTTTTTTGCCGATTTTTTTCCGATTTTTCCCGATTTTTTCCGATTTTTCCCGATTTTTTCCGATTTTTTTTCCGATTTTTTTTCCGATTTTTTTCCGATTTTTCCCGATTTTTTCCCGATTTTTTTGCCGATTTTTCCCGATTTTTTTCCGATTTTTTCCGATTTTTTCCGATTTTTTTTCAATTTTTTTTCCGATTTTTCCCGATTTTTTTTCCGATTTTTTCCAGATTTTTTTCCGATTTTTTTTCCGATTTTTCCCGATTTTTTCTGATTTTTCCCGATTTTTTCCGATTTTTTCCTCCGATTTTTTTTCCGATTTTTTCCGATTTTTTCCGATTTTTTCGGATTTTTTTCGATTTTTTCCGATTTTTTCCGATTTTTCTCGATTTTTTTTCCGATTTTTTCCGATTTTTTCCGATTTTTTTTCCGATTTTTTTTCCGATTTTTTTTCCGATTTTTCCCGATTTTTTTCCGATTTTTTCCGATTTTTTTTCCGATTTTTTTTTCCGATTTTTCCCGATTTTTTCCGATTTTTTTGCCGATTTTCTTCCGATTTTTCCCGATTTTTTCCGATTTTTTCCGATTTTTTCCGATTTTTTCCGATTTTTTTGCCGATTTTTTTGCCGATTTTTCCCGATTTTTTTCCGATTTTTTCCGATTTTTTCCGATTTTTTTTCAATTTTTTTTTCCGATTTTTCCCGATTTTTTTTCCGATTTTTTCCAGATTTTTTTCAGATTTTTTTTCCGATTTTTTCCGATTTTTTCCGATTTTTTTTCAATTTTTTTTTCCGATTTTTCCCGATTTTTTTTCCGATTTTTTCCAGATTTTTTTCAGATTTTTTTTCCGATTTTTTCCGATTTTTTCCGATTTTTTTTTCCAATTTTTTTTCCGATTTTTCCCGATTTTCTTTCCGATTTTTTCCGATTTTTTCCGATTTTTTTCCGATTTTTTTTCCGATTTTTTTCCGATTTTTCCCGATTTTTTCCCGATTTTTTTGCCGAGTTTTCCCGATTTTTTTCCGATTTTTTCCGATTTTTTCTGATTTTTCCCGATTTTTTCCGATTTTTTCCTCCGATTTTTTTTCCGATTTTTTCCGATTTTTTCCGATTTTTTTTCCGATTTTTTCCGATTTTTTCCGATTTTTTCTGATTTTTCCCGATTTTTTCCGATTTTTTCCTCCGATTTTTTTTCAGATTTTTTCCGATTTTTTCCGATTTTTTTTCCGATTTTTTCCGATTTTTTCCGATTTTTTCCGATTTTTTTTCCGATTTTTTTCCGATTTTTCCCGATTTTTTCCGATTTTTTTTCCGATTTTTTTCCGATTTTTCCCGATTTTTTCCGATTTTTTCCGATTTTTTTTCCGATTTTTCCCGATTTTTTCCCGATTTTTTTGCCGATTATTTCCGATTTTTCCCGATTTTTTCCCGATTTTTTTGCCGATTTTTCCCGATTTTTTCCGATTTTTTCCGATTTTTTCCGATTTTTTTTCAATTTTTTTTTCCGATTTTTCCCGATTTTTTTTCCGATTTTTTCCAGATTTTTTTCAGATTTTTTTTCCGATTTTTTCCGATTTTTTCCGATTTTTTTTCCGATTTTTTTTCCGATTTTTTCCGATTTTTTCCGATTTTTTTGCCGATTTTTTTCCGATTTTTCCCGATTTTTTCCGATTTTTCCCGATTTTTTCCGATTTTTTTTCCGATTTTTTTTCCGATTTTTTTTCCGATTTTTCCCGATTTTTTCCGATTTTTTCCGATTTTTTTTCCGATTTTTTTTCCGATTTTTTCCGATTTTTCCCGATTTTTTCCGATTTTTTCCGATTTTTCCCGATTTTTTCTGATTTTTCCCGATTTTTTCCGATTTTTTCCGATTTTTTCCGATTTTTTTTCCGATTTTTTTTCCGATTTTTCCCGATTTTTTCCGATTTTTTTGCCGATTTTTTTCCGATTTTTCCCGATTTTTTCCGATTTTTCCCGATTTTTTCCGATTTTTTTTCCGATTTTTTTTCCGATTTTTTTTCCGATTTTTCCCGATTTTTTCCGATTTTTTCCGATTTTTTTTCCGATTTTTTTTCCGATTTTTCCCGATTTTTTCCGATTTTTTTGCCGATTTTTTTCCGATTTTTCCCGATTTTTTCCGATTTTTTCCGATTTTTTCCGATTTTTTCCGATTTTTTTTGCCGATTTTCCTGATTTTTTCCCGATTTTTTCCCGATTTTTTTTCCGATTTTTCCCGATTTTTTCCCGATTTTTTTGCCGATTTTTTTCCGATTTTTCCCGATTTTTTCCGATTTTTTCTGATTTTTTCCGATTTTTTTTCCGATTTTTTTCCGATTTTTCCCGATTTTTTCCCGATTTTTTTGCCGATTTTTCCCGATTTTTTTCCGATTTTTTCCGATTTTTTCCGATTTTTTTTCAATTTTTTTTTCCGATTTTTCCCGATTTTTTTCCGATTTTTTCCGATTTTTTCCGATTTTTTCCGATTTTTTTTCCGATTTTTTTCCGATTTTTCCCGATTTTTTCCGATTTTTTCCGATTTTTCCCGATTTTTTCTGATTTTTCCCGATTTTTTCCGATTTTTTCCGATTTTTTCCGATTTTTTTTCCGATTTTTTTCCGATTTTTCCCGATTTTTTCCGATTTTTTTGCCGATTTTTTTCCGATTTTTCCCGATTTTTTCCGATTTTTTTGCCGATTTTTTTCCGATTTTTCCCGATTTTTTCCGATTTTTTTGCCGATTTTTTTTCCGATTTTCCTGATTTTTTCCCGATTTTTTCCCGATTTTTTTTCCGATTTTTCCCGATTTTTTCCCGATTTTTTTGCCGATTTTTTTCCGATTTTTCCCGATTTTTTCCGATTTTTTCCGATTTTTTCCGATTTTTTTTCCGATTTTTTTCCGATTTTTCCCGATTTTTTCCCGATTTTTTGCCGATTTTTCCCGATTTTTTTGCCGATTATTTCCGATTTTTCCCGATTTTTTCCCGATTTTTTTGCCGATTTTTCCCGATTTTTTTCCGATTTTTTCCGATTTTTTCCGATTTTTTTTCAATTTTTTTTCCGATTTTTCCCGATTTTTTTTCCGATTTTTTCCAGATTTTTTTCAGATTTTTTTTCCGATTTTTTCCGATTTTTTCCGATTTTTTTTCCAATTTTTTTTCCGATTTTTCCCGATTTTTTTTCCGATTTTTTCCGATTTTTTTCCGATTTTTTTTCAAATTTTTTTTCCGATTTTTCCCGATTTTTTTTCCGATTTTTTCCGATTTTTTCCGATTTTTTCCGAATTTTTTTCCGATTTTTTTCCGATTTTTCCCGATTTTTTCCGATTTTTTCCGATTTTTCCCGATTTTTTCTGATTTTTCCCGATTTTTTCCGATTTTTTCCGATTTTTTCCGATTTTTTTTCCGATTTTTTTTCCGATTTTTCCCGATTTTTTCCGATTTTTTTGCCGATTTTTTTCCGATTTTTCCCGATTTTTTCCGATTTTTCCCGATTTTTTCCGATTTTTTTTCCGATTTTTTTTCCGATTTTTTTTCCGATTTTTCCCGATTTTTTCCGATTTTTTCCGATTTTTTTTCCGATTTTTTTTCCGATTTTTCCCGATTTTTTCCGATTTTTTTGCCGATTTTTTTCCGATTTTTCCCGATTTTTTCCGATTTTTTCCGATTTTTTCCGATTTTTTCCGATTTTTTTTGCCGATTTTCCTGATTTTTTCCCGATTTTTTCCCGATTTTTTTTCCGATTTTTCCCGATTTTTTCCCGATTTTTTTGCCGATTTTTTTCCGATTTTTCCCGATTTTTTCCGATTTTTTCCGATTTTTTCCGATTTTTTTTCCGATTTTTTTCCGATTTTTCCCGATTTTTTCCCGATTTTTTTGCCGATTTTTCCCGATTTTTTTCCGATTTTTTCCGATTTTTTCCGATTTTTTTTCAATTTTTTTTTCCGATTTTTCCCGATTTTTTTTCCGATTTTTTCCAGATTTTTTTCCAATTTTTTTTCCGATTTTTCCCGATTTTTTTTCCGATTTTTTCCGATTTTTTTCCGATTTTTTTTCAATTTTTTTTTCCGATTTTTCCCGATTTTTTCCGATTTTTTTGCCGATTTTTTTCCGATTTTTCCCGATTTTTTCCGATTTTTTCCGATTTTTTCCGATTTTTTCCGATTTTTTTTGCCGATTTTCCTGATTTTTTCCCGATTTTTTCCCGATTTTTTTTCCGATTTTTCCCGATTTTTTCCCGATTTTTTTGCCGATTTTTTTCCGATTTTTCCCGATTTTTTCCGATTTTTTCTGATTTTTTCCGATTTTTTTTCCGATTTTTTTCCGATTTTTCCCGATTTTTTCCCGATTTTTTTGCCGATTTTTCCCGATTTTTTTCCGATTTTTTCCGATTTTTTCCGATTTTTTTTCAATTTTTTTTTCCGATTTTTCCCGATTTTTTTCCGATTTTTTCCGATTTTTTCCGATTTTTTCCGATTTTTTTTCCGATTTTTTTCCGATTTTTCCCGATTTTTTCCGATTTTTTCCGATTTTTCCCGATTTTTTCTGATTTTTCCCGATTTTTTCCGATTTTTTCCGATTTTTTCCGATTTTTTTTCCGATTTTTTTCCGATTTTTCCCGATTTTTTCCGATTTTTTTGCCGATTTTTTTCCGATTTTTCCCGATTTTTTCCGATTTTTTTGCCGATTTTTTTCCGATTTTTCCCGATTTTTTCCGATTTTTTTGCCGATTTTTTTTCCGATTTTCCTGATTTTTTCCCGATTTTTTCCCGATTTTTTTTCCGATTTTTCCCGATTTTTTCCCGATTTTTTTGCCGATTTTTTTCCGATTTTTCCCGATTTTTTCCGATTTTTTCCGATTTTTTCCGATTTTTTTTCCGATTTTTTTCCGATTTTTCCCGATTTTTTCCCGATTTTTTGCCGATTTTTCCCGATTTTTTTGCCGATTATTTCCGATTTTTCCCGATTTTTTCCCGATTTTTTTGCCGATTTTTCCCGATTTTTTTCCGATTTTTTCCGATTTTTTCCGATTTTTTTTCAATTTTTTTTCCGATTTTTCCCGATTTTTTTTCCGATTTTTTCCAGATTTTTTTCAGATTTTTTTTCCGATTTTTTCCGATTTTTTCCGATTTTTTTTCCAATTTTTTTTCCGATTTTTCCCGATTTTTTTTCCGATTTTTTCCGATTTTTTTCCGATTTTTTTTCAAATTTTTTTTCCGATTTTTCCCGATTTTTTTTCCGATTTTTTCCGATTTTTTCCGATTTTTTCCGAATTTTTTTCCGATTTTTTTCCGATTTTTCCCGATTTTTTCCGATTTTTTCCGATTTTTCCCGATTTTTTCTGATTTTTCCCGATTTTTTCCGATTTTTTCCGATTTTTTCCGATTTTTTTTCCGATTTTTTTTCCGATTTTTCCCGATTTTTTCCGATTTTTTTGCCGATTTTTTTCCGATTTTTCCCGATTTTTTCCGATTTTTCCCGATTTTTTCCGATTTTTTTTCCGATTTTTTTTCCGATTTTTTTTCCGATTTTTCCCGATTTTTTCCGATTTTTTCCGATTTTTTTTCCGATTTTTTTTCCGATTTTTCCCGATTTTTTCCGATTTTTTTGCCGATTTTTTTCCGATTTTTCCCGATTTTTTCCGATTTTTTCCGATTTTTTCCGATTTTTTCCGATTTTTTTTGCCGATTTTCCTGATTTTTTCCCGATTTTTTCCCGATTTTTTTTCCGATTTTTCCCGATTTTTTCCCGATTTTTTTGCCGATTTTTTTCCGATTTTTCCCGATTTTTTCCGATTTTTTCCGATTTTTTCCGATTTTTTCCGATTTTTTTTCCGATTTTTTTCCGATTTTTCCCGATTTTTTCCGATTTTTTCCGATTTTTCCCGATTTTTTCTGATTTTTCCCGATTTTTTCCGATTTTTTCCGATTTTTTCCGATTTTTTTTCCGATTTTTTTCCGATTTTTCCCGATTTTTTCCGATTTTTTTGCCGATTTTTTTCCGATTTTTCCCGATTTTTTCTGATTTTTCCCGATTTTTTCCGATTTTTTTTCCGATTTTTTTTCCGATTTTTTTTCCGATTTTTCCCGATTTTTTCCGATTTTTTCCGATTTTTTTTCCGATTTTTTTTTCCGATTTTTCCCGATTTTTTCCGATTTTTTTGCCGATTTTTTTCCGATTTTTCCCGATTTTTTCCGATTTTTTCCGATTTTTTCCGATTTTTCCGATTTTTTTTGCCGATTTTCCTGATTTTTTCCCGATTTTTTCCCGAGTTTTCCCGATTTTTTTGCCGATTATTTCCGATTTTTCCCGATTTTTTCCCGATTTTTTTGCCGATTTTTCCCGATTTTTTTCCGATTTTTTCCGATTTTTTCCGATTTTTTTTCAATTTTTTTTTCCGATTTTTCCCGATTTTTTTTCCGATTTTTTCCAGATTTTTTTCAGATTTTTTTTCCGATTTTTTCAGATTTTTTCCGATTTTTTTTTCCAATTTTTTTCCGATTTTTCCCGATTTTTTTTCCGATTTTTTCCGATTTTTTTCCGATTTTTTTTCAAATTTTTTTTCCGATTTTTCCCGATTTTTTTTCCGATTTTTTCCGATTTTTTCCGATTTTTTCCGATTTTTTTTCCGATTTTTTTCCGATTTTTCCCGATTTTTTCCGATTTTTTCCGATTTTTCCCGATTTTTTCCGATTTTTTCCGATTTTTTCCGATTTTTTTTCCGATTTTTTTTCCGATTTTTCCCGATTTTTCCCGATTTTTTCCGATTTTTTTGCCGATTTTTTTCCGATTTTTCCCGATTTTTTCCGATTTTTCCCGATTTTTTCCGAATTTTTTTCCGATTTTTTTTCCGATTTTTCCCGATTTTTCCCGATTTTTTCCGATTTTTTCCGATTTTTTTTCCGATTTTTTTTCCGATTTTTTCCGATTTTTTTCCGATTTTTCCCGATTTTTTCCGATTTTTTCCGATTTTTTCCGATTTTTTCCGATTTTTTTTGCCGATTTTCCTGATTTTTTCCCGATTTTTTCCCGATTTTTTTTCCGATTTTTCCCGATTTTTTCCCGATTTTTTTGCCGATTTTTTTCCGATTTTTCCCGATTTTTTCCGATTTTTTCCGATTTTTTTTCCGATTTTTTTCCGATTTTTCCCGATTTTTTCCCGATTTTTTTGCCGATTTTTCCCGATTTTTTTCCGATTTTTTCCGATTTTTTCCGATTTTTTTTCAATTTTTTTTTCCGATTTTTCCCGATTTTTTTTCCGATTTTTTCCGATTTTTTTCCGATTTTTTTTCAAATTTTTTTTCCGATTTTTCCCGATTTTTTTCCGATTTTTTCCGATTTTTTCCGATTTTTTCCGATTTTTTCCGATTTTTTTCCGATTTTTCCCGATTTTTTCCGATTTTTTCCGATTTTTCCCGATTTTTTCTGATTTTTCCCGATTTTTTCCGATTTTTTCCGATTTTTTCCGATTTTTTTTCCGATTTTTTTCCGATTTTTCCCGATTTTTTCCGATTTTTTTGCCGATTTTTTTCCGATTTTTCCCGATTTTTTCCGATTTTTCCCGATTTTTTCCGATTTTTTTTCCGATTTTTTTTCCGATTTTTTTTCCGATTTTTCCCGATTTTTTCCGATTTTTTCCGATTTTTTTTCCGATTTTTTTTCCGATTTTTCCCGATTTTTTCAGATTTTTTTGCCGATTTTTTTCCGATTTTTCCCGATTTTTTCCGATTTTTTCCGATTTTTTCCGATTTTTTCCGATTTTTTTTGCCGATTTTCCTGATTTTTTCCCGATTTTTCCCGATTTTTTTTCCGATTTTTCCCGATTTTTTCCCGATTTTTTTGCCGATTTTTTTCCGATTTTTCCCGATTTTTTCCGATTTTTTCCGATTTTTTCCGATTTTTTTTCCGATTTTTTTCCGATTTTTCCCGATTTTTTCCCGATTTTTTTGCCGATTTTTCCCGATTTTTTTCCGATTTTTTCCGATTTTTTCCGATTTTTTTTCAATTTTTTTTTCCGATTTTTCCCGATTTTTTTTCCGATTTTTTCCAGATTTTTTTCCGATTTTTTTTCCGATTTTTCCCGATTTTTTCTGATTTTTCCCGATTTTTTCCGATTTTTTCCTCCGATTTTTTTTCCGATTTTTTCCGATTTTTTCCGATTTTTTTTCCGATTTTTTCCGATTTTTTCCGATTTTTTCCGATTTTTTCCGATTTTTTTTCCGATTTTTTTCCGATTTTTCCCGATTTTTTCCGATTTTTTCCGATTTTTTTTCCGATTTTTTTTCCGATTTTTCCCGATTTTTTCCGATTTTTTCCGATTTTTTTTCCGATTTTTCCCGATTTTTTCCCGATTTTTTTGCCGATTATTTCCGATTTTTCCCGATTTTTTCCCGATTTTTTTGCCGATTTTTCCCGATTTTTTTCCGATTTTTTCCGATTTTTTCCGATTTTTTTTCAATTTTTTTTTCCGATTTTTCCCGATTTTTTTTCCGATTTTTTCCGATTTTTTCCGATTTTTTCCGATTTTTTCCGATTTTTTTTCCGATTTTTTTCCGATTTTTCCCGATTTTTTCCGATTTTTTCCGATTTTTCCCGATTTTTTCTGATTTTTCCCGATTTTTTCCGATTTTTTCAGATTTTTTCCGATTTTTTTTCCGATTTTTTTTCCGATTTTTCCCGATTTTTTCCGATTTTTTTGCCGATTTTTTTCCGATTTTTCCCGATTTTTTCCGATTTTTCCCGATTTTTTCCGATTTTTTTTCCGATTTTTTTTCCGATTTTTTTTCCGATTTTTCCCGATTTTTTCCGATTTTTTCCGATTTTTTTTCCGATTTTTTTTCCGATTTTTCCCGATTTTTTCCGATTTTTTTTGCCGATTTTCCTGATTTTTTCCCGATTTTTTTTCCGATTTTTCCCGATTTTTTCCCGATTTTTTTGCCGATTTTTGCCGATTTTTTTCCGATTTTTTCCGATTTTTTCCGATTTTTTTTCAATTTTTTTTTCCGATTTTTCCCGATTTTTTTTCCGATTTTTTCCAGATTTTTTTCAGATTTTTTTTCCGATTTTTTCCGATTTTTTCCGATTTTTTTTTCCAATTTTTTTTCCGATTTTTCCCGATTTCTTTTCCGATTTTTTCCGATTTTTTCCGATTTTTTTCCGATTTTTTTTCAAATTTTTTTTCCGATTTTTCCCGATTTTTTTTCCGATTTTTTCCGATTTTTTCCGATTTTTTTTCCGATTTTTTTCCGATTTTTCCCGATTTTTTTTCCGATTTTTTTTTCCGATTTTTTTCCGATTTTTTCCGATTTTTTCCGATTTTTTTTCCGATTTTTTTTCCGATTTTTCCCGATTTTTTCCGATTTTTTTTCCGATTTTTTTCCGATTTTTCCCGATTTTTTCCCGATTTTTTTGCCGATTTTTCCCGATTTTTTTCCGATTTTTTCCGATTTTTTCCGATTTTTTTTCAATTTTTTTTTCCGATTTTTCCCGATTTTTTTTCCGATTTTTTCCAGATTTTTTTCCGATTTTTTTTCCGATTTTTTCCTCCGATTTTTTTTCCGATTTTTCCCGATTTTTTCCGATTTTTTCCGATTTTTTTTCCGATTTTTCCCGATTTTTTCCCGATTTTTTTGCCGATTATTTCCGATTTTTCCCGATTTTTTCCCGATTTTTTTGCCGATTTTTCCCGATTTTTTTCCGATTTTTTCCGATTTTTTCCGATTTTTTTTCAATTTTTTTTTCCGATTTTTCCCGATTTTTTTACCGATTTTTTCCAGATTTTTTTCCGATTTTTTTTCCGATTTTTTCCGATTTTTTCCGATTTTTTTTTCCAATTTTTTTTCCGATTTTTCCCGATTTTTTTTCCGATTTTTTCCGATTTTTTTCCGATTTTTTTTCAAATTTTTTTTCCGATTTTTCCCGATTTTTTTTCAGATTTTTTCAGATTTTTTCCGATTTTTTCCGATTTTTTCCGATTTTTTTTCCGATTTTTTTCCGATTTTTCCCGATTTTTTCCCGATTTTTTTGCCGATTTTTCCCGATTTTTTTCCGATTTTTTCCGATTTTTTCCGATTTTTTTTCAATTTTTTTTTCCGATTTTTCCCGATTTTTTTTCCGATTTTTTCCAGATTTTTTTCCGATTTTTTTTCCGATTTTTTCCGATTTTTTCCGATTTTTTTTTCCAATTTTTTTTCCGATTTTTCCCGATTTTTTTTCCGATTTTTTCCGATTTTTTTCCGATTTTTTTTCAAATTTTTTTTCCGATTTTTCCCGATTTTTTTTCAGATTTTTTCCGATTTTTTCCGATTTTTTCCGATTTTTTTTCCGATTTTTTCCGATTTTTTCCGATTTTTTCCGATTTTTTCCGATTTTTTTTCCGATTTTTTTCCGATTTTTCCCGATTTTTTCCGATTTTTTTTCCGATTTTTTCCGATTTTTTCCGATTTTTTTCCGATTTTTTTTCACATTTTTTTTCCGATTTTTCCCGATTTTTTTTCCGATTTTTTCCGATTTTTTCCGATTTTTTTTCCGATTTTTTTCCGATTTTTCCCGATTTTTTTTCCGATTTTTTTTCCGATTTTTTCCGATTTTTTCCGATTTTTTTTCCGATTTTTTTTCCGATTTTTTTTCCGATTTTTCCCGATTTTTTCCGATTTTTTCCGATTTTTTTTCCGATTTTTTTCCGATTTTTCCCGATTTTTTCCGATTTTTTCCGATTTTTTCCGATTTTTTCCGATTTTTCCCGATTTTTTCCGATTTTTTCCGATTTTTTTTCCGATTTTTTTCCGATTTTTCCCGATTTTTTCCGATTTTTTTCCGATTTTTTCCGATTTTTTCCGATTTTTTTTTCCAATTTTTCCCGATTTTTTTTCCGATTTTTTCCGATTTTTTCCGATTTTTTTCCGATTTTTTTTCAAATTTTTTTTCCGATTTTTCCCGATTTTTTTTCCGATTTTTTCCGATTTTTTCCGATTTTTTTTTCCGATTTTTTTCCGATTTTTCCCGATTTTTTTTCCGATTTTTTCCGATTTTTTCCGATTTTTTTTCCGATTTTTTTTCCGATTTTTCCCGATTTTTTTTCAATTTTTTTTCCCGATTTTTCCCGATTTTTTTTCCGATTTTTTCCGATTTTTTCCGATTTTTTTTCAATTTTTTTTTCCGATTTTTCCCGATTTTTTTTCCGATTTTTTCCAGATTTTTTTCCGATTTTTTTTCCGATTTTTTTTCCGATTTTTTTCCGATTTTTCCCGATTTTTTCCCGATTTTTTTGCCGATTTTTCCCGATTTTTTTCCGATTTTTTCCGATTTTTTCCGATTTTTTTTCAATTTTTTTTTCCGATTTTTCCCGATTTTTTTTCCGATTTTTTCCAGATTTTTTTCCGATTTTTTTTCCGATTTTTTCCGATTTTTTCCGATTTTTTTTTCCAATTTTTTTTCCGATTTTTCCCGATTTTTTTTCCGATTTTTTCCGATTTTTTTCCGATTTTTTTTCAAATTTTTTTTCCGATTTTTCCCGATTTTTTTTCAGATTTTTTCCGATTTTTTCCGATTTTTTTCCGATTTTTTCCGATTTTTTTTCCGATTTTTTTCCGATTTTTCCCGATTTTTTCCGATTTTTTCCGATTTTTCCCGATTTTTTCTGATTTTTCCCGATTTTTTCCGATTTTTTCCGATTTTTTCCGATTTTTTTTCAATTTTTTTTTCCGATTTTTCCCGATTTTTTTTCCGATTTTTTCCGATTTTTTTTCTGATTTTTCCCGATTTTTTCCGATTTTTTCCTCCGATTTTTTTTCCGATTTTTTCCGATTTTTTCCGATTTTTTTTCCGATTTTTTCCGTTTTTTTCCGATTTTTTCCGATTTTTTCCGATTTTTTTTCCGATTTTTTTCCGATTTTTCCCGATTTTTTCCGATTTTTTCCGATTTTTTTTCCGATTTTTTCCGATTTTTTCCGATTTTTTTCCGATTTTTTTTCAATTTTTTTTTCCGATTTTTCCCGATTTTTTTTCCGATTTTTTCCGATTTTTTCCGATTTTTTTTCCGATTTTTTTCCGATTTTTCCCGATTTTTTTTCCGATTTTTTTTCCGATTTTTTCCGATTTTTTCCGATTTTTTTTCCGATTTTTTTTCCGATTTTTTTTCCGATTTTTCCCGATTTTTTCCGATTTTTTCCGATTTTTTTTCCGATTTTTTTCCGATTTTTCCCGATTTTTTCCGATTTTTTCCGATTTTTTCCGATTTTTTCCGATTTTTTTTCCGATTTTTTTTCCGATTTTTTTTCCGATTTTTCCCGATTTTTTCCGATTTTTTCCGATTTTTTTTCCGATTTTTTTCCGATTTTTCCCGATTTTTTCCGATTTTTTTCCGATTTTTCCCGATTTTTTCCGATTTTTTCCGATTTTTTCCGATTTTTTTTTCCAATTTTTCCCGATTTTTTTTCCGATTTTTTCCGATTTTTTCCGATTTTTTTTCCGATTTTTTTTCCGATTTTTTTCCGATTTTTCCCGATTTTTTCCGATTTTTTCCGATTTTTTTTCCGATTTTTTTTCCGATTTTTCCCGTTTTTTTCCGATTTTTTTTCCGATTTTTCCCGATTTTTTCCCGATTTTTTTGCCGATTATTTCCGATTTTTCCCGATTTTTTTGCCGATTTTTCCCGATTTTTTTCCGATTTTTTCCGATTTTTTCCGATTTTTTTTCAATTTTTTTTTCCGATTTTTCCCGATTTTTTTTCCGATTTTTTCCGATTTTTTCCGATTTTTTCCGATTTTTTTTTCCAATTTTTTTTCCGATTTTTCCCGATTTTTTTTCCGATTTTTTCCGATTTTTTTCCGATTTTTTTTCAAATTTTTTTTCCGATTTTTCCCGATTTTTTTTCCGATTTTTTCCGATTTTTTCCGATTTTTTCCGATTTTTTCCGATTTTTTTTCCGATTTTTTTCCGATTTTTCCCGATTTTTTCCGATTTTTCCCGATTTTTTTTCCGATTTTTTCCAGATTTTTTTCAGATTTTTTTTCCGATTTTTTCCGATTTTTTCCGATTTTTTTTTCCAATTTTTTTTCCGATTTTTCCCTATTTTTTTTCCAATTTTTTTTCCGATTTTTCCCGATTTTTTTTCCGATTTTTTCCGATTTTTTTCCGATTTTTTTTTCAAATTTTTTTCCGATTTTTCCCGATTTTTTTTCCGATTTTTTCCGATTTTTTCCGATTTTTTCCGATTTTTTCCGATTTTTTTTCCGATTTTTTTCCGATTTTTCCCGATTTTTTCCGATTTTTCCCGATTTTTTTTCCGATTTTTTTTCCGATTTTTTCCGATTTTTTCCGATTTTTTTTCCGATTTTTTTTCCGATTTTTTTTCCGATTTTTCCCGATTTTTTCCGATTTTTTCCGATTTTTTCCGATTTTTTTTTCCAATTTTTCCCGATTTTTTTTCCGATTTTTTCCGATTTTTTCCGATTTTTTTCCGATTTTTTTTCAAATTTTTTTTCCGATTTTTCCCGATTTTTTTTCCGATTTTTTCCGATTTTTTCCGATTTTTTTTTCCGATTTTTTTCCGATTTTTCCCGATTTTTTTTCCGATTTTTTCCGATTTTTTCCGATTTTTTTTCCGATTTTTTTTCCGATTTTTTTTCCGATTTTTCCCGATTTTTTTTCAATTTTTTTTTCCGATTTTTCCCGATTTTTTTTCCGATTTTTTCCGATTTTTTCCGATTTTTTCCGATTTTTTCCGATTTTTTTTCCGATTTTTTTCCGATTTTTCCCGATTTTTTCCCGATTTTTTTGCCGATTTTTCCCGATTTTTTTCCGATTTTTTCCGATTTTTTCCGATTTTTTTTCAATTTTTTTTTCCGATTTTTCCCGATTTTTTTTCCGATTTTTTCCAGATTTTTTTCCGATTTTTTTTCCGATTTTTTCCGATTTTTTCCGATTTTTTTTTCCGATTTTTTTCCGATTTTTCCCGATTTTTTCCGATTTTTTCCGATTTTTTTTCAATTTTTTTTTCCGATTTTTCCCGATTTTTTCCGATTTTTTCCGATTTTTTTCCGATTTTTTTTCAAATTTTTTTTCCGATTTTTCCCGATTTTTTTTCCGATTTTTTCCGATTTTTTCCGATTTTTTTTTCCGATTTTTTTCCGATTTTTCCCGATTTTTTTTCCGATTTTTTCCGATTTTTTCCGATTTTTTTTCCGATTTTTTTTCCGATTTTTCCCGATTTTTTTTCAATTTTTTTTTCCGATTTTTCCCGATTTTTTTTCCGATTTTTTCCGATTTTTTCCGATTTTTTCCGATTTTTTCCGATTTTTTTTCCGATTTTTTTCCGATTTTTCCCGATTTTTTCCCGATTTTTTTGCCGATTTTTCCCGATTTTTTTCCGATTTTTTCCGATTTTTTCCGATTTTTTTTCAATTTTTTTTTCCGATTTTTCCCGATTTTTTTTCCGATTTTTTCCAGATTTTTTTCCGATTTTTTTTCCGATTTTTTCCGATTTTTTCCGATTTTTTTTTCCGATTTTTTTCCGATTTTTCCCGATTTTTTCCGATTTTTTCCGATTTTTCCCGATTTTTTCTGATTTTTCCCGATTTTTTCCGATTTTTTCCGATTTTTTCCGATTTTTTTTCAATTTTTTTTTCCGATTTTTCCCGATTTTTTTTCCGATTTTTTCCAGATTTTTTTCCGATTTTTTTCCGATTTTTCCCGATTTTTTCTGATTTTTCCCGATTTTTTCCGATTTTTTCCTCCGATTTTTTTTCCGATTTTTTCCGATTTTTTCCGATTTTTTTTCCGATTTTTTCCGTTTTTTTCCGATTTTTTCCGATTTTTTCCGATTTTTTTTCCGATTTTTTTCCGATTTTTCCCGATTTTTTCCGATTTTTTCCGATTTTTTTTCCGATTTTTTCCGATTTTTTCCGATTTTTTTCCGATTTTTTTTCAAATTTTTTTTCCGATTTTTCCCGATTTTTTTTCCGATTTTTTCCGATTTTTTCCGATTTTTTTTCCGATTTTTTTCCGATTTTTCCCGATTTTTTTTCCGATTTTTTTTCCGATTTTTTTTCCGATTTTTCCCGATTTTTTCCGATTTTTTCCGATTTTTTCCGATTTTTTTTTCCAATTTTTCCCGATTTTTTTTCCGATTTTTTCCGATTTTTTCCGATTTTTTTCCGATTTTTTTTCAAATTTTTTTTCCGATTTTTCCCGATTTTTTTTCCGATTTTTTCCGATTTTTTCCGTTTTTTTTGTCGATTTTTTTCCGATTTTTCCCGATTTTTTCCGATTTTTTCCGATTTTTTCCGATTTTTTCCGATTTTTTTTCCGATTTTTTTTCCGATTTTTTTTCCGATTTTTCCGATTTTTTCCGATTTTTTTTTCCGATCTTTTTCCGATTTTTTCCGATTTTTTTTCCGATTTTTTTTCCGATTTTTTTTCCGATTTTTCCCGATTTTTTTTCAATTTTTTTTCCCGATTTTTCCCGATTTTTTTTCCGATTTTTTCCGATTTTTTCCGATTTTTTCCGATTTTTTCCGATTTTTTTTCCGATTTTTTTCCGATTTTTCCCGATTTTTTCCCGATTTTTTTGCCGATTTTTCCCGATTTTTTTCCGATTTTTTCCGATTTTTTCCGATTTTTTTTCAATTTTTTTTTCCGATTTTTCCCGATTTTTTTCCGATTTTTTTTCAAATTTTTTTTCCGATTTTTCCCGATTTTTTTTCCGATTTTTTCCGATTTTTTCCGATTTTTTTCCGATTTTTTCCGATTTTTTTTCCGATTTTTTTTCCGATTTTTCCCGATTTTTTCCGATTTTTTTGCCGATTTTTTTCCGATTTTTCCCGATTTTTTTCCGATTTTTTTTCCGATTTTTCCCGATTTTTTTCCGATTTTTTTCCGATTTTTTCCGATTTTTTTTCAATTTTTTTTTCCGATTTTTCCCGATTTTTTTTCCGATTTTTTCCAGATTTTTTTCAGATTTTTTTTCCGATTTTTTCCGATTTTTTCCGATTTTTTTTTCCAATTTTTTTTCCGATTTTTCCCGATTTCTTTTCCGATTTTTTCCGATTTTTTCCGATTTTTTTCCAATTTTTTTTCAAAATTTTTTTCCGATTTTTCCCGATTTTTTTTCCGATTTTTTCCGATTTTTCCGATTTTTTTTCCGATTTTTTTCCGATTTTTCCCGATTTTTTTTCCGATTTTTCCCGATTTTTTCCCGATTTTTTTGCCGATTTTTTTTCAAATTTTTTTTCCGATTTTTCCCGATTTTTTTTCCGATTTTTTCCGATTTTTTCCGATTTTTTTACCGATTTTTTTCCGATTTTTCCCGATTTTTTTTCCGATTTTTTCCGATTTTTTTTCCGATTTTTTTTCCGATTTTTCCCGATTTTTTCCGATTTTTTCCGATTTTTTTTCCGATTTTTCCCGATTTTTTCCCGATTTTTTTGCCGATTATTTCCGATTTTTCCCGATTTTTTCCCGATTTTTTTGCCGATTTTTCCCGATTTTTTTCCGATTTTTTCCGATTTTTTCCGATTTTTTTCAATTTTTTTTTCCGATTTTTCCCGATTTTTTTTCCGATTTTTTCCAGATTTTTTTCAGATTTTTTTTCCGATTTTTTCCGATTTTTTCCGATTTTTTTTTCCAAATTTTTTTCCGATTTTTCCCGATTTTTTTCCGATTTTTTCCGATTTTTTCCCGATTTTTTTTAAAAAAAATTTTCCGATTTTTCCCGATTTTTTTTCCGTTTTTTTCCGTTTTTTTCCGATTTTTTCCGATTTTTTCCGATTTTTTTTCCGATTTTTTTCCGATTTTTCCCGATTTTTTCCGATTTTTTCCGATTTTTTCCGATTTTTTTTCCGATTTTTTTTCCGATTTTTTTTCCGATTTTTCCCGATTTTTTCCGATTTTTTCCGATTTTTTTGCCGATTTTTTTTCCGATTTTTCCCGATTTTTTCCGATTTTTTTGCCGATTTTTTTCCGATTTTTCCCGATTTTTTCCGATTTTTTCCGATTTTTTCCGATTTTTTCCGATTTTTTTTGCCGATTTTCCTGATTTTTTCCCGATTTTTTCCCGATTTTTTTTCAGATTTTTCCCGATTTTTTCCCGATTTATTTGCCGACTTTTGCCGATTTTTTTCCGATTTTTTCCGATTTTTTCCGATTTTTTTTCAATTTTTTTTTCCGATTTTTCCCGATTTTTTTTCCGATTTTTTCCAGATTTTTTTCAGATTTTTTTTCCGATTTTTTCCGATTTTTTCCGATTTTTTTTTCCAATTTTTTTTCCGATTTTTCCCGATTTCTTTTCCGATTTTTTCCGATTTTTTCCGATTTTTTTTCAATTTTTTTTTCCGATTTTTTCCGATTTTTTCCGATTTTTTCCGATTTTTTTTCAATTTTTTTTTCCGATTTTTCCCGATTTTTTTCAGATTTTTTTTCAATTTTTTTTTCAGATTTTTTCCGATTTTTTCCGATTTTTTTGCCGATTTTTTTCCGATTTTTCCCGATTTTTTCCGATTTTTTCCGATTTTTTCCGATTTTTTTTCCGATTTTTTTCCGATTTTTCCCGATTTTTTCCCGATTTTTTTTCCGATTTTTCCCGATTTTTTCCGATTTTTACCGATTTTTTTTCAATTTTTTTTTCCGATTTTTCCCGATTTTTTTTCCGATTTTTTCCAGATTTTTTTCCGATTTTTTCCGATTTTTTTTCCGATTTTTTTCCGATTTTTCACGATTTTTTTTCCGATTTTTTCCGATTTTTTCCGATTTTTTTTTCCAATTTTTTTTCCGATTTTTCCCGATTTTTTTTCCGATTTTTTCCGATTTTTTTCCGATTTTTTTTCAAATTTTTTTTCCGATTTTTCCCGATTTTTTTTCAGATTTTTTCCGATTTTTTCCGATTTTTTCCGATTTTTTTTCCGATTTTTTCCGATTTTTTCCGATTTTTTCCGATTTTTTCCGATTTTTTTTCCGATTTTTTTCCGATTTTTCCCGATTTTTTCCGATTTTTTTTCCGATTTTTTCCGATTTTTTCCGATTTTTTTCCGATTTTTTTTCACATTTTTTTTCCGATTTTTCCCGATTTTTTTTCCGATTTTTTCCGATTTTTTCCGATTTTTTTTCCGATTTTTTTCCGATTTTTCCCGATTTTTTTTCCGATTTTTTTTCCGATTTTTTCCGATTTTTTCCGATTTTTTTCCGATTTTTTTTCCGATTTTTTTTCCGATTTTTCCCGATTTTTTCCGATTTTTTCCGATTTTTTTTCCGATTTTTTTCCGATTTTTCCCGATTTTTTCCGATTTTTTCCGATTTTTTCCGATTTTTTCCGATTTTTTCCGATTTTTTTTTCCGATTTTTTTTCCGATTTTTTTTCCGATTTTTCCCGATTTTTTCCGATTTTTTCCGATTTTTTTTCCGATTTTTTTCCGATTTTTCCCGATTTTTTCCGATTTTTTTCCGATTTTTTCCGATTTTTTCCGATTTTTTTTTCCAATTTTTCCCGATTTTTTTTCCGATTTTTTCCGATTTTTTCCGATTTTTTTCCGATTTTTTTTCAAATTTTTTTTCCGATTTTTCCCGATTTTTTTTCCGATTTTTTCCGATTTTTTCCGATTTTTTTTTCCGATTTTTTTCCGATTTTTCCCGATTTTTTTTCCGATTTTTTCCGATTTTTTCCGATTTTTTTTCCGATTTTTTTTCCGATTTTTCCCGATTTTTTTTCAATTTTTTTTCCCGATTTTTCCCGATTTTTTTTCCGATTTTTTCCGATTTTTTCCGATTTTTTTTCAATTTTTTTTTCCGATTTTTCCCGATTTTTTTTCCGATTTTTTCCAGATTTTTTTCCGATTTTTTTTCCGATTTTTTTTCCGATTTTTTTCCGATTTTTCCCGATTTTTTCCCGATTTTTTTGCCGATTTTTCCCGATTTTTTTCCGATTTTTTCCGATTTTTTCCGATTTTTTTTCAATTTTTTTTTCCGATTTTTCCCGATTTTTTTTCCGATTTTTTCCAGATTTTTTTCCGATTTTTTTTCCGATTTTTTCCGATTTTTTCCGATTTTTTTTTCCAATTTTTTTTCCGATTTTTCCCGATTTTTTTTCCGATTTTTTCCGATTTTTTTCCGATTTTTTTTCAAATTTTTTTTCCGATTTTTCCCGATTTTTTTTCAGATTTTTTCCGATTTTTTCCGATTTTTTTCCGATTTTTTCCGATTTTTTTTCCGATTTTTTTCCGATTTTTCCCGATTTTTTCCGATTTTTTCCGATTTTTCCCGATTTTTTCTGATTTTTCCCGATTTTTTCCGATTTTTTCCGATTTTTTCCGATTTTTTTTCAATTTTTTTTTCCGATTTTTCCCGATTTTTTTTCCGATTTTTTCCAGATTTTTTTCCGATTTTTTTCCGATTTTTCCCGATTTTTTCTGATTTTTCCCGATTTTTTCCGATTTTTTCCTCCGATTTTTTTTCCGATTTTTTCCGATTTTTTCCGATTTTTTTTCCGATTTTTTCCGTTTTTTTCCGATTTTTTCCGATTTTTTCCGATTTTTTTTCCGATTTTTTTCCGATTTTTCCCGATTTTTTCCGATTTTTTCCGATTTTTTTTCCGATTTTTTCCGATTTTTTCCGATTTTTTTCCGATTTTTTTTCAATTTTTTTTTCCGATTTTTCCCGATTTTTTTTCCGATTTTTTCCGATTTTTTCCGATTTTTTTTCCGATTTTTTTCCGATTTTTCCCGATTTTTTTTCCGATTTTTTTTCCGATTTTTTCCGATTTTTTCCGATTTTTTTTCCGATTTTTTTTCCGATTTTTTTTCCGATTTTTCCCGATTTTTTCCGATTTTTTCCGATTTTTTTTCCGATTTTTTTCCGATTTTTCCCGATTTTTTCCGATTTTTTCCGATTTTTTCCGATTTTTTTTCCGATTTTTTTTCCGATTTTTCCCGATTTTTTCCGATTTTTCCCGATTTTTTCCGATTTTTTCCGATTTTTTCCGATTTTTTTTTCCAATTTTTCCCGATTTTTTTTCCGATTTTTTCCGATTTTTTCCGATTTTTTTTCCGATTTTTTTTCCGATTTTTTTCCGATTTTTCCCGATTTTTTCCGATTTTTTCCGATTTTTTTTCCGATTTTTTTTCCGATTTTTCCCGTTTTTTTCCGATTTTTTTTCCGATTTTTCCCGATTTTTTCCCGATTTTTTTGCCGATTATTTCCGATTTTTCCCGATTTTTTCCCGATTTTTTTGCCGATTTTTCCCGATTTTTTTCCGATTTTTTCCGATTTTTTCCGATTTTTTTTCAATTTTTTTTTCCGATTTTTCCCGATTTTTTTTCCGATTTTTTCCGATTTTTTCCGATTTTTTCCGATTTTTTTTTCCAATTTTTTTTCCGATTTTTCCCGATTTTTTTTCCGATTTTTTCCGATTTTTTTCCGATTTTTTTTCAAATTTTTTTTCCGATTTTTCCCGATTTTTTTTCCGATTTTTTCCGATTTTTTCCGATTTTTTCCGATTTTTTCCGATTTTTTTTCCGATTTTTTTCCGATTTTTCCCGATTTTTTCCGATTTTTCCCGATTTTTTTTCCGATTTTTTCCAGATTTTTTTCAGATTTTTTTTCCGATTTTTTCCGATTTTTTCCGATTTTTTTTTCCAATTTTTTTTCCGATTTTTCCCGATTTTTTTTCCAATTTTTTTTCCGATTTTTCCCGATTTTTTTTCCGATTTTTTCCGATTTTTTTCCGATTTTTTTTTCAAATTTTTTTCCGATTTTTCCCGATTTTTTTTCCGATTTTTTCCGATTTTTTCCGATTTTTTCCGATTTTTTCCGATTTTTTTTCCGATTTTTTTCCGATTTTTCCCGATTTTTTCCGATTTTTCCCGATTTTTTTTCCGATTTTTTTTCCGATTTTTTCCGATTTTTTCCGATTTTTTTTCCGATTTTTTTTCCGATTTTTTTTCCGATTTTTCCCGATTTTTTCCGATTTTTTCCGATTTTTTTTCCGATTTTTCCCGATTTTTTTTCAATTTTTTTTTCCGATTTTTCCCGATTTTTTCCGATTTTTCCCGATTTTTTCCGATTTTTTTCCGATTTTTTCCGATTTTTTCCGATTTTTTTTTCCAATTTTTCCCGATTTTTTTTCCGATTTTTTCCGATTTTTTCCGATTTTTTTCCGATTTTTTTTCAAATTTTTTTTCCGATTTTTCCCGATTTTTTTTCCGATTTTTTCCGATTTTTTCCGATTTTTTTTTCCGATTTTTTTCCGATTTTTCCCGATTTTTTTTCCGATTTTTTCCGATTTTTTCCGATTTTTTTTCCGATTTTTTTTCCGATTTTTTTTCCGATTTTTCCCGATTTTTTTTCAATTTTTTTTTCCGATTTTTCCCGATTTTTTTCCGATTTTTTCCGATTTTTTCCGATTTTTTCCGATTTTTTCCGATTTTTTTTCCGATTTTTTTCCGATTTTTCCCGATTTTTTCCCGATTTTTTTGCCGATTTTTCCCGATTTTTTTCCGATTTTTTCCGATTTTTTCCGATTTTTTTTCAATTTTTTTTTCCGATTTTTCCCGATTTTTTTTCCGATTTTTTCCAGATTTTTTTCCGATTTTTTTTCCGATTTTTTCCGATTTTTTCCGATTTTTTTTTCCGATTTTTTTCCGATTTTTCCCGATTTTTTCCGATTTTTTCCGATTTTTTTTCAATTTTTTTTTCCGATTTTTCCCGATTTTTTCCGATTTTTTCCGATTTTTTTCCGATTTTTTTTCAATTTTTTTTTCCGATTTTTCCCGATTTTTTTTCCGATTTTTTCCGATTTTTTCCGATTTTTTTTTCCGATTTTTTTCCGATTTTTCCCGATTTTTTTTCCGATTTTTTCCGATTTTTTCCGATTTTTTTTCCGATTTTTTTTCCGATTTTTCCCGATTTTTTTTCAATTTTTTTTTCCGATTTTTCCCGATTTTTTTTCCGATTTTTTCCGATTTTTTCCGATTTTTTCCGATTTTTTCCGATTTTTTTTCCGATTTTTTTCCGATTTTTCCCGATTTTTTCCCGATTTTTTTGCCGATTTTTCCCGATTTTTTTCCGATTTTTTCCGATTTTTTCCGATTTTTTTTCAATTTTTTTTTCCGATTTTTCCCGATTTTTTTTCCGATTTTTTCCAGATTTTTTTCCGATTTTTTTTCCGATTTTTTCCGATTTTTTCCGATTTTTTTTTCCGATTTTTTTCCGATTTTTCCCGATTTTTTCTGATTTTTCCCGATTTTTTCCGATTTTTTCCGATTTTTTCCGATTTTTTTTCAATTTTTTTTTCCGATTTTTCCCGATTTTTTTTCCGATTTTTTCCAGATTTTTTTCCGATTTTTTTCCGATTTTTCCCGATTTTTTCTGATTTTTCCCGATTTTTTCCGATTTTTTCCTCCGATTTTTTTTCCGATTTTTTCCGATTTTTTCCGATTTTTTTTCCGATTTTTTCCGTTTTTTTCCGATTTTTTCCGATTTTTTCCGATTTTTTTTCCGATTTTTTTCCGATTTTTCCCGATTTTTTCCGATTTTTTCCGATTTTTTTTCCGATTTTTTCCGATTTTTTCCGATTTTTTTCCGATTTTTTTTCAAATTTTTTTTCCGATTTTTCCCGATTTTTTTTCCGATTTTTTCCGATTTTTTCCGATTTTTTTTCCGATTTTTTTCCGATTTTTCCCGATTTTTTTTCCGATTTTTTTTCCGATTTTTTTTCCGATTTTTTCCGATTTTTTTTCCGATTTTTTTTCCGATTTTTTTTCCGATTTTTCCCGATTTTTTCCGATTTTTTCCGATTTTTTTTCCGATTTTTTTCCGATTTTTCCCGATTTTTTCCGATTTTTTCCGATTTTTTCCGATTTTTTCCGATTTTTTTTCCGATTTTTTTTCCGATTTTTTTTCCGATTTTTCCCGATTTTTTCCGATTTTTTCCGATTTTTTTTCCGATTTTTTTCCGATTTTTCCCGATTTTTTCCGATTTTTTCCGATTTTTTCCGATTTTTTTTTCCAATTTTTCCCGATTTTTTTTCCGATTTTTTCCGATTTTTTCCGATTTTTTTCCGATTTTTTTTCAAATTTTTTTTCCGATTTTTCCCGATTTTTTTTCCGATTTTTTCCGATTTTTTCCGTTTTTTTTGTCGATTTTTTTCCGATTTTTCCCGATTTTTTCCGATTTTTTCCGATTTTTTCCGATTTTTTCCGATTTTGTTTCCGATTTTTTTTCCGATTTTTTTTCCGATTTTTCCGATTTTTTCCGATTTTTTTTTCCGATCTTTTTCCGATTTTTTCCGATTTTTTTTCCGATTTTTTTTCCGATTTTTTTTCCGATTTTTCCCGATTTTTTTTCAATTTTTTTTCCCGATTTTTCCCGATTTTTTTTCCGATTTTTTCCGATTTTTTCCGATTTTTTCCGATTTTTTCCGATTTTTTTTCCGATTTTTTTCCGATTTTTCCCGATTTTTTCCCGATTTTTTTGCCGATTTTTCCCGATTTTTTTCCGATTTTTTCCGATTTTTTCCGATTTTTTTTCAATTTTTTTTTCCGATTTTTCCCGATTTTTTTCCGATTTTTTTTCAAATTTTTTTTCCGATTTTTCCCGATTTTTTTTCCGATTTTTTCCGATTTTTTCCGATTTTTTTCCGATTTTTTCCGATTTTTTTTCCGATTTTTTTTCCGATTTTTCCCGATTTTTTCCGATTTTTTTGCCGATTTTTTTCCGATTTTTCCCGATTTTTTTCCGATTTTTTCCGATTTTTTCCGATTTTTTTTCAATTTTTTTTTCCGATTTTTCCCGATTTTTTTTCCGATTTTTTCCAGATTTTTTTCCGATTTTTTTTCCGATTTTTCCCGATTTTTTCTGATTTTTCCCGATTTTTTCCGATTTTTTCCTCCGATTTTTTTTCCGATTTTTTCCGATTTTTTCCGATTTTTTTTCCGATTTTTTCCGATTTTTTCCGATTTTTTCCGATTTTTTCCGATTTTTTTTCCGATTTTTTTTCCGATTTTTTTCCGATTTTTCCCGATTTTTTCCGATTTTTTCCGATTTTTTTTCCGATTTTTTTTCCGATTTTTCCCGATTTTTTCCGATTTTTTTTCCGATTTTTCCCGATTTTTTCCCGATTTTTTTGCCGATTATTTCCGATTTTTCCCGATTTTTTCCCGATTTTTTTGCCGATTTTTCCCGATTTTTTTCCGATTTTTTCCGATTTTTTCCGATTTTTTTTCAATTTTTTTTTCCGATTTTTCCCGATTTTTTTTCCGATTTTTTCCAGATTTTTTTCAGATTTTTTTTCCGATTTTTTCCGATTTTTTTCGATTTTTTTTTCCAATTTTTTTTCCGATTTTTCCCGATTTTTTTTCCGATTTTTTTCCGATTTTTTTTCAAATTTTTTTTCCGATTTTTCCCGATTTTTTTTCCGATTTTTTCCGATTTTTTCCGATTTTTTCCGATTTTTTCCGATTTTTTTTCCGATTTTTTTCCGATTTTTCCCGATTTTTTCCGATTTTTCCCGATTTTTTTTCCGATTTTTTCCAGATTTTTTTCAGATTTTTTTTCCGATTTTTTCCGATTTTTTCCGATTTTTTTTCCGATTTTTTTTCCGATTTTTTTTCCGATTTTTCCCGATTTTTTCCGATTTTTTTTCCGATTTTTTTTCCGATTTTTCCCGATTTTTTCCGATTTTTTTTCCGATTTTTCCCGATTTTTTCCCGATTTTTTTGCCGATTATTTCCGATTTTTCCCGATTTTTTCCCGATTTTTTTGCCGATTTTTCCCGATTTTTTTCCGATTTTTTCCGATTTTTTCCGATTTTTTTTCAATTTTTTTTTCCGATTTTTCCCGATTTTTTTTCCGATTTTTTCCAGATTTTTTTCAGATTTTTTTTCCGATTTTTTCCGATTTTTTCCGATTTTTTTTTCCAATTTTTTTTCCGATTTTTCCCGATTTTTTTTCCGATTTTTTTTCAAATTTTTTTTCCGATTTTTCCCGATTTTTTTTCCGATTTTTTCCGATTTTTTCCGATTTTTTCCGATTTTTTCCGATTTTTTTTCCGATTTTTTTCCGATTTTTCCCGATTTTTTTTCCGATTTTTCCCGATTTTTTCTGATTTTTCCCGATTTTTTCCGATTTTTTCCTCCGATTTTTTTTCCGATTTTTTCCGATTTTTTCCGATTTTTTTTCCGATTTTTTCCGATTTTTTCCGATTTTTTCCGATTTTTTCCGATTTTTTTTCCGATTTTTTTCCGATTTTTCCCGATTTTTTCCGATTTTTTCCGATTTTTTTTCCGATTTATTTTCCGATTTTTCCCGATTTTTTCCGATTTTTTTCGATTTTTTTTCCGATTTTTCCCGATTTTTTCCCGATTTTTTTGCCGATTATTTTTCCGATTTTTTCCGATTTTTTTTCCGATTTCTTTCCGATTTTTTCCGATTTTTTCCGATTTTTTTTCAATTTTTTTTTCCGATTTTTCCCGATTTTTTTCCGATTTTTTTTCAATTTTTTTTTCCGATTTTTCCCGATTTTTTTTCCGATTTTTTCCGATTTTTTCCGATTTTTTTCCGATTTTTTCCGATTTTTTTTCCGATTTTTTTTCCGATTTTTCCCGATTTTTTCCGATTTTTTTGCCGATTTTTTTCCGATTTTTCCCGATTTTTTTCCGATTTTTTCCGATTTTTTCCGATTTTTTTTCAATTTTTTTTTCCGATTTTTCCCGATTTTTTTTCCGATTTTTTCCAGATTTTTTTCCGATTTTTTTTCCGATTTTTCCCGATTTTTTCTGATTTTTCCCGATTTTTTCCGATTTTTTCCTCCGATTTTTTTTCCGATTTTTTCCGATTTTTTCCGATTTTTTTTCCGATTTTTTCCGATTTTTTCCGATTTTTTCCGATTTTTTCCGATTTTTTTTCCGATTTTTTTTCCGATTTTTTTCCGATTTTTCCCGATTTTTTCCGATTTTTTCCGATTTTTTTTCCGATTTTTTTTCCGATTTTTCCCGATTTTTTCCGATTTTTTTTCCGATTTTTCCCGATTTTTTCCCGATTTTTTTGCCGATTATTTCCGATTTTTCCCGATTTTTTCCCGATTTTTTTGCCGATTTTTCCCGATTTTTTTCCGATTTTTTCCGATTTTTTCCGATTTTTTTTCAATTTTTTTTTCCGATTTTTCCCGATTTTTTTTCCGATTTTTTCCAGATTTTTTTCAGATTTTTTTTCCGATTTTTTCCGATTTTTTCCGATTTTTTTTACCAATTTTTTTTCCGATTTTTCCCGATTTTTTTCCCGATTTTTTTTCCGATTTTTTTCCGATTTTTTTTCAAATTTTTTTTCCGATTTTTCCCGATTTTTTTTCCGATTTTTTCCGATTTTTTCCGATTTTTTCCGATTTTTTCCGATTTTTTTTCCGATTTTTTTCCGATTTTTCCCGATTTTTTCCGATTTTTCCCGATTTTTTTTCCGATTTTTTCCAGATTTTTTTCAGATTTTTTTTCCGATTTTTTCCGATTTTTTCCGATTTTTTTTTCCAATTTTTTTTCCGATTTTTCCCGATTTTTTTTCCAATTTTTTTTCCGATTTTTCCCGATTTTTTTTCCGATTTTTTCCGATTTTTTTCCGATTTTTTTTCAAATTTTTTTCCGATTTTTCCCGATTTTTTTTCCGATTTTTTCCGATTTTTTCCGATTTTTTCCGATTTTTTTTCCGATTTTTTTTCCGATTTTTTTTCCGATTTTTCCCGATTTTTTCCGATTTTTTTTCCGATTTTTTTCCGATTTTTCCCGATTTTTTCCGATTTTTTCCGATTTTTTTTCCGATTTTTTTTCCGATTTTTCCCGATTTTTTCCGATTTTTTCCGATTTTTTTTCCGATTTTTCCCGATTTTTTCCCGATTTTTTTGCCGATTATTTCCGATTTTTCCCGATTTTTTCCCGATTTTTTTGCCGATTTTTCCCGATTTTTTTCCGATTTTTTCCGATTTTTTCCGATTTTTTTTCAATTTTTTTTTCCGATTTTTCCCGATTTTTTTTCCGATTTTTTCCAGATTTTTTTCAGATTTTTTTTCCGATTTTTTCCGATTTTTTCCGATTTTTTTTTCCAATTTTTTTTCCGATTTTTCCCGATTTTTTTTCCGATTTTTTTTCAAATTTTTTTTCCGATTTTTCCCGATTTTTTTTCCGATTTTTTCCGATTTTTTCCGATTTTTTCCGATTTTTTCCGATTTTTTTTCCGATTTTTTTCCGATTTTTCCCGATTTTTTTTTCCGATTTTTCCCGATTTTTTCTGATTTTTCCCGATTTTTTCCGATTTTTTCCTCCGATTTTTTTTCCGATTTTTTCCGATTTTTTCCGATTTTTTTTCCGATTTTTTCCGATTTTTTCCGATTTTTTCCGATTTTTTCCGATTTTTTTTCCGATTTTTTTCCGATTTTTCCCGATTTTTTCCGATTTTTTCCGATTTTTTTTCCGATTTTTTTTCCGATTTTTCCCGATTTTTTCCGATTTTTTCCGATTTTTTTTCCGATTTTTCCCGATTTTTTCCCGATTTTTTTGCCGATTATTTTTCCGATTTTTTCCGATTTTTTTTCCGATTTCTTTCCGATTTTTCCCGATTTTTTTCCGATTTTTTCCGATTTTTTCCAATTTTTTCCGATTTTTTCCTCCGATTTTTTTCCGATTTTTTCCGATTTTTTCCGATTTTTTTTCCGATTTTTTCCGATTTTTTCCGATTTTTCCCGATTTTTTTTCCGATTTTTTCCGATTTTTTTTCCGATTTTTTTCCGATTTTTCCCGATTTTTCCCGATTTTTTTGCCGATTTTTCCCGATTTTTTTCCGATTTTTTCCGATTTTTTCCGATTTTTTTTCAATTTTTTTTTCCGATTTTTCCCGATTTTTTTTCCGATTTTTTCCAGATTTTTTTCAGATTTTTTTTCCGATTTTTCCCGATTTTTTCTGATTTTTCCCGATTTTTTCCGATTTTTTCCTCCGATTTTTTCCTCCGATTTTTTCCGATTTTTTCCGATTTTTTTCGATTTTTTCCGATTTTTTCCGATTTTTCCCGATTTTTTTTCCGATTTTTTCCGATTTTTTCCGATTTTTTTTCCGATTTTTTTTCCGATTTTTTTTCCGATTTTTCCCGATTTTTTCCGATTTTTTCCGATTTTTTTTCCGATTTTTTTTCCGATTTTTCCCGATTTTTTCCGATTTTTTTTCCGATTTTTTTCCGATTTTTCCCGATTTTTTCCCGATTTTTTTGCCGATTTTTCCCGATTTTTTTCCGATTTTTTCCGATTTTTTCCGATTTTTTTTCAATTTTTTTTCCGATTTTTCCCGATTTTTTTTCCGATTTTTTCCAGATTTTTTTCCGATTTTTTTTCCGATTTTTCCCGATTTTTTCTGATTTTTCCCGATTTTTTCCGATTTTTTCCTCCGATTTTTTTTCCGATTTTTTCCGATTTTTTCCGATTTTTTCCGATTTTTTCCGATTTTTTTCGATTTTTTCCGATTTTTTCCGATTTTTCTCGATTTTTTTTCCGATTTTTTCCGATTTTTTCCGATTTTTTTTCCGATTTTTTTTCCGATTTTTTTTCCGATTTTTCCCGATTTTTTTCCGATTTTTTCCGATTTTTTTTCCGATTTTTTTTCCGATTTTTCCCGATTTTTTCCGATTTTTTTGCCGATTTTTTTCCGATTTTTCCGATTTTTTCCGATTTTTTCCGATTTTTTCCGATTTTTTCCGATTTTTTTGCCGATTTTTTTGCCGATTTTTCCCGATTTTTTCCGATTTTTTCCGATTTTTTCCGATTTTTTTTCAATTTTTTTTTCCGATTTTTCCCGATTTTTTTTCCGATTTTTTCCAGATTTTTTTCAGAATTTTTTTCCGATTTTTTCCGATTTTTTCCGATTTTTTTTCAATTTTTTTTTCCGATTTTTCCCGATTTTTTTTCCGATTTTTTCCAGATTTTTTTCAGATTTTTTTTCCGATTTTTTCCGATTTTTTCCGATTTTTTTTTCCAATTTTTTTTCCGATTTTTCCCGATTTTCTTTCCGATTTTTTCCGATTTTTTCCGATTTTTTTCCGATTTTTTTTCCGATTTTTTTCCGATTTTTCCCGATTTTTTCCCGATTTTTTTGCCGAGTTTTCCCGATTTTTTTCCGATTTTTTCCGATTTTTTCCGATTTTTTCCTCCGATTTTTTTTCCGATTTTTTCCGATTTTTTCCGATTTTTTTTCCGATTTTTTCCGATTTTTTCCGATTTTTCTGATTTTTCCCGATTTTTTCCGATTTTTTCCTCCGATTTTTTTTCAGATTTTTTCCGATTTTTTCCGATTTTTTTTCCGATTTTTTCCGATTTTTTCCGATTTTTTCCGATTTTTTTTCCGATTTTTTTCCGATTTTTCCCGATTTTTCCGATTTTTCCCGATTTTTTTTCCGATTTTTTCCAGATTTTTTTCAGAATTTTTTTCCGATTTTTTCCGATTTTTTCCGATTTTTTTTCAATTTTTTTTTCCGATTTTTCCCGATTTTTTTTCCGATTTTTTCCAGATTTTTTTCAGATTTTTTTTCCGATTTTTCCGATTTTTTCCGATTTTTTTTTCCAATTTTTTTCCGATTTTTCCCGATTTTCTTTCCGATTTTTTCCGATTTTTTCCGATTTTTTTCCGATTTTTTTTCCGATTTTTTTCCGATTTTTCCCGATTTTTTCCCGATTTTTTTGCCGAGTTTTCCCGATTTTTTTCCGATTTTTTCCGATTTTTTCCGATTTTTTCCTCCGATTTTTTTTCCGATTTTTTCCGATTTTTTCCGATTTTTTTTCCGATTTTTTCCGATTTTTTCCGATTTTTTCTGATTTTTCCCGATTTTTTCCGATTTTTTCCTCCGATTTTTTTTCAGATTTTTTCCGATTTTTTCCGATTTTTTTTCCGATTTTTTCCGATTTTTCCGATTTTTTCCGATTTTTTTTCCGATTTTTTTCCGATTTTTCCCGATTTTTTCCGATTTTTTCCGATTTTTTTTCCGATTTTTTTTCCGATTTTTCCCGATTTTTTCCGATTTTTTCCGATTTTTTTTCCGATTTTTCCCGATTTTTTCCCGATTTTTTTGCCGATTATTTCCGATTTTTCCCGATTTTTTCCCGATTTTTTTGCCGATTTTTCCCGATTTTTTTCCGATTTTTTCCGATTTTTTCCGATTTTTTTTCAATTTTTTTTTCCGATTTTTCCCGATTTTTTTTCCGATTTTTTCCAGATTTTTTTCAGATTTTTTTTCCGATTTTTTCCGATTTTTTCCGATTTTTTTTTCCAATTTTTTTTCAGATTTTTCCCGATTTTTTTTCCGTTTTTTCCGATTTTTTTCCGATTTTTTTTCAAATTTTTTTTCCGATTTTTCCCGATTTTTTTTCCGATTTTTTCCGATTTTTTCCGATTTTTCCCGATTTTTTCCGATTTTTTTGCCGATTTTTTTCCGATTTTTCCCGATTTTTTCCGATTTTTCCCGATTTTTCCGATTTTTTTTCCGATTTTTTTTCCGATTTTTTTCCGATTTTTCCCGATTTTTTCCCGATTTTTTTGCCGATTTTTCCCGATTTTTTTCCGATTTTTTCCGATTTTTCCGATTTTTTTTCAATTTTTTTTCCGATTTTTCCCGATTTTTTTTCCGATTTTTTCCAGATTTTTTTCCGATTTTTTTTCCGATTTTTCCCGATTTTTTCTGATTTTTCCCGATTTTTTCCGATTTTTTCCTCCGATTTTTTTCCGATTTTTTCCGATTTTTTCCGATTTTTTCGGATTTTTTTCGATTTTTTCCGATTTTTTCCGATTTTTCTCGATTTTTTTTCCGATTTTTTCCGATTTTTTCCGATTTTTTTTCCGATTTTTTTTCCGATTTTTTTTCCGATTTTTCCCGATTTTTTTCCGATTTTTTCCGATTTTTTTTCCGATTTTTTTTCCGATTTTTCCCGATTTTTTCCGATTTTTTTGCCGATTTTTTTCCGATTTTTCCCGATTTTTTCCGATTTTTTCCGATTTTTTCCGATTTTTTCCGATTTTTTTGCCGATTTTTTTGCCGATTTTTCCCGATTTTTTTCCGATTTTTTCCGATTTTTTCCGATTTTTTTTCAATTTTTTTTTCCGATTTTTCCCGATTTTTTTTCCGATTTTTTCCAGATTTTTTTCAGATTTTTTTTTCGATTTTTTCCGATTTTTTCCGATTTTTTTTCAATTTTTTTTTCCGATTTTTCCCGATTTTTTTCCGATTTTTTCCAGATTTTTTTCCGATTTTTTTTCCGATTTTTCCCGATTTTTTCTGATTTTTCCCGATTTTTTCCGATTTTTTCCTCCGATTTTTTTTCCGATTTTTTCCGATTTTTTCCGATTTTTTTTCCGATTTTTTCCGATTTTTTCCGATTTTTTCCGATTTTTTCCGATTTTTTTTCCGATTTTTTTTCCGATTTTTTTCCGATTTTTCCCGATTTTTTCCGATTTTTCCGATTTTTTCCGATTTTTTTTCCGATTTTTTTTCCGATTTTTCCCGATTTTTTCCGATTTTTTTTCCGATTTTTCCCGATTTTTTCCCGATTTTTTTGCCGATTATTTCCGATTTTTCCCGATTTTTTCCCGATTTTTTTGCCGATTTTTCCCGATTTTTTTCCGATTTTTTCCGATTTTTTCCGATTTTTTTTCAATTTTTTTTTCCGATTTTTCCCGATTTTTTTTCCGATTTTTTCCAGATTTTTTTCAGATTTTTTTTCCGATTTTTTCCGATTTTTTTCGATTTTTTTTTCCAATTTTTTTCCGATTTTTCCCGATTTTTTTTCCGATTTTTTCCGATTTTTTTCCGATTTTTTTTCAAATTTTTTTTCCGATTTTTCCCGATTTTTTTTCCGATTTTTTCCGATTTTTTCCGATTTTTTCCGATTTTTTCCGATTTTTTTCCGATTTTTTTCCGATTTTTCCCGATTTTTTCCGATTTTTCCCGATTTTTTTTCCGATTTTTTCCAGATTTTTTTCAGATTTTTTTTCCGATTTTTTCCGATTTTTTCCGATTTTTTTTCCGATTTTTTTTCCGATTTTTTTTCCGATTTTTCCCGATTTTTTCCGATTTTTTTTCCGATTTTTTTCCGATTTTTCCCGATTTTTTCCGATTTTTTCCGATTTTTTTTCCGATTTTTTTTCCGATTTTTCCCGATTTTTTCCGATTTTTTTTCCGATTTTTCCCGATTTTTTCCCGATTTTTTTGCCGATTATTTCCGATTTTTCCCGATTTTTTCCCGATTTTTTTGCCGATTTTTCCCGATTTTTTTCCGATTTTTTCCGATTTTTTCCGATTTTTTTTCAATTTTTTTTTTCCGATTTTTCCCGATTTTTTTTCCGATTTTTTCCAGATTTTTTTCAGATTTTTTTTCCGATTTTTTCCGATTTTTTTTTCCAATTTTTTTTCCGATTTTTCCCGATTTTTTTTCCGATTTTTTTTCAAATTTTTTTTCCGATTTTTCCCGATTTTTTTTCCGATTTTTTCCGATTTTTTCCGATTTTTTCCGATTTTTTCCGATTTTTTTTCCGATTTTTTTCCGATTTTTCCCGATTTTTTTTCCGATTTTTCCCGATTTTTTCTGATTTTTCCCGATTTTTTCCGATTTTTTCCTCCGATTTTTTTTCCGATTTTTTCCGATTTTTTCCGATTTTTTTTCCGATTTTTTCCGATTTTTTCCGATTTTTTCCGATTTTTTCCGATTTTTTTTCCGATTTTTTTCCGATTTTTCCCGATTTTTTCCGATTTTTTCCGATTTTTTTTCCGATTTATTTTCCGATTTTTCCCGATTTTTTCCGATTTTTTTCGATTTTTTTTCCGATTTTTCCCGATTTTTTCCCGATTTTTTTGCCGATTATTTTTCCGATTTTTTCCGATTTTTTTTCCGATTTCTTTCCGATTTTTTCCGATTTTTTCCGATTTTTTTTCAATTTTTTTTCCGATTTTTCCCGATTTTTTTCCGATTTTTTTTCAAATTTTTTTTCCGATTTTTCCCGATTTTTTTTCCGATTTTTTCCGATTTTTTCCGATTTTTTTCCGATTTTTTCCGATTTTTTTTCCGATTTTTTTTCCGATTTTTCCCGATTTTTTCCGATTTTTTTGCCGATTTTTTTCCGATTTTTCCCGATTTTTTTCCGATTTTTTCCGATTTTTTCCGATTTTTTTTCAATTTTTTTTTCCGATTTTTCCCGATTTTTTTTCCGATTTTTTCCAGATTTTTTTCCGATTTTTTTTCCGATTTTTCCCGATTTTTTCTGATTTTTCCCGATTTTTTCCGATTTTTTCCTCCGATTTTTTTTCCGATTTTTTCCGATTTTTTCCGATTTTTTTTCCGATTTTTTCCGATTTTTTCCGATTTTTTCCGATTTTTTCCGATTTTTTTTCCGATTTTTTTTCCGATTTTTTTCCGATTTTTCCCGATTTTTTCCGATTTTTTCCGATTTTTTTTCCGATTTTTTTTCCGATTTTTCCCGATTTTTTCCGATTTTTTTTCCGATTTTTCCCGATTTTTTCCCGATTTTTTTGCCGATTATTTCCGATTTTTCCCGATTTTTTCCCGATTTTTTTGCCGATTTTTCCCGATTTTTTTCCGATTTTTTCCGATTTTTTCCGATTTTTTTTCAATTTTTTTTTCCGATTTTTCCCGATTTTTTTTCCGATTTTTTCCAGATTTTTTTCAGATTTTTTTTCCGATTTTTTCCGATTTTTTCCGATTTTTTTTTTCCAATTTTTTTTCCGATTTTTCCCGATTTTTTTTCCGATTTTTTCCGATTTTTTTCCGATTTTTTTTCAAATTTTTTTTCCGATTTTTCCCGATTTTTTTTCCGATTTTTTCCGATTTTTATCCGATTTTTTCCGATTTTTTCCGATTTTTTTTCCGATTTTTTTCCGATTTTTCCGATTTTTTCCGATTTTTCCCGATTTTTTTCCGATTTTTTCCAGATTTTTTTCAGATTTTTTTTTCCGATTTTTTCCGATTTTTTCCGATTTTTTTTTCCAATTTTTTTTTCCGATTTTTCCGATTTTTTTTCCAATTTTTTTTTCCGATTTTTCCCGATTTTTTTCCGATTTTTTCCGATTTTTTTCCGATTTTTTTCAAATTTTTTTCCGATTTTTCCGATTTTTTTTCCGATTTTTTCCGATTTTTTCCGATTTTTTCCGATTTTTTTTCCGATTTTTTTTCCGATTTTTTTTCCGATTTTTCCCGATTTTTTCCGATTTTTTTTCCGATTTTTTTCCGATTTTTCCGATTTTTTCCGATTTTTTCCGATTTTTTTTCCGATTTTTTTTCCGATTTTTCCGATTTTTTGATTTTTTCCGATTTTTTTTCCGATTTTTACCAATTTTTCCGATTTTTTTGCCGAATTGTCCGATTTTTCCGATTTTTTCCCGATTTTTTTGCCGATTTTTCCGATTTTTTGCCGATTTTTTCCGATTTTTTCCGATTTTTTTCAATTTTTTTTTCCGATTTTTCCCGATTTTTTTTTCCGATTTTCCAGATTTTTTTCAGATTTTTTTTCCGATTTTTTCCGATTTTTTCCGATTTTTTTTTCCAATTTTTTTTCCGATTTTTCCCGATTTTTTTTCCGATTTTTTTTCAAATTTTTTTTTCCGATTTTTCCGATTTTTTTTCCGTTTTTTTCCGATTTTTTCCGATTTTTTTCCGATTTTTTCCGATTTTTTTCCGATTTTTTTTCCGATTTTTCCCGATTTTTTTTTCCGATTTTTCCGATTTTTTTCTGATTTTTCCCGATTTTTTCCGATTTTTTCCTCCGATTTTTTTTTCCGATTTTTTCCGATTTTTTCCGATTTTTTTCCGATTTTTTCCGATTTTTTCCGATTTTTTCCGATTTTTTCCGATTTTTTTTCCGATTTTTTTCCGATTTTTCCGATTTTTTCCGATTTTTTCCGATTTTTTCCGATTTTTTTTCCGATTTTTCCGATTTTTTCCGATTTTTTCCGATTTTTTTTTCCGATTTTTCCCGATTTTTTCCGATTTTTTTGCCGATTATTTTTCCGATTTTTTCCGATTTTTTTCCGATTTTCTTCCGATTTTTCCGATTTTTTCCGATTTTTTCCGATTTTTTCCAATTTTTTCCGATTTTTTCCTCCGATTTTTTTCCGATTTTTTCCGATTTTTTCCGATTTTTTTTCCGATTTTTTCCGATTTTTTCCGATTTTTCCCGATTTTTTTTCCGATTTTTTCCGATTTTTTCCGATTTTTTTCCGATTTTTCCCGATTTTTTCCGATTTTTTTGCCGATTTTTCCGATTTTTTTCCGATTTTTTCCGATTTTTTCCGATTTTTTTTCAATTTTTTTTTCCGATTTTTCCCGATTTTTTTCCGATTTTTTCCAGATTTTTTTCAGATTTTTTTTTCCGAATTTTCCCGATTTTTTCTGATTTTTTCCCGATTTTTTCCGATTTTTTCCTCCGATTTTTTCCTCCGATTTTTTCCGATTTTTTCCGATTTTTTTCGATTTTTTCCGATTTTTTCCGATTTTTCCCGATTTTTTTTCCGATTTTTTCCGATTTTTTCCGATTTTCCGATTTTTTCCGATTTTTTTTCCGATTTTTCCGATTTTTTCCGATTTTTTCCGATTTTTTTTCGATTTTTTTTCCGATTTTTCCGATTTTTTCCGATTTTTTTTCCGATTTTTTTCCGATTTTTCCCGATTTTTTCCCGATTTTTTTGCCGATTTTTCCCGATTTTTTTCCGATTTTTTCCGATTTTTTCCGATTTTTTTTCAATTTTTTTTCCGATTTTTCCCGATTTTTTTTCCGATTTTTTCCAGGATTTTTTTTCCGATTTTTTTTCCGATTTTTCCGATTTTTTCTGATTTTTTGCCGATTTTTTCCGATTTTTTCCTCCGATTTTTTTTCCGATTTTTTCCGATTTTTTCCGATTTTTTCCGATTTTTTCCGATTTTTTTCGATTTTTTCCGATTTTTTCCGATTTTTCTCGATTTTTTTCCGATTTTTTCCGATTTTTTCCGATTTTTTTTCCGATTTTTTTTCCGATTTTTTTTCCGATTTTTCCGATTTTTTTCCGATTTTTTCCGATTTTTTTTCCGATTTTTTTTGATTTTTCCGATTTTTTCCGATTTTTTTGCCGATTTTTTTCCGATTTTTCCCGATTTTTTCCGATTTTTCCGATTTTTTCCGATTTTTTCCGAATTTTTTGCCGATTTTTTGCCGATTTTTCCGATTTTTTTCCGATTTTTTCCGATTTTTTCCGATTTTTTTTCAAATTTTTTTTCCGATTTTTCCGATTTTTTTTCGATTTTTTGCCGATTTTTTTCAGAATTTTTTTCCGATTTTTTCCGATTTTTTCCGATTTTCTCAATTTTTTTTTCCGATTTTTCCCGATTTTTTTTCCGATTTTTTCCAGATTTTTTTCAGATTTTTTTCCGATTTTTTCCGATTTTTTCCGATTTTTTTTTCCAATTTTTTTTCCGATTTTTCCGATTTTCTTTCCGATTTTTTCCGATTTTTTCCGATTTTTTTCCGATTTTTTTTCCGATTTTTTCCGATTTTTCCGATTTTTTCCGATTTTTTGCCGAGTTTTCCCGATTTTTTTTCCGATTTTTTCCGATTTTTTCTGATTTTTCCCGATTTTTTCCGATTTTTTCCTCCGATTTTTTTTCCGATTTTTTTCAGATTTTTTCTCCGATTTTTTTTCCGATTTTTTCCGATTTTTTCCGATTTTTTTCTCGATTTTTCCGATTTTTTCCGATTTTTTCCTCCGATTTTTTTTCAGATTTTTTCCGATTTTTTCCGATTTTTTTTCCGATTTTTTCCGATTTTTTCCGATTTTTTCCGATTTTTTTTCCGATTTTTTTCCGAATTTTCCCGATTTTTTCCGATTTTTTCCGATTTTTTTTCCGATTTTTTTCCGATTTTTCCCGATTTTTTCCGATTTTTTCCGATTTTTTTTCCGATTTTTCCCGATTTTTTCCCGATTTTTTTGCCGATTATTTCCGATTTTTCCCGAATTTTGATTTTTTTGCCGATTTTTCCCGATTTTTTTCCGATTTTTTCCGATTTTTTCCGATTTTTTTTCAATTTTTTTTTCCGATTTTTCCCGATTTTTTTTCCGATTTTTTCCAGATTTTTTTCAGATTTTTTTTCCGATTTTTTCCGATTTTTTCCGATTTTTTTTTCCAATTTTTTTTCAGATTTTTCCCGATTTTTTTTCCGATTTTTCCGATTTTTTTGATTTTTTTTCAAATTTTTTTTCCGATTTTTCCGATTTTTTTCCGATTTTTTCCGATTTTTCCGATTTTTCCCGAATTTTTTCCGATTTTTTTGCCGATTTTTTTCCGATTTTTCCCGATTTTTTCCGATTTTTCCCGATTTTTTCCGATTTTTTTTCCGATTTTTTTTCCGATTTTTTTCCGATTTTTCCGATTTTTTCCCGATTTTTTTGCCGATTTTTCCCGATTTTTTTCCGATTTTTTCCGATTTTTTCCGATTTTTTTTGAATTTTTTTTCCGATTTTTCCCGATTTTTTTTCCGATTTTTTCCAGAATTTTTTCCGATTTTTTTTTCCGATTTTTCCCGATTTTTTCTGATTTTTCCGAATTTTTCCGATTTTTTCCTCCGATTTTTTTCCGATTTTTTCCCGATTTTTTCCGATTTTTTCGGATTTTTTTTCGATTTTTTCCGATTTTTTCCGATTTTTCTCGATTTTTTTTCCGATTTTTTCCGATTTTTCCGATTTTTTTTCCGATTTTTTTTCCGATTTTTTTTCCGAATTTTCCCGATTTTTTTCCGATTTTTTCCGATTTTTTTCCGATTTTTTTCCGATTTTTCCGATTTTTTCCGATTTTTTTGCCGATTTTTTTCCGATTTTTCCCGATTTTTTCCGATTTTTTTCCGATTTTTTCCGATTTTTTCCGATTTTTTTTGCCGATTTTTTTGCCGATTTTTCCCGATTTTTTTCCGATTTTTTCCGATTTTTTCCGATTTTTTTTCAATTTTTTTTTCCGATTTTTCCCGATTTTTTCCGATTTTTTTCCAGATTTTTTTCAGATTTTTTTTCCGATTTTTTCCGATTTTTTCCGATTTTTTTTCAATTTTTTTTTCCGATTTTTCCCGATTTTTTTTCCGATTTTTTCCAGATTTTTTTCAGATTTTTTTTCCGATTTTTTCCGATTTTTTCCGATTTTTTTTCCAATTTTTTTTCCGATTTTCCCGATTTTCTTTCCGATTTTTTCCGATTTTTTCCGATTTTTTCCGATTTTTTTTCCGATTTTTTTCCGATTTTTCCGATTTTTTCCGATTTTTTTGCCGAGTTTTCCCGATTTTTTTCCGATTTTTTCCGATTTTTTCTGATTTTTCCCGATTTTTTCCGATTTTTTCCTCCGATTTTTTTTCCGATTTTTTCCGATTTTTTCCGATTTTTTTTCCGATTTTTTCCGATTTTTTCAGATTTTTTCTGATTTTTCCCGATTTTTTCCGATTTTTTCCTCCGATTTTTTTCAGATTTTTTCCGATTTTTTCCGATTTTTTTCCGATTTTTTCCGATTTTTTCCGATTTTTTCCGATTTTTTTCCGATTTTTTCCGATTTTTCCCGATTTTTTCCGATTTTTTTGATTTTTTTTTCCGATTTTTCCCGATTTTTTCCGATTTTTTCCGATTTTTTCCGATTTTTCCCGATTTTTTCCCGATTTTTTTGCCGATTATTTTCCGATTTTTCCCGATTTTTTGCCGATTTTTTTGCCGATTTTTCCGATTTTTTCCGATTTTTTCCGATTTTTTCCGATTTTTTTCAATTTTTTTTTCCAAAATTTTCCGATTTTTCCGATTTTTTCCAGATTTTTTTCAGATTTTTTTTCCGATTTTTTCCGATTTTTTCCGATTTTTTTTCCGATTTTTTTCCGATTTTTCCGATTTTTTCCGATTTTTTTGCCGATTTTTTTCCGATTTTTCCCGATTTTTTCCGATTTTTCCCGATTTTTTCCGATTTTTTTTCCGATTTTTTTTCCGATTTTTTTTTCCGATTTTTCCGATTTTTTCCGATTTTTTCCGATTTTTTTCCGATTTTTTTTCCGATTTTTTCCGATTTTTCCCGATTTTTTCCGATTTTTTCCGATTTTTCCCGATTTTTTCTGATTTTTCCCGATTTTTTCCGATTTTTTCCGATTTTTTCCGATTTTTTTTTCCGATTTTTTTTCCGATTTTTCCGATTTTTTCCGATTTTTTTGCCGATTTTTTTCCGATTTTTCCGATTTTTTCCGATTTTTCCGATTTTTTCCGATTTTTTTCCGATTTTTTTTCCGATTTTTTTTCCGATTTTTCCGATTTTTTCGATTTTTTCCGATTTTTTTCCGATTTTTTTTCCGATTTTTCCGATTTTTCCGATTTTTTTGCCGATTTTTTTCCGATTTTTCCCGATTTTTTCCGATTTTTTCCGATTTTTTCCGATTTTTTCCGATTTTTTTTGCCGATTTTCCTGATTTTTTCCCGATTTTTTCCGATTTTTTTTCCAATTTTGCCGATTTTTTCCCGATTTTTTTGCCGATTTTTTTCCGATTTTTCCCGATTTTTTCCGATTTTTTCCGATTTTTTCCGATTTTTTTTCCGATTTTTTTCCGATTTTTCCCGATTTTTTCCCGATTTTTTTGCCGAATTTTCCCGATTTTTTCCGATTTTTTCCGATTTTTTCCGATTTTTTTTCAATTTTTTTTTCCGATTTTTTCCGATTTTTTCCGATTTTTTCCGATTTTTTCCGATTTTTTCCGATTTTTTCCGATTTTTTTTCGATTTTTTCCGATTTTTCCCGATTTTTTCCGATTTTTTCCGATTTTTCCCGATTTTTTCTGATTTTTCCCGATTTTTTCCGATTTTTTCCGACTTTTTCCGATTTTTTTTCCGATTTTTTTCCGATTTTTCCCGATTTTTTCCGATTTTTTTGCCGATTTTTTTCCGATTTTTCCGATTTTTTCCGATTTTTTTGCCGATTTTTTTCCGATTTTTCCCGATTTTTTCCGATTTTTTTGCCGATTTTTTTTCCGATTTTCCTGATTTTTTCCCGATTTTTTCCCGATTTTTTTTCCGATTTTTCCCGATTTTTTCCCGATTTTTTTGCCGATTTTTTTCCGATTTTTCCCGATTTTTTCCGATTTTTCCGATTTTTTTTCCGATTTTTTTCCGATTTTTCCCGATTTTTTCCCGATTTTTTGCCGATTTTTCCCGATTTTTTTGCCGATTATTTCCGATTTTTCCCGATTTTTTCCCGATTTTTTTGCCGATTTTTCCCGATTTTTTTCCGATTTTTTCCGATTTTTTCCGATTTTTTTTCAATTTTTTTTCCGATTTTTCCCGATTTTTTTTCCGATTTTTTCCAGATTTTTTTCAGATTTTTTTCCGATTTTTTCCGATTTTTTCCGATTTTTTTCCAATTTTTTTCCGATTTTTCCCGATTTTTTTTCCGATTTTTTCCGATTTTTTTCCGATTTTTTTTCAATTTTTTTCCGATTTTTCCCGATTTTTTTTCCGATTTTTTCCGATTTTTTCCGATTTTTTCCGATTTTTTTTCCGATTTTTTTCCGATTTTTCCGATTTTTCCGATTTTTTCCGATTTTTCCGATTTTTTCTGATTTTTCCCGATTTTTTCCGATTTTTTCCGATTTTTTCCGATTTTTTTTCCGATTTTTTTTCCGATTTTTCCCGATTTTTTCCGATTTTTTTGCCGATTTTTTTCCGATTTTTCCCGATTTTTTCCGATTTTTCCGATTTTTTCCGATTTTTTTTCCGATTTTTTTTCCGATTTTTTTTCCGATTTTTCCCGATTTTTTCCGATTTTTTCCGATTTTTTTTCCGATTTTTTTTCCGATTTTTCCCGATTTTTTCCGATTTTTTGCCGATTTTTTTCCGATTTTTCCCGATTTTTTCCGATTTTTTCCGATTTTTTCCGATTTTTTCCGATTTTTTTTGCCGATTTTCCTGATTTTTTCCCGATTTTTTCCCGATTTTTTTTCCGATTTTTCCCGATTTTTTCCCGATTTTTTTGCCGATTTTTTTCCGATTTTCCCGATTTTTTCCGATTTTTTCCGATTTTTTCCGATTTTTTTTCCGATTTTTTTCCGATTTTTCCCGATTTTTTCCCGATTTTTTTGCCGATTTTTCCCGATTTTTTTCCGATTTTTTCCGATTTTTTCCGATTTTTTTCAATTTTTTTTCCGATTTTTCCCGATTTTTTTTCCGATTTTTTCCAGATTTTTTTCCAATTTTTTTCCGATTTTTCCCGATTTTTTTTCCGATTTTTTCCGATTTTTTTCCGATTTTTTTTCAAATTTTTTTCCGATTTTTCCCGATTTTTTTCCGATTTTTCCGATTTTTTCCGATTTTTTCCGATTTTTTCCGATTTTTTTTCCGATTTTTTTCCGATTTTTCCCGATTTTTTCCGATTTTTTCCGATTTTTCCCGATTTTTTCTGATTTTTCCCGATTTTTTCCGATTTTTCCGATTTTTTCCGATTTTTTTTCCGATTTTTTTCCGATTTTTCCCGATTTTTTCCGATTTTTTTGCCGATTTTTTTCCGATTTTCCCGATTTTTTCTGATTTTTCCCGATTTTTTCCGATTTTTTTTCCGATTTTTTTTCCGATTTTTTTCCGATTTTCCCGATTTTTTCCGATTTTTTCCGATTTTTTTTCCGATTTTTTTTCCGATTTTTCCCGATTTTTCCGATTTTTTTGCCGATTTTTTTCCGATTTTTCCCGATTTTTTCCGATTTTTTCCGATTTTTTCCGATTTTTTCCGATTTTTTTTGCCGATTTTCCTGATTTTTTCCCGATTTTTTCCCGAGTTTTCCCGATTTTTTTGCCGATTATTTCGATTTTTCCCGATTTTTTCCCGATTTTTTGCCGATTTTTCCCGATTTTTTTCCGATTTTTTCCGATTTTTTCCGATTTTTTTTCAATTTTTTTTCCGATTTTTCCCGATTTTTTTTCCGATTTTTTCCAGATTTTTTCAGATTTTTTTTCCGATTTTTTCAGATTTTTTCCGATTTTTTTTCCAATTTTTTTCCGATTTTTCCCGATTTTTTTTCCGATTTTTTCCGATTTTTTTCCGATTTTTTTTCAAATTTTTTTTCCGATTTTTCCCGATTTTTTTTCCGATTTTTTCCGATTTTTTCCGATTTTTTCCGATTTTTTTTCCGATTTTTTCCGATTTTTCCGATTTTTTCCGATTTTTCCGATTTTTCCGATTTTTTCTGATTTTTCCCGATTTTTTCCGATTTTTTCCGATTTTTTCCGATTTTTTTTCCGATTTTTTTTCCGATTTTTCCCGATTTTTCCCGATTTTTTCCGATTTTTTTGCCGATTTTTTTCCGATTTTTCCCGATTTTTTCCGATTTTTCCCGATTTTTTCCGAATTTTTTTCCGATTTTTTTCCGATTTTTCCCGATTTTTCCCGATTTTTTCCGATTTTTTCCGATTTTTTTTCCGATTTTTTTTCCGATTTTTTCCGATTTTTTTCCGATTTTTCCCGATTTTTTCCGATTTTTTCCGATTTTTTCCGATTTTTTCCGATTTTTTTTGCCGATTTTCCTGATTTTTTCCCGATTTTTTCCCGATTTTTTTTCCGATTTTTCCCGATTTTTTCCCGATTTTTTTGCCGATTTTTTTCCGATTTTCCCGATTTTTTCCGATTTTTTCCGATTTTTTCCGATTTTTTTTCCGATTTTTTTCCGATTTTTCCCGATTTTTTCCCGATTTTTTTGCCGATTTTTCCCCGATTTTTTTCCGATTTTTTCCGATTTTTTCCGATTTTTTTTCAATTTTTTTTTCCGATTTTTCCCGATTTTTTTTCCGATTTTTTCCAGATTTTTTTCCAATTTTTTTCCGATTTTTCCGATTTTTTTTCCGATTTTTTCCGATTTTTTTCCGATTTTTTTTCAAATTTTTTTTCCGATTTTTCCCGATTTTTTCCGATTTTTTCCGATTTTTTCCGATTTTTTCCGATTTTTTCCGATTTTTTTCCGATTTTCCGATTTTTTCCGATTTTTTCCGATTTTCCCCGATTTTTTCTGATTTTTCCGATTTTTTCCGATTTTTTCCGATTTTTTCCGATTTTTTTCCGATTTTTTTCCGATTTTTCCCGATTTTTTCCGATTTTTTTGCCGATTTTTTTCCGATTTTTCCCGATTTTTCCGATTTTTCCCGATTTTTTCCGATTTTTTTTCCGATTTTTTTTCCGATTTTTTTTCCGATTTTTCCCGATTTTTTCCGATTTTTTCCGATTTTTTTTCCGATTTTTTTCCGATTTTTCCCGATTTTTTCCGATTTTTTTCCGATTTTTTTTCCGATTTTTTTTCCGATTTTTCCCGATTTTTTCCGATTTTTTCCGATTTTTTTTCCGATTTTTTTTCCGATTTTTCCCGATTTTTTCCGATTTTTTTGCCGATTTTTTTCCGATTTTTCCCGATTTTTTCCGATTTTTTCCGATTTTTTCCGATTTTTTCCGATTTTTTTTGCCGATTTTCCTGATTTTTTCCCGATTTTTTCCCGATTTTTTTTCCGATTTTTCCCGATTTTTCCCGATTTTTTTGCCGATTTTTTTCCGATTTTCCCGATTTTTTCCGATTTTTTCCGATTTTTTCCGATTTTTTTTCCGATTTTTTTCCGATTTTTCCCGATTTTTTCCCGATTTTTTTGCCGATTTTTCCCGATTTTTTTCCGATTTTTTCCGATTTTTTCCGATTTTTTTTCAATTTTTTTTTCCGATTTTTCCCGATTTTTTTTCCGATTTTTTCCAGATTTTTTTCCAATTTTTTTTCCGATTTTTCCCGATTTTTTTTCCGATTTTTTCCGATTTTTTTCCGATTTTTTTTCAATTTTTTTTTCCGATTTTTCCCGATTTTTTTCCGATTTTTTCCGATTTTTTCCGATTTTTTCCGATTTTTCCGATTTTTTTTCCGATTTTTTTCCGATTTTTCCCGATTTTTTCCGATTTTTTCCGATTTTTCCCGATTTTTTCTGATTTTTCCCGATTTTTTCCGATTTTTTCCGATTTTTTCCGATTTTTTTTCCGATTTTTTTCCGATTTTTCCCGATTTTTTCCGATTTTTTGCCGATTTTTTTCCGATTTTTCCCGATTTTTCTGATTTTTCCCGATTTTTTCCGATTTTTTTTCCGATTTTTTTCCGATTTTTTTCCGATTTTTCCCGATTTTTTCCGATTTTTTCCGATTTTTTTTCCGATTTTTTTTCCGATTTTCCCGATTTTTTCCGATTTTTTGCCGATTTTTCTCCGATTTTTCCGATTTTTTCCGATTTTTCCGATTTTTTCCGATTTTTTTTGCCGATTTTCCTGATTTTTTCCCGATTTTTTCCCGAGTTTTCCCGATTTTTTGCCGATTATTTCCGATTTTCCCGATTTTTTCCGATTTTTTGCCGATTTTTCCCGATTTTTTTCCGATTTTTTCCGATTTTTTCCGATTTTTTTTCAATTTTTTTTTCCGATTTTTCCCGATTTTTTTTCCGATTTTTTCCAGATTTTTTTCCGATTTTTTTCCGATTTTTTCAGATTTTTTCCGATTTTTTTTTCCAATTTTTTTTCCGATTTTTCCCGATTTTTTTTCCGATTTTTTCCGATTTTTTTCCGATTTTTTTTCAAATTTTTTTTCCGATTTTTCCCGATTTTTTTTCCGATTTTTTCCGATTTTTTCCGATTTTTTCCGATTTTTTTTCCGATTTTTTTCCGATTTTTCCCGATTTTTTCCGATTTTTCCGATTTTTCCCGATTTTTCTGATTTTTCCCGATTTTTTCCGATTTTTTCCGATTTTTTCCGATTTTTTTTCCGATTTTTTTTCCGATTTTTCCCGATTTTTCCCGATTTTTTCCGATTTTTTTAACGATTTTTTCCGATTTTTCCCGATTTTTTCCGATTTTTCCCGATTTTTTCCGAATTTTTTCCGATTTTTTTTCCGATTTTTCCCGATTTTCCGATTTTTCCGATTTTTTCCGATTTTTTTTCCGATTTTTTTTCCGATTTTTTCCGATTTTTTCCGATTTTTCCCGATTTTTTCCGATTTTTTCCGATTTTTTCCGATTTTTTCCGATTTTTTTTGCCGATTTTCCTGATTTTTTCCCGATTTTTTCCCGATTTTTTTCCGATTTTTCCCGATTTTTTCCCGATTTTTTTGCCGATTTTTTTCCGATTTTTCCCGATTTTTTCCGATTTTTTCCGATTTTTTCCGATTTTTTTTCCGATTTTTTCCGATTTTTCCCGATTTTTTCCCGATTTTTTTGCCGATTTTTCCCGATTTTTTTCCGATTTTTTCCGATTTTTTCCGATTTTTTTTCAATTTTTTTTTCCGATTTTTCCCGATTTTTTTCCGATTTTTTCCAGATTTTTTTCCAATTTTTTTTCCGATTTTTCCCGATTTTTTTCCGATTTTTCCGATTTTTTCCGATTTTTTTCAAATTTTTTTCCGATTTTTCCGATTTTTTTCCGATTTTTTCCGATTTTTTCCGATTTTTTCCGATTTTTTCCGATTTTTTTCCGATTTTTCCCGATTTTTTCCGATTTTTCCGATTTTTTTCCGATTTTTTCTGATTTTTCCCGATTTTTTCCGATTTTTCCGATTTTTTCCGATTTTTTTTCCGATTTTTTTCCGATTTTTCCCGATTTTTTCCGATTTTTTTGCCGATTTTTTTCCGATTTTTCCCGATTTTTTCCGATTTTTCCCGATTTTTTCCGATTTTTTTCCGATTTTTTTTCCGATTTTTTTTCCGATTTTTCCCGATTTTTTCCGATTTTTTCCGATTTTTTTCCGATTTTTTTCCGATTTTTCCCGATTTTTTCAGATTTTTTTGCCGATTTTTTTCCGATTTTTCCCGATTTTTTCCGATTTTTTCCGATTTTTCCGATTTTTTCCGATTTTTTTGCCGATTTTCCTGATTTTTTCCCGATTTTTTCCCGATTTTTTTTCCGATTTTTCCCGATTTTTTCCCGATTTTTTTGCCGATTTTTTTCCGATTTTTCCCGATTTTTTCCGATTTTTTCCGATTTTTTCCGATTTTTTTTCCGATTTTTTTCCGATTTTTCCGATTTTTTCCCGATTTTTTGCCGATTTTTCCGATTTTTTTCCGAATTTTTCCGATTTTTTCCGATTTTTTTTCAATTTTTTTTTCCGATTTTTCCCGATTTTTTTTCCGATTTTTTCCAGATTTTTTTCCGATTTTTTTTCCGATTTTTCCCGATTTTTTCTGATTTTTCCCGATTTTTTCCGATTTTTTCCTCCGATTTTTTTTCCGATTTTTTCCGATTTTTTCCGATTTTTTTTCCGATTTTTTCCGATTTTTTCCGATTTTTTCCGATTTTTTCCGATTTTTTTTCCGATTTTTTTCCGATTTTTCCCGATTTTTTCCGATTTTTTCCGATTTTTTTTCCGATTTTTTTTCCGATTTTTCCCGATTTTTCCGATTTTTTCCGATTTTTTTCCGATTTTTCCCGATTTTTTCCCGATTTTTTTGCCGATTATTTCCGATTTTTCCCGATTTTTTCCCGATTTTTTTGCCGATTTTTCCCGATTTTTTTCCGATTTTTTCCGATTTTTTCCGATTTTTTTTCAATTTTTTTTTCCGATTTTTCCCGATTTTTTTCCGATTTTTTCCGATTTTTTCCGATTTTTTCCGATTTTTTTTGCCGATTTTCCTGATTTTTTCCCGATTTTTTTTCCGATTTTTCCCGATTTTTTCCCGATTTTTTTGCCGATTTTTGCCGATTTTTGCCGATTTTTTCCGATTTTTTCCGATTTTTTTTCAATTTTTTTTTCCGATTTTTCCCGATTTTTTTTCCGATTTTTTCCAGATTTTTTTCAGATTTTTTTTCCGATTTTTTCCGATTTTTTCCGATTTTTTTTTCCAATTTTTTTTCCGATTTTTCCCGATTTCTTTTCCGATTTTTTCCGATTTTTTCCGATTTTTTTCCGATTTTTTTTCAAATTTCTTTTCCGATTTTTCCCGATTTTTTTCCGATTTTTTCCGATTTTTTCCGATTTTTTTTCCGATTTTTTTCCGATTTTCCCGATTTTTTTTCCGATTTTTTTTCCGATTTTTTCCGATTTTTTCCGATTTTTTCCGATTTTTTTTCCGATTTTTTTTCCGATTTTTCCCGATTTTTTCCGATTTTTTTCCGATTTTTTTCCGATTTTTCCCGATTTTTTCCCGATTTTTTTGCCGATTTTTCCCGATTTTTTTCCGATTTTTTCCGATTTTTTCCGATTTTTTTCAATTTTTTTTTCCGATTTTTCCCGATTTTTTTCCGATTTTTTCCAGATTTTTTTCCGATTTTTTTCCGATTTTTTCCTCCGATTTTTTTCCGATTTTTTCCGATTTTTTCCGATTTTTTTTCCGATTTTTTCCGATTTTTTCCGATTTTTTCCGATTTTTTCCGATTTTTTTTCCGATTTTTTCCGATTTTTCCCGATTTTTTCCGATTTTTCCGATTTTTTTTCGGATTTTTTTCCGATTTTTCCCGATTTTTTCCGATTTTTTCCGATTTTTTTTCCGATTTTTCCCGATTTTTTCCCCGATTTTTTTGCCGATTATTTCCGATTTTTCCCGATTTTTTCCCGATTTTTTTGCCGATTTTTCCCGATTTTTTTCCGATTTTTTCCGATTTTTTCCGATTTTTTTTCAATTTTTTTTCCGATTTTTCCCGATTTTTTTTCCGATTTTTTCCAGATTTTTTTCCGATTTTTTTTCCGATTTTTTCCGATTTTTTCCGATTTTTTTTTCCAATTTTTTTTCCCGATTTTTCCCGATTTTTTTTCCGATTTTTTCCGATTTTTTTCCGATTTTTTTTCCAAATTTTTTTTCCGATTTTTCCCGATTTTTTTCAGATTTTTTCCGATTTTTCCGATTTTTTCCGATTTTTTTTCCGATTTTTTCCGATTTTTTCCGATTTTTTCCGATTTTTTCCGATTTTTTTCCGATTTTTTTCCGATTTTTCCCGATTTTTTCCGATTTTTTTCCGATTTTTTCCGATTTTTTCCGATTTTTTTCCGATTTTTTTCACATTTTTTTTCCGATTTTTCCCGATTTTTTTTCCGATTTTTTCCGATTTTTTCCGATTTTTTTTCCGATTTTTTTCCGATTTTTCCCGATTTTTTTTCCGATTTTTTTTCCGATTTTTTCCGATTTTTTCCGATTTTTTTCCGATTTTTTTTCCGATTTTTTTTCCGATTTTTCCCGATTTTTTCCGATTTTTTCCGATTTTTTTTCCGATTTTTTTCCGATTTTTCCCGATTTTTTCCGATTTTTTCCGATTTTTTCCGATTTTTTTTCCGATTTTTTTTCCGATTTTTTTCCGATTTTTTTCCGATTTTTCCCGATTTTTTCCGATTTTTCCGATTTTTTTTCCGATTTTTTTCCGATTTTTCCCGATTTTTTCCGATTTTTTTCCGATTTTTTCCGATTTTTTCCGATTTTTTTTTCCAATTTTTCCCGATTTTTTTCCGATTTTTCCGATTTTTTCCGATTTTTTTCCGATTTTTTTTCAATTTTTTTTCCGATTTTTCCCGATTTTTTTTCCGATTTTTTCCGATTTTTTCCGATTTTTTTTCCGATTTTTTTCCGATTTTTCCCGATTTTTTTTCCGATTTTTTCCGATTTTTTCCGATTTTTTTTCCGATTTTTTTTCCGATTTTTTTCCGATTTTTCCGATTTTTTTCAATTTTTTTTCCCGATTTTTCCCGATTTTTTTTCCGATTTTTTCCGATTTTTTCCGATTTTTTTTCAATTTTTTTTTCCGATTTTTCCCGATTTTTTTTCCGATTTTTTCCAGATTTTTTTCCGATTTTTTTTCCGATTTTTTTTCCGATTTTTTTCCGATTTTTCCCGATTTTTTCCCGATTTTTTTGCCGATTTTTCCCGATTTTTTTCCGATTTTTTCCGATTTTTTCCGATTTTTTTTCAATTTTTTTTCCGATTTTTCCCGATTTTTTTTCCGATTTTTTCCAGATTTTTTTCCGATTTTTTTCCGATTTTTTCCGATTTTTTCCGATTTTTTTTTCCAATTTTTTTTCCGATTTTTCCCGATTTTTTTTCCGATTTTTTCCGATTTTTTTCCGATTTTTTTCAATTTTTTTTCCGATTTTTCCCGATTTTTTTTCAGATTTTTTCCGATTTTTTCCGATTTTTTTCCGATTTTTTCCGATTTTTTTTCCGATTTTTTTCCGATTTTTCCCGATTTTTTCCGATTTTTTCCGATTTTTCCGATTTTTTCTGATTTTTCCCGATTTTTTCCGATTTTTTCCGATTTTTTCCGATTTTTTTTCAATTTTTTTTCCGATTTTTCCCGATTTTTTTTCCGATTTTTTCCAGATTTTTTTCCGATTTTTTTCCGATTTTTCCCGATTTTTTCTGATTTTTCCGATTTTTCCGATTTTTTCCTCCGATTTTTTTTCCGATTTTTCCGATTTTTTCCGATTTTTTTTCCGTTTTTTCCGATTTTTTCCGATTTTTTCCGATTTTTTTCCGATTTTTTTCCGATTTTTCCCGATTTTTTCCGATTTTTTCCGATTTTTTTTCCGATTTTTTCCGATTTTTCCGATTTTTTCCGATTTTTTTCAATTTTTTTTTCCGATTTTTCCCGATTTTTTTCCGATTTTTCCGATTTTTTCCGATTTTTTTTCCGATTTTTTTCCGATTTTTCCCGATTTTTTCCGATTTTTTTTCCGATTTTTTCCGATTTTTTCCGATTTTTTTCCGATTTTTTTTCCGATTTTTTCCGATTTTTCCCGATTTTTTCCGATTTTTTCCGATTTTTTCCGATTTTTTCCGATTTTTTTCCGATTTTTTTTCCGATTTTTTTTCCGATTTTCCGATTTTTCCGATTTTTTCCGATTTTTTTTCCGATTTTTTTCCGATTTTTCCGATTTTTCCGATTTTTTTCCGATTTTTCCCGATTTTTTCCGATTTTTTTCCGATTTTTTCCGATTTTTTTTTCCAATTTTTCCCGATTTTTTTTCCGATTTTTCCGATTTTTTCCGATTTTTTTTCCGATTTTTTTTCCGATTTTTTTCCGATTTTTCCCGATTTTTCCGATTTTTTCCGATTTTTTTCCGATTTTTTTTCCGATTTTTCCCGTTTTTTTCCGATTTTTTTTCCGATTTTTCCCGATTTTTTCCCGATTTTTTTGCCGATTATTTCCGATTTTTCCCGATTTTTTCCCGATTTTTTTGCCGATTTTTCCCGATTTTTTTCCGATTTTTTCCGATTTTTCCGATTTTTTTTCAATTTTTTTTCCGATTTTTCCCGATTTTTTTCCGATTTTTCCGATTTTTTCCGATTTTTTCCAATTTTTTTCCGATTTTTCCCGATTTTTTTTCCGATTTTTCCGATTTTTCGATTTCATTTTTCCGATTTTCATTTTTCCAATTTTTTTCCGATTTTTCCCGATTTTTTTCCGATTTTTTCCGATTTTTTCCGATTTTTTCCGATTTTTTCCGATTTTTTTCCGATTTTTTCCGATTTTTCCCGATTTTTTCCGATTTTTCCCGATTTTTTTTCCGATTTTTTCCAGATTTTTTTCAGATTTTTTTTCCGATTTTTTCCGATTTTTCCGATTTTTTTTCCAATTTTTTTTCCGATTTTTCCCGATTTTTTTTCCAATTTTTTTTCCGATTTTTCCCGATTTTTTTTCCGATTTTTCCGATTTTTTCCGATTTTTTTTCAATTTTTTTCCGATTTTTCCCGATTTTTTTCCGATTTTTCCGATTTTTTCCGATTTTTTCCGATTTTTTCCGATTTTTTTCCGATTTTTTTCCGATTTTTCCCGATTTTTTCCGATTTTTTTCCGATTTTTCCCGATTTTTTTTCCGATTTTTTTTCCGATTTTTTCCGATTTTTTCCGATTTTTTTTCCGATTTTTTTCCGATTTTTCCCGATTTTTTCCGATTTTTTCCGATTTTTTTCCGATTTTTCCGATTTTTTTCCATTTTTTTTTCCGATTTTCCCGATTTTTTCCGATTTTTCCCGATTTTTTCCGATTTTTTTCCGATTTTTTCCGATTTTTTCCGATTTTTTTTTCCAATTTTTCCCGATTTTTTTTCCGATTTTTTCCGATTTTTTCCGATTTTTTTCCGATTTTTTTTCAAATTTTTTTCCGATTTTTCCCGATTTTTTTTCCGATTTTTTCCGATTTTTTCCGATTTTTTTTCCGATTTTTTTCCGATTTTTCCGATTTTTTTTCCGATTTTTTCCGATTTTTTCCGATTTTTTTCCGATTTTTTTCCGATTTTTTCCGATTTTTCCGATTTTTTTTCATTTTTTTTCCGATTTTTTCCGATTTTTTCCGATTTTTTCCGATTTTTTTTCCGATTTTTTTCCGATTTTTCCCGATTTTTTCCCGATTTTTTCCGATTTTTCCGATTTTTTTCCGATTTTTTCCGATTTTTCCGATTTTTTTTCAATTTTTTTTTCCGATTTTTCCCGATTTTTTTCCGATTTTTTCCAGATTTTTTTCCGATTTTTTTTCCGATTTTTTCCGATTTTTTCCGATTTTTTTTTCCGATTTTTCCCGATTTTTCCCGATTTTTTCCGATTTTTTCCGATTTTTTTTCAATTTTTTTTTCCGATTTTTCCCGATTTTTTCCGATTTTTTCCGATTTTTTCCGATTTTTTTTCAAATTTTTTTTCCGATTTTTCCCGATTTTTTTTCCGATTTTTTCCGATTTTTCCGATTTTTTTTCCGATTTTTTCCGATTTTTCCCGATTTTTTTTCCGATTTTTCCGATTTTTTCCGATTTTTTTTCCGATTTTTTTTCCGATTTTTCCGATTTTTTTTCAATTTTTTTTTCCGATTTTTCCCGATTTTTTTTCCGATTTTTTCCGATTTTTCCGATTTTTTTCCGATTTTTTCCGATTTTTTTCCGATTTTTTTCCGATTTTTTCCGATTTTTTCCGATTTTTTTTCAATTTTTTTTTCCGATTTTTCCCGATTTTTTTTCCGATTTTTTCCAGATTTTTTTCCGATTTTTTTTCCGATTTTTTCCGATTTTTTCCGATTTTTTTTTCCGATTTTTTCCGATTTTTCCCGATTTTTTCCGATTTTTTCCGATTTTTCCCGATTTTTTCGATTTTTCCTCCGATTTTTTTTCCGATTTTTTCCGATTTTTCCGATTTTTTTCCGATTTTTTCCGTTTTTTTCCGTTTTTTTCCGATTTTTTCCGATTTTTTTTCCGATTTTTTTCCGATTTTTCCCGATTTTTTCCGATTTTTTCCGATTTTTTTCCGATTTTTTCCGATTTTTTCCGATTTTTTTCCGATTTTTTTTCAAATTTTTTTTCCGATTTTTCCCGATTTTTTTTCCGATTTTTCCGATTTTTTCCGATTTTTTTTCCGATTTTTTTCCGATTTTTCCCGATTTTTTTCCGATTTTTTTCCGATTTTTTTCCGATTTTTTCCGATTTTTTTCCGATTTTTTTCCGATTTTTTTTCCGATTTTTCCCGATTTTTTCCGATTTTTTCCGATTTTTTTTCCGATTTTTTTCCGATTTTTCCCGATTTTTTCCGATTTTTTCCGATTTTTTCCGATTTTTTCCGATTTTTTTTCCGATTTTTTTTCCGATTTTTTTTCCGATTTTTCCCGATTTTTTCCGATTTTTTCCGATTTTTTTCAGATTTTTTTCCGATTTTTCCCGATTTTTTCCGATTTTTTCCGATTTTTCCGATTTTTTCCAATTTTTCCCGATTTTTTTTCCGATTTTTTCCGATTTTTTCCGATTTTTTCCGATTTTTTTTCAAATTTTTTTTCCGATTTTTCCCGATTTTTTTCCGATTTTTTCCGATTTTTTCCGTTTTTTTGTCGATTTTTTTCCGATTTTTCCCGATTTTTTCCGATTTTTTCCGATTTTTTCCGATTTTTTCCGATTTTTTTTCCGATTTTTTTTCCGATTTTTTTTCCGATTTTTCCGATTTTTCCGATTTTTTTTCCGATCTTTTTCCGATTTTTTCCGATTTTTTTTCCGATTTTTTTTCCGATTTTTTTTCCGATTTTTCCCGATTTTTTTTCAATTTTTTTTCCCGATTTTTCCCGATTTTTTTCCGATTTTTTCCGATTTTTTCCGATTTTTTCCGATTTTTTTTCCGATTTTTTTCCGATTTTTCCCGATTTTTTCCGATTTTTTGCCGATTTTTCCCGATTTTTTTCCGATTTTTTCCGATTTTTTCCGATTTTTTTCAATTTTTTTTTCCGATTTTTCCCGATTTTTTTCCGATTTTTTTTCAAATTTTTTTCCGATTTTCCCGATTTTTTTTCCGATTTTTCCGATTTTTTCCGATTTTTTTCCGATTTTTTCCGATTTTTTTCCGATTTTTTTTCCGATTTTTCCCGATTTTTTCGATTTTTTTGCCGATTTTTTCCGATTTTTCCCGATTTTTTTCCGATTTTTTCCGATTTTTCCGATTTTTTTCAATTTTTTTTCCGATTTTTCCCGATTTTTTTTCCGATTTTTTCCAGATTTTTTTCCGATTTTTTTCCGATTTTTCCCGATTTTTTCTGATTTTTCCCGATTTTTTCCGATTTTTCCTCCGATTTTTTTTCCGATTTTTTCCGATTTTTTCCGATTTTTTTTTCCGATTTTTTCCGATTTTTTCCGATTTTTTCCGATTTTTTCCGATTTTTTTTCCGATTTTTTTTCCGATTTTTTTCCGATTTTTCCCGATTTTTTCCGATTTTTTCCGATTTTTTTTCCGATTTTTTTTCCGATTTTTCCCGATTTTTTCCGATTTTTTTTCCGATTTTTCCCGATTTTTTCCCGATTTTTTTGCCGATTATTTCCGATTTTTCCCGATTTTTTCCCGATTTTTTTGCCGATTTTTCCCGATTTTTTTCCGATTTTTTCCGATTTTTTCCGATTTTTTTTCAATTTTTTTTTCCGATTTTTCCCGATTTTTTTTCCGATTTTTTCCAGATTTTTTTCAGATTTTTTTTCCGATTTTTTCCGATTTTTTCCGATTTTTTTTTCCAATTTTTTTTCCGATTTTTCCCGATTTTTTTTCCGATTTTTTCCGATTTTTTTCCGATTTTTTTTCAAATTTTTTTTCCGATTTTTCCCGATTTTTTTTCCGATTTTTTCCGATTTTTTCCGATTTTTTCCGATTTTTTCCGATTTTTTTCCGATTTTTTTCCGATTTTTCCCGATTTTTTCCGATTTTTCCCGATTTTTTTTCCGATTTTTTCCAGATTTTTTTCAGATTTTTTTTCCGATTTTTTCCGATTTTTTTCCGATTTTTTTTTCCAAATTTTTTTCCGATTTTTCCCGATTTTTTTTCCAATTTTTTTTCCGATTTTTCCCGATTTTTTTTCCGATTTTTTCCGATTTTTTTCCGATTTTTTTTCAAATTTTTTTCCGATTTTTCCCGATTTTTTTTCCGATTTTTTCCGATTTTTTCCGATTTTTTTTTCCGATTTTTTTCCGATTTTTCCCGATTTTTTTTCCGATTTTTTCCGATTTTTTCCGATTTTTTTTCCGATTTTTTTTCCGATTTTTCCCGATTTTTTTTCAATTTTTTTTTCCGATTTTTCCCGATTTTTTTTCCGATTTTTTCCGATTTTTTCCGATTTTTTCCGATTTTTTCCGATTTTTTTTCCGATTTTTTTCCGATTTTTCCCGATTTTTTCCCGATTTTTTTGCCGATTTTTCCCGATTTTTTTCCGATTTTTTCCGATTTTTTCCGATTTTTTTTCAATTTTTTTTTCCGATTTTTCCCGATTTTTTTTCCGATTTTTTCCAGATTTTTTTCCGATTTTTTTTCCGATTTTTTCCGATTTTTTCCGATTTTTTTTTCCGATTTTTTTCCGATTTTTCCCGATTTTTTCCGATTTTTTCCGATTTTTCCCGATTTTTTCCGATTTTTTCCTCCGATTTTTTTTCCGATTTTTTCCGATTTTTTCCGATTTTTTTTCCGATTTTTTCCGTTTTTTTCCGTTTTTTTCCGATTTTTTCCGATTTTTTTCCGATTTTTTTCCGATTTTTCCCGATTTTTTCCGATTTTTTCCGATTTTTTTTCCGATTTTTTCCGATTTTTTCCGATTTTTTTCCGATTTTTTTCCGATTTTTTTTCCGATTTTTCCCGATTTTTTCCGATTTTTTCCGATTTTTTTTCCGATTTTTTTCCGATTTTTCCCGATTTTTTCCGATTTTTTCCGATTTTTTCCGATTTTTTCCGATTTTTTTTCCGATTTTTTTTCCGATTTTTTTTCCGATTTTTCCCGATTTTTTCCGATTTTTTCCGATTTTTTTTCAGATTTTTTTCCGATTTTTCCCGATTTTTTCCGATTTTTTCCGATTTTTTCCGATTTTTTTTTCCAATTTTTCCCGATTTTTTTTCCGATTTTTTCCGATTTTTTCCGATTTTTTTCCGATTTTTTTTCAAATTTTTTTTCCGATTTTTCCCGATTTTTTTTCCGATTTTTTCCGATTTTTTCCGTTTTTTTTGTCGATTTTTTTCCGATTTTTCCCGATTTTTTCCGATTTTTTCCGATTTTTTCCGATTTTTTCCGATTTTTTTTCCGATTTTTTTTCCGATTTTTTTTCCGATTTTTCCGATTTTTTCCGATTTTTTTTTCCGATCTTTTTCCGATTTTTTCCGATTTTTTTTCCGATTTTTTTTCCGATTTTTTTTCCGATTTTTCCCGATTTTTTTTCAATTTTTTTTCCCGATTTTTCCCGATTTTTTTTCCGATTTTTTCCGATTTTTTCCGATTTTTTCCGATTTTTTTTCCGATTTTTTTCCGATTTTTCCCGATTTTTTCCCGATTTTTTTGCCGATTTTTCCCGATTTTTTTCCGATTTTTTCCGATTTTTTCCGATTTTTTTTCAATTTTTTTTTCCGATTTTTCCCGATTTTTTTCCGATTTTTTTTCAAATTTTTTTTCCGATTTTTCCCGATTTTTTTTCCGATTTTTTCCGATTTTTTCCGATTTTTTTTCCGATTTTTTTCCGATTTTTCCCGATTTTTTTTCCGATTTTTTTTCCGATTTTTTTTCCGATTTTTTCCGATTTTTTTTCCGATTTTTTTTCCGATTTTTTTTCCGATTTTTCCCGATTTTTTCCGATTTTTTCCGATTTTTTTTCCGATTTTTTTCCGATTTTTCCCGATTTTTTCCGATTTTTTCCGATTTTTTCCGATTTTTTCCGATTTTTTTTCCGATTTTTTTTCCGATTTTTTTTCCGATTTTTCCCGATTTTTTCCGATTTTTTCCGATTTTTTTTCAGATTTTTTTCCGATTTTTCCCGATTTTTTCCGATTTTTTCCGATTTTTTCCGATTTTTTTTTCCAATTTTTCCCGATTTTTTTTCCGATTTTTTCCGATTTTTTCCGATTTTTTTCCGATTTTTTTTCAAATTTTTTTTCCGATTTTTCCCGATTTTTTTTCCGATTTTTTCCGATTTTTTCCGTTTTTTTTGTCGATTTTTTTCCGATTTTTCCCGATTTTTTCCGATTTTTTCCGATTTTTTCCGATTTTTTCCGATTTTTTTTCCGATTTTTTTTCCGATTTTTTTTCCGATTTTTCCGATTTTTTCCGATTTTTTTTTCCGATCTTTTTCCGATTTTTTCCGATTTTTTTTCCGATTTTTTTTCCGATTTTTTTTCCGATTTTTCCCGATTTTTTTTCAATTTTTTTTCCCGATTTTTCCCGATTTTTTTTCCGATTTTTTCCGATTTTTTCCGATTTTTTCCGATTTTTTTTCCGATTTTTTTCCGATTTTTCCCGATTTTTTCCCGATTTTTTTGCCGATTTTTCCCGATTTTTTTCCGATTTTTTCCGATTTTTTCCGATTTTTTTTCAATTTTTTTTTCCGATTTTTCCCGATTTTTTTCCGATTTTTTTTCAAATTTTTTTTCCGATTTTTCCCGATTTTTTTTCCGATTTTTTCCGATTTTTTCCGATTTTTTTCCGATTTTTTCCGATTTTTTTTCCGATTTTTTTTCCGATTTTTCCCGATTTTTTCCGATTTTTTTGCCGATTTTTTTCCGATTTTTCCCGATTTTTTTCCGATTTTTTCCGATTTTTTCCGATTTTTTTTCAATTTTTTTTTCCGATTTTTCCCGATTTTTTTTCCGATTTTTTCCAGATTTTTTTCCGATTTTTTTTCCGATTTTTCCCGATTTTTTCTGATTTTTCCCGATTTTTTCCGATTTTTTCCTCCGATTTTTTTTCCGATTTTTTCCGATTTTTTCCGATTTTTTTTCCGATTTTTTCCGATTTTTTCCGATTTTTTCCGATTTTTTCCGATTTTTTTTCCGATTTTTTTTCCGATTTTTTTCCGATTTTTCCCGATTTTTTCCGATTTTTTCCGATTTTTTTTCCGATTTTTTTTCCGATTTTTCCCGATTTTTTCCGATTTTTTTTCCGATTTTTCCCGATTTTTTCCCGATTTTTTTGCCGATTATTTCCGATTTTTCCCGATTTTTTCCCGATTTTTTTGCCGATTTTTCCCGATTTTTTTCCGATTTTTTCCGATTTTTTCCGATTTTTTTTCAATTTTTTTTTCCGATTTTTCCCGATTTTTTTTCCGATTTTTTCCAGATTTTTTTCAGATTTTTTTTCCGATTTTTTCCGATTTTTTCCGATTTTTTTTTCCAATTTTTTTTCCGATTTTTCCCGATTTTTTTTCCGATTTTTTCCGATTTTTTTCCGATTTTTTTTCAAATTTTTTTTCCGATTTTTCCCGATTTTTTTTCCGATTTTTTCCGATTTTTTCCGATTTTTTCCGATTTTTTCCGATTTTTTTTCCGATTTTTTTCCGATTTTTCCCGATTTTTTCCGATTTTTCCCGATTTTTTTTCCGATTTTTTCCAGATTTTTTTCAGATTTTTTTTCCGATTTTTTCCGATTTTTTTCCGATTTTTTTTCAAATTTTTTTCCGATTTTTCCCGATTTTTTTTCCGATTTTTTCCGATTTTTTCCGATTTTTTCCGATTTTTTCCGATTTTTTTTCCGATTTTTTTCCGATTTTTCCCGATTTTTTCCGATTTTTCCCGATTTTTTCCGATTTTTTTTCCGATTTTTTTTCCGATTTTTTTTCCGATTTTTCCCGATTTTTTCCGATTTTTTCCGATTTTTTTTCCGATTTTTTTTCCGATTTTTCCCGATTTTTTCCGATTTTTTTGCCGATTTTTTTCCGATTTTTCCCGATTTTTTCCGATTTTTTCCGATTTTTTCCGATTTTTTCCGATTTTTTTTGCCGATTTTCCTGATTTTTTCCCGATTTTTTCCCGATTTTTTTTCCGATTTTTCCCGATTTTTTCCCGATTTTTTTGCCGATTTTTTTCCGATTTTTCCCGATTTTTTCCGATTTTTTCCGATTTTTTCCGATTTTTTTTCCGATTTTTTTCCGATTTTTCCCGATTTTTTCCCGATTTTTTTGCCGATTTTTCCCGATTTTTTTCCGATTTTTTCCGATTTTTTCCGATTTTTTTTCAATTTTTTTTTCCGATTTTTCCCGATTTTTTTTCCGATTTTTTCCAGATTTTTTTCCGATTTTTTTTCCGATTTTTCCCGATTTTTTCTGATTTTTCCCGATTTTTTCCGATTTTTTCCTCCGATTTTTTTTCCGATTTTTTCCGATTTTTTCCGATTTTTTTTCCGATTTTTTCCGATTTTTTCCGATTTTTTCCGATTTTTTCCGATTTTTTTTCCGATTTTTTTCCGATTTTTCCCGATTTTTTCCGATTTTTTCCGATTTTTTTTCCGATTTTTTTTCTGATTTTTCCCGATTTTTTCCGATTTTTTCCGATTTTTTTTCCGATTTTTCCCGATTTTTTCCCGATTTTTTTGCCGATTATTTCCGATTTTTCCCGATTTTTTCCCGATTTTTTTGCCGATTTTTCCCGATTTTTTTCCGATTTTTTCCGATTTTTTCCGATTTTTTTTCAATTTTTTTTTCCGATTTTTCCCGATTTTTTTTCCGATTTTTTCCAGATTTTTTTCCGATTTTTTTTCCGATTTTTCCCGATTTTTTTTCCGATTTTTTCCGATTTTTTTCCGATTTTTTTTCAAATTTTTTTTCCGATTTTTCCCGATTTTTTTCCGATTTTTTCCGATTTTTTCCGATTTTTTCCGATTTTTTCCGATTTTTTTCCGATTTTTCCCGATTTTTTCCGATTTTTTCCGATTTTTCCCGATTTTTTCTGATTTTTCCCGATTTTTTCCGATTTTTTCCGATTTTTTCCGATTTTTTTTCCGATTTTTTTCCGATTTTTCCCGATTTTTTCCGATTTTTTTGCCGATTTTTTTCCGATTTTTCCCGATTTTTTCCGATTTTTCCCGATTTTTTCCGATTTTTTTTCCGATTTTTTTTCCGATTTTTTTTCCGATTTTTCCCGATTTTTTCCGATTTTTTCCGATTTTTTTTCCGATTTTTTTTCCGATTTTTCCCGATTTTTTCAGATTTTTTTGCCGATTTTTTTCCGATTTTTCCCGATTTTTTCCGATTTTTTCCGATTTTTTCCGATTTTTTCCGATTTTTTTTGCCGATTTTCCTGATTTTTTCCCGATTTTTTCCCGATTTTTTTTCCGATTTTTCCCGATTTTTTCCCGATTTTTTTGCCGATTTTTTTCCGATTTTTCCCGATTTTTTCCGATTTTTTCCGATTTTTTCCGATTTTTTTTCCGATTTTTTTCCGATTTTTCCCGATTTTTTCCCGATTTTTTGCCGATTTTTCCCGATTTTTTTCCGATTTTTTCCGATTTTTTCCGATTTTTTTTCAATTTTTTTTTCCGATTTTTCCCGATTTTTTTTCCGATTTTTTCCAGATTTTTTTCCGATTTTTTTTCCGATTTTTCCCGATTTTTTCTGATTTTTCCCGATTTTTTCCGATTTTTTCCTCCGATTTTTTTTCCGATTTTTTCCGATTTTTTCCGATTTTTTTTCCGATTTTTTCCGATTTTTTCCGATTTTTTCCGATTTTTTCCGATTTTTTTTCCGATTTTTTTCCGATTTTTCCCGATTTTTTCCGATTTTTTCCGATTTTTTTTCCGATTTTTTTTCCGATTTTTCCCGATTTTTTCCGATTTTTTCCGATTTTTTTTCCGATTTTTCCCGATTTTTTCCCGATTTTTTTGCCGATTATTTCCGATTTTTCCCGATTTTTTCCCGATTTTTTTGCCGATTTTTCCCGATTTTTTTCCGATTTTTTCCGATTTTTTCCGATTTTTTTTCAATTTTTTTTTCCGATTTTTCCCGATTTTTTTTCCGATTTTTTCCGATTTTTTCCGATTTTTTCCGATTTTTTTTGCCGATTTTCCTGATTTTTTCCCGATTTTTTTTCCGATTTTTCCCGATTTTTTCCCGATTTTTTTGCCGATTTTTGCCGATTTTTGCCGATTTTTTCCGATTTTTTCCGATTTTTTTTCAATTTTTTTTTCCGATTTTTCCCGATTTTTTTTCCGATTTTTTCCAGATTTTTTTCAGATTTTTTTTCCGATTTTTTCCGATTTTTTCCGATTTTTTTTTCCAATTTTTTTTCCGATTTTTCCCGATTTCTTTTCCGATTTTTTCCGATTTTTTCCGATTTTTTTCCGATTTTTTTTCAAATTTCTTTTCCGATTTTTCCCGATTTTTTTTCCGATTTTTTCCGATTTTTTCCGATTTTTTTTCCGATTTTTTTCCGATTTTTCCCGATTTTTTTTCCGATTTTTTTTTCCGATTTTTTTCCGATTTTTTCCGATTTTTTCCGATTTTTTTTCCGATTTTTTTTCCGATTTTTCCCGATTTTTTCCGATTTTTTTTCCGATTTTTTTCCGATTTTTCCCGATTTTTTCCCGATTTTTTTGCCGATTTTTCCCGATTTTTTTCCGATTTTTTCCGATTTTTTCCGATTTTTTTTCAATTTTTTTTTCCGATTTTTCCCGATTTTTTTTCCGATTTTTTCCAGATTTTTTTCCGATTTTTTTTCCGATTTTTTCCTCCGATTTTTTTTCCGATTTTTTCCGATTTTTTCCGATTTTTTTTCCGATTTTTTCCGATTTTTTCCGATTTTTTCCGATTTTTTCCGATTTTTTTTCCGATTTTTTTCCGATTTTTCCCGATTTTTTCCGATTTTTTCCGATTTTTTTTCGGATTTTTTTTCCGATTTTTCCCGATTTTTTCCGATTTTTTCCGATTTTTTTTCCGATTTTTCCCGATTTTTTCCCGATTTTTTTGCCGATTATTTCCGATTTTTCCCGATTTTTTCCCGATTTTTTTGCCGATTTTTCCCGATTTTTTTCCGATTTTTTCCGATTTTTTCCGATTTTTTTTCAATTTTTTTTTCCGATTTTTCCCGATTTTTTTACCGATTTTTTCCAGATTTTTTTCCGATTTTTTTTCCGATTTTTTCCGATTTTTTCCGATTTTTTTTTCCGATTTTTTTTCCGATTTTTCCCGATTTTTTTTCCGATTTTTTCCGATTTTTTTCCGATTTTTTTTCAAATTTTTTTTCCGATTTTTCCCGATTTTTTTTCAGATTTTTTCCGATTTTTTCCGATTTTTTCCGATTTTTTCCGATTTTTTTTCCGATTTTTTTCCGATTTTTCCCGATTTTTTCCCGATTTTTTTGCCGATTTTTCCCGATTTTTTTCCGATTTTTTCCGATTTTTTCCGATTTTTTTTCAATTTTTTTTTCCGATTTTTCCCGATTTTTTTTCCGATTTTTTCCAGATTTTTTTCCGATTTTTTTTCCGATTTTTTCCGATTTTTTCCGATTTTTTTTTCCAATTTTTTTTCCGATTTTTCCCGATTTTTTTTCCGATTTTTTCCGATTTTTTTCCGATTTTTTTTCAAATTTTTTTTCCGATTTTTCCCGATTTTTTTTCAGATTTTTTCCGATTTTTTCCGATTTTTTCCGATTTTTTTTCCGATTTTTTCCGATTTTTTCCGATTTTTTCCGATTTTTTCCGATTTTTTTTCCGATTTTTTTCCGATTTTTCCCGATTTTTTCCGATTTTTTTTCCGATTTTTTCCGATTTTTTCCGATTTTTTTCCGATTTTTTTTCACATTTTTTTTCCGATTTTTCCCGATTTTTTTTCCGATTTTTTCCGATTTTTTCCGATTTTTTTTCCGATTTTTTTCCGATTTTTCCCGATTTTTTTTCCGATTTTTTTTCCGATTTTTTCCGATTTTTTCCGATTTTTTTTCCGATTTTTTTTCCGATTTTTTTTCCGATTTTTCCCGATTTTTTCCGATTTTTTCCGATTTTTTTTCCGATTTTTTTCCGATTTTTCCCGATTTTTTCCGATTTTTTCCGATTTTTTCCGATTTTTTCCGATTTTTTTTCCGATTTTTTTTCCGATTTTTTTTCCGATTTTTTTTCCGATTTTTCCCGATTTTTTCCGATTTTTTCCGATTTTTTTTCCGATTTTTTTCCGATTTTTCCCGATTTTTTCCGATTTTTTTCCGATTTTTTCCGATTTTTTCCGATTTTTTTTTCCAATTTTTCCCGATTTTTTTTCCGATTTTTTCCGATTTTTTCCGATTTTTTTCCGATTTTTTTTCAAATTTTTTTTCCGATTTTTTTTCCGATTTTTTCCGATTTTTTCCGATTTTTTTTTCCGATTTTTTTCCGATTTTTCCCGATTTTTTTTCCGATTTTTTCCGATTTTTTCCGATTTTTTTTCCGATTTTTTTTCCGATTTTTTTTCCGATTTTTCCCGATTTTTTTTCAATTTTTTTTCCCGATTTTTCCCGATTTTTTTTCCGATTTTTTCCGATTTTTTCCGATTTTTTTTCAATTTTTTTTTCCGATTTTTCCCGATTTTTTTTCCGATTTTTTCCAGATTTTTTTCCGATTTTTTTTCCGATTTTTTTTCCGATTTTTTTCCGATTTTTCCCGATTTTTTCCCGATTTTTTTGCCGATTTTTCCCGATTTTTTTCCGATTTTTTCCGATTTTTTCCGATTTTTTTTCAATTTTTTTTTCCGATTTTTCCCGATTTTTTTTCCGATTTTTTCCAGATTTTTTTCCGATTTTTTTTTCCGATTTTTTCCGATTTTTTCCGATTTTTTTTTCCAATTTTTTTTCCGATTTTTCCCGATTTTTTTTCCGATTTTTTCTGATTTTTCCCGATTTTTTCCGATTTTTTCCTCCGATTTTTTTTCCGATTTTTTCCGATTTTTTCCGATTTTTTTTCCGTTTTTTTCCGATTTTTTCCGATTTTTTCCGATTTTTTTTCCGATTTTTTTCCGATTTTTCCCGATTTTTTCCGATTTTTTCCGATTTTTTTTCCGATTTTTTCCGATTTTTTCCGATTTTTTTCCGATTTTTTTTCAATTTTTTTTTCCGATTTTTCCCGATTTTTTTTCCGATTTTTTCCGATTTTTTCCGATTTTTTTTCCGATTTTTTTTCCGATTTTTCCCGATTTTTTTTCCAATTTTTTTTCCGATTTTTCCCGATTTTTTTTCCGATTTTTTCCGATTTTTTTCCGATTTTTTTTTCAAATTTTTTTCCGATTTTTCCCGATTTTTTTTCCGATTTTTTCCGATTTTTTCCGATTTTTTCCGATTTTTTCCGATTTTTTTTCCGATTTTTTTCCGATTTTTCCCGATTTTTTCCGATTTTTTTCCGATTTTTCCCGATTTTTTTTCCGATTTTTTTTCCGATTTTTTCCGATTTTTTCCGATTTTTTTTCCGATTTTTTTTCCGATTTTTTTTCCGATTTTTCCCGATTTTTTCCGATTTTTTCCGATTTTTTTTCCGATTTTTCCCGATTTTTTTTCAATTTTTTTTTCCGATTTTTCCCGATTTTTTCCGATTTTTCCCGATTTTTTCCGATTTTTTTCCGATTTTTTCCGATTTTTTCCGATTTTTTTTTCCAATTTTTCCCGATTTTTTTTCCGATTTTTTCCGATTTTTTCCGATTTTTTTCCGATTTTTTTTCAATTTTTTTTTCCGATTTTTTCCGATTTTTTCCGATTTTTTCCGATTTTTTTTCCGATTTTTTTCCGATTTTTCCCGATTTTTTCCCGATTTTTTTGCCGATTTTTCCCGATTTTTTTCCGATTTTTTCCGATTTTTTCCGATTTTTTTTCAATTTTTTTTTCCGATTTTTCCCGATTTTTTTTCCGATTTTTTCCAGATTTTTTTCCGATTTTTTTTCCGATTTTTTCCGATTTTTTCCGATTTTTTTTTCCGATTTTTTTCCGATTTTTCCCGATTTTTTCCGATTTTTTCCGATTTTTTTTCAATTTTTTTTTCCGATTTTTCCCGATTTTTTCCGATTTTTTCCGATTTTTTTCCGATTTTTTTTCAAATTTTTTTTCCGATTTTTCCCGATTTTTTTTCCGATTTTTTCCGATTTTTTCCGATTTTTTTTTCCGATTTTTTTCCGATTTTTCCCGATTTTTTTTCCGATTTTTTCCGATTTTTTCCGATTTTTTTTCCGATTTTTTTTCCGATTTTTCCCGATTTTTTTTCAATTTTTTTTTCCGATTTTTCCCGATTTTTTTTCCGATTTTTTCCGATTTTTTCCGATTTTTTCCGATTTTTTCCGATTTTTTTTCCGATTTTTTTCCGATTTTTCCCGATTTTTTCCCGATTTTTTTGCCGATTTTTCCCGATTTTTTTCCGATTTTTTCCGATTTTTTCCGATTTTTTTTCAATTTTTTTTTCCGATTTTTCCCGATTTTTTTTCCGATTTTTTCCAGATTTTTTTCCGATTTTTTTTCCGATTTTTTCCGATTTTTTCCGATTTTTTTTTCCGATTTTTTTCCGATTTTTCCCGATTTTTTCCGATTTTTTCCGATTTTTCCCGATTTTTTCCGATTTTTTCCTCCGATTTTTTTTCCGATTTTTTCCGATTTTTTCCGATTTTTTTTCCGATTTTTTCCGTTTTTTTCCGTTTTTTTCCGATTTTTTCCGATTTTTTTTCCGATTTTTTTCCGATTTTTCCCGATTTTTTCCGATTTTTTCCGATTTTTTTTCCGATTTTTTCCGATTTTTTCCGATTTTTTTCCGATTTTTTTTCAAATTTTTTTTCCGATTTTTCCCGATTTTTTTTCCGATTTTTTCCGATTTTTTCCGATTTTTTTTCCGATTTTTTTCCGATTTTTCCCGATTTTTTTTCCGATTTTTTTTCCGATTTTTTTTCCGATTTTTTCCGATTTTTTTTCCGATTTTTTTTCCGATTTTTTTTCCGATTTTTCCCGATTTTTTCCGATTTTTTCCGATTTTTTTTCCGATTTTTTTCCGATTTTTCCCGATTTTTTCCGATTTTTTCCGATTTTTTCCGATTTTTTCCGATTTTTTTTCCGATTTTTTTTCCGATTTTTTTTCCGATTTTTCCCGATTTTTTCCGATTTTTTCCGATTTTTTTCCGATTTTTTTCCGATTTTTCCCGATTTTTTCCGATTTTTTCCGATTTTTTCCGATTTTTTTTTCCAATTTTTCCCGATTTTTTTTCCGATTTTTTCCGATTTTTTCCGATTTTTTTCCGATTTTTTCCGATTTTTTTTCCGATTTTTTTTCCGATTTTTCCCGATTTTTTCCGATTTTTTTGCCGATTTTTTTCCGATTTTTCCCGATTTTTTTCCGATTTTTTCCGATTTTTTCCGATTTTTTTTCAATTTTTTTTTCCGATTTTTCCCGATTTTTTTTCCGATTTTTTCCAGATTTTTTTCCGATTTTTTTTCCGATTTTTCCCGATTTTTTCTGATTTTTCCCGATTTTTTCCGATTTTTTCCTCCGATTTTTTTTCCGATTTTTTCCGATTTTTTCCGATTTTTTTTCCGATTTTTTCCGATTTTTTCCGATTTTTTCCGATTTTTTCCGATTTTTTTCCGATTTTTTTTCCGATTTTTTTCCGATTTTTCCCGATTTTTTCCGATTTTTTCCGATTTTTTTTCCGATTTTTTTTCCGATTTTTCCCGATTTTTTCCGATTTTTTTTCCGATTTTTCCCGATTTTTTCCCGATTTTTTTGCCGATTATTTCCGATTTTTCCCGATTTTTTCCCGATTTTTTTGCCGATTTTTCCCGATTTTTTTCCGATTTTTTCCGATTTTTTCCGATTTTTTTTCAATTTTTTTTTCCGATTTTTCCCGATTTTTTTTCCGATTTTTTCCAGATTTTTTTCAGATTTTTTTTCCGATTTTTTCCGATTTTTTCCGATTTTTTTTTCCAATTTTTTTTCCGATTTTTCCCGATTTTTTTTCCGATTTTTTCCGATTTTTTTCCGATTTTTTTTCAAATTTTTTTTCCGATTTTTCCCGATTTTTTTTCCGATTTTTTCCGATTTTTTCCGATTTTTTCCGATTTTTTCCGATTTTTTTTCCGATTTTTTTCCGATTTTTCCCGATTTTTTCCGATTTTTCCCGATTTTTTTTCCGATTTTTTCCAGATTTTTTTCAGATTTTTTTTCCGATTTTTTCCGATTTTTTTCCGATTTTTTTTTCCAAATTTTTTTCCGATTTTTCCCGATTTTTTTTCCAATTTTTTTTCCGATTTTTCCCGATTTTTTTTCCGATTTTTTCCGATTTTTTTCCGATTTTTTTTCAAATTTTTTTCCGATTTTTCCCGATTTTTTTTCCGATTTTTTCCGATTTTTTCCGATTTTTTTTTCCGATTTTTTTCCGATTTTTCCCGATTTTTTTTCCGATTTTTTCCGATTTTTTCCGATTTTTTTTCCGATTTTTTTTCCGATTTTTCCCGATTTTTTTTCAATTTTTTTTTCCGATTTTTCCCGATTTTTTTTCCGATTTTTTCCGATTTTTTCCGATTTTTTCCGATTTTTTTGCCGATTTTTCCCGATTTTTTTCCGATTTTTTCCGATTTTTTCCGATTTTTTTTCAATTTTTTTTTCCGATTTTTCCCGATTTTTTTTCCGATTTTTTCCAGATTTTTTTCCGATTTTTTTTCCGATTTTTTCCGATTTTTTCCGATTTTTTTTTCCGATTTTTTTCCGATTTTTCCCGATTTTTTCCGATTTTTTCCGATTTTTCCCGATTTTTTCCGATTTTTTCCTCCGATTTTTTTTCCGATTTTTTCCGATTTTTTCCGATTTTTTTTCCGATTTTTTCCGTTTTTTTCCGTTTTTTTCCGATTTTTTCCGATTTTTTTTCCGATTTTTTTCCGATTTTTCCCGATTTTTTCCGATTTTTTCCGATTTTTTTTCCGATTTTTTCCGATTTTTTCCGATTTTTTTCCGATTTTTTTTCAAATTTTTTTTCCGATTTTTCCCGATTTTTTTTCCGATTTTTTCCGATTTTTTCCGATTTTTTTTCCGATTTTTTTCCGATTTTTCCCGATTTTTTTTCCGATTTTTTTTCCGATTTTTTTTCCGATTTTTTCCGATTTTTTTTCCGATTTTTTTTCCGATTTTTTTTCCGATTTTTCCCGATTTTTTCCGATTTTTTCCGATTTTTTTTCCGATTTTTTTCCGATTTTTCCCGATTTTTTCCGATTTTTTCCGATTTTTTCCGATTTTTTCCGATTTTTTTTCCGATTTTTTTTCCGATTTTTTTTCCGATTTTTCCCGATTTTTTCCGATTTTTTCCGATTTTTTTTCAGATTTTTTTCCGATTTTTCCCGATTTTTTCCGATTTTTTCCGATTTTTTCCGATTTTTTTTTCCAATTTTTCCCGATTTTTTTTCCGATTTTTTCCGATTTTTTCCGATTTTTTTCCGATTTTTTTTCAAATTTTTTTTCCGATTTTTCCCGATTTTTTTTCCGATTTTTTCCGATTTTTTCCGTTTTTTTTGTCGATTTTTTTCCGATTTTTCCCGATTTTTTCCGATTTTTTCCGATTTTTTCCGATTTTTTCCGATTTTTTTTCCGATTTTTTTTCCGATTTTTTTTCCGATTTTTCCGATTTTTTCCGATTTTTTTTTCCGATCTTTTTCCGATTTTTTCCGATTTTTTTTCCGATTTTTTTTCCGATTTTTTTTCCGATTTTTCCCGATTTTTTTTCAATTTTTTTTCCCGATTTTTCCCGATTTTTTTTCCGATTTTTTCCGATTTTTTCCGATTTTTTCCGATTTTTTTTCCGATTTTTTTCCGATTTTTCCCGATTTTTTCCCGATTTTTTTGCCGATTTTTCCCGATTTTTTTCCGATTTTTTCCGATTTTTTCCGATTTTTTTTCAATTTTTTTTTCCGATTTTTCCCGATTTTTTTCCGATTTTTTTTCAAATTTTTTTTCCGATTTTTCCCGATTTTTTTTCCGATTTTTTCCGATTTTTTCCGATTTTTTTCCGATTTTTTCCGATTTTTTTTCCGATTTTTTTTCCGATTTTTCCCGATTTTTTCCGATTTTTTTGCCGATTTTTTTCCGATTTTTCCCGATTTTTTCCGATTTTTTCCGATTTTTTCCGATTTTTTTTCAATTTTTTTTTCCGATTTTTCCCGATTTTTTTTCCGATTTTTTCCAGATTTTTTTCCGATTTTTTTTCCGATTTTTCCCGATTTTTTCTGATTTTTCCCGATTTTTTCCGATTTTTTCCTCCGATTTTTTTTCCGATTTTTTCCGATTTTTTCCGATTTTTTTTCAATTTTTTTTTCCGATTTTTCCCGATTTTTTTTCCGATTTTTTCCAGATTTTTTTCAGATTTTTTTTCCGATTTTTTCCGATTTTTTCCGATTTTTTTTTCCAATTTTTTTTCCGATTTTTCCCGATTTTTTTTCCGATTTTTTCCGATTTTTTTCCGATTTTTTTTCAAATTTTTTTTCCGATTTTTCCCGATTTTTTTTCCGATTTTTTCCGATTTTTTCCGATTTTTTCCGATTTTTCCCGATTTTTTTTCCGATTTTTTTCCGATTTTTCCCGATTTTTTCCGATTTTTCCCGATTTTTTTTCCGATTTTTTCCAGATTTTTTTCAGATTTTTTTTCCGATTTTTTCCGATTTTTTTCCGATTTTTTTTTCCAAATTTTTTTCCGATTTTTCCCGATTTTTTTTCCAATTTTTTTTCCGATTTTTCCCGATTTTTTTTCCGATTTTTTCCGATTTTTTTCCGATTTTTTTTCAAATTTTTTTCCGATTTTTCCCGATTTTTTTTCCGATTTTTTCCGATTTTTTCCGATTTTTTCCGATTTTTTCCGATTTTTTTTCCGATTTTTTTCCGATTTTTCCCGATTTTTTCCGATTTTTCCCGATTTTTTCCGATTTTTTTTCCGATTTTTTTTCCGATTTTTTTTCCGATTTTTCCCGATTTTTTCCGATTTTTTCCGATTTTTTTTCCGATTTTTTTTCCGATTTTTCCCGATTTTTTCCGATTTTTTTGCCGATTTTTTTCCGATTTTTCCCGATTTTTTTCCGATTTTTTCCGATTTTTTCCGATTTTTTCCGATTTTTTTTGCCGATTTTCCTGATTTTTTCCCGATTTTTTCCCGATTTTTTTTCCGATTTTTCCCGATTTTTTCCCGATTTTTTTGCCGATTTTTTTCCGATTTTTCCCGATTTTTTCCGATTTTTTCCGATTTTTTCCGATTTTTTTTCCGATTTTTTTCCGATTTTTCCCGATTTTTTCCCGATTTTTTTGCCGATTTTTCCCGATTTTTTTCCGATTTTTTCCGATTTTTTCCGATTTTTTTTCAATTTTTTTTTCCGATTTTTCCCGATTTTTTTTCCGATTTTTTCCAGATTTTTTTCCGATTTTTTTTCCGATTTTTCCCGATTTTTTCTGATTTTTCCCGATTTTTTCCGATTTTTTCCTCCGATTTTTTTTCCGATTTTTTCCGATTTTTTCCGATTTTTTTTCCGATTTTTTCCGATTTTTTCCGATTTTTTCCGATTTTTTCCGATTTTTTTTCCGATTTTTTTCCGATTTTTCCCGATTTTTTCCGATTTTTTCCGATTTTTTTTCCGATTTTTTTTCTGATTTTTCCCGATTTTTTCCGATTTTTTCCGATTTTTTTTCCGATTTTTCCCGATTTTTTCCCGATTTTTTTGCCGATTATTTCCGATTTTTCCCGATTTTTTCCCGATTTTTTTGCCGATTTTTCCCGATTTTTTTCCGATTTTTTCCGATTTTTTCCGATTTTTTTTCAATTTTTTTTTCCGATTTTTCCCGATTTTTTTTCCGATTTTTTCCAGATTTTTTTCCGATTTTTTTTCCGATTTTTTCCGATTTTTTCCGATTTTTTTTTCCGATTTTTTTTCCGATTTTTCCCGATTTTTTTTCCGATTTTTTCCGATTTTTTTCCGATTTTTTTTCAAATTTTTTTTCCGATTTTTCCCGATTTTTTTTCCGATTTTTTCCGATTTTTTCCGATTTTTTCCGATTTTTTTTCCGATTTTTTTCCGATTTTTCCCGATTTATTCCGATTTTTTCCGATTTTTCCCGATTTTTCCCGATTTTTACCGATTTTTTTTCCGATTTTTTTTCCGATTTTTTTTCCGATTTTTCCCGATTTTTTCCGATTTTTTCCGATTTTTTTTCCGATTTTTTTTCCGATTTTTCCCGATTTTTTCCGATTTTTTTCCCGATTTTTTTCCGATTTTTCCCGATTTTTTCCGATTTTTTCCGATTTTTTTTCCGATTTTTTTTCCGATTTTTCCCGATTTTTTCCGATTTTTTTCCCGATTTTTTTCCGATTTTTCCCGATTTTTTCCGATTTTTTCCGATTTTTTCCGATTTTTTCCGATTTTTTTTGCCGATTTTCCTGATTTTTTCCCGATTTTTTCCCGATTTTTTTTCCGATTTTTCCCGATTTTTTCCGATTTTTTTTCAATTTTTTTTTCCGATTTTTCCCGATTTTTTTTCCGATTTTTTCCAGATTTTTTTCAGATTTTTTTTCCGATTTTTTCCGATTTTTTCCGATTTTTTTTTCCAATTTTTTTTCCGATTTTTCCCGATTTCTTTTCCGATTTTTTCCGATTTTTTCCGATTTTTTTCCGATTTTTTTTCAAATTTTTTTTCCGATTTTTCCCGATTTTTTTTCCGATTTTTTCCGATTTTTTCCGATTTTTTTTCCGATTTTTTTCCGATTTTTCCCGATTTTTTTTCCGATTTTTTCCGATTTTTTCCGATTTTTTTTCCGATTTTTTTTCCGATTTTTTTTCCGATTTTTTTCCGATTTTTTCCGATTTTTTCCGATTTTTTTTCCGATTTTTTTTCCGATTTTTCCCGATTTTTTCCGATTTTTTTTCCGATTTTTTTCCGATTTTTCCCGATTTTTTCCCGATTTTTTTGCCGATTTTTCCCGATTTTTTTCCGATTTTTTCCGATTTTTTCCGATTTTTTTTCAATTTTTTTTCTCCGATTTTTCCCGATTTTTTTTCCGATTTTTTCCAGATTTTTTTCCGATTTTTTTTCCGATTTTTCCCGATTTTTTCTGATTTTTCCCGATTTTTTCCGATTTTTTCCTCCGATTTTTTTTCCGATTTTTTCCGATTTTTTCCGATTTTTTTTCCGATTTTTTCCGATTTTTTCCGATTTTTTCCGATTTTTTCCGATTTTTTTTCAATTTTTTTTTCCGATTTTTCCCGATTTTTTTTCCGATTTTTTCCAGATTTTTTTCCGATTTTTTTTCCGATTTTTCCCGATTTTTTCTGATTTTTCCCGATTTTTTCCGATTTTTTCCTCCGATTTTTTTTCCGATTTTTTCCGATTTTTTCCGATTTTTTTTCCGATTTTTTCCGATTTTTTCCGATTTTTTCCGATTTTTTCCGATTTTTTTTCCGATTTTTTTTCCGATTTTTTTCCGATTTTTCCCGATTTTTTCCGATTTTTTCCGATTTTTTTTCCGATTTTTTTTCCGATTTTTCCCGATTTTTTCCGATTTTTTCCGATTTTTTTTCCGATTTTTCCCGATTTTTTCCCGATTTTTTTGCCGATTATTTCCGATTTTTCCCGATTTTTTCCCGATTTTTTTGCCGATTTTTCCCGATTTTTTTCCGATTTTTTCCGATTTTTTCCGATTTTTTTTCAATTTTTTTTTCCGATTTTTCCCGATTTTTTTTCCGATTTTTTCCAGATTTTTTTCAGATTTTTTTTCCGATTTTTTTTTCCAATTTTTTTTCCGATTTTTCCCGATTTTTTTTCCGATTTTTTCCGATTTTTTTCCGATTTTTTTTCAAATTTTTTTCCGATTTTTCCCGATTTTTTTTCCGATTTTTTCCGATTTTTTCCGATTTTTTCCGATTTTTTCCGATTTTTTTTCCGATTTTTTTCCGATTTTTCCCGATTTTTTCCGATTTTTCCCGATTTTTTCCGATTTTTTTTCCGATTTTTTTTCCGATTTTTTTTCCGATTTTTCCCGATTTTTTCCGATTTTTTCCGATTTTTTTTCCGATTTTTTTTCCGATTTTTCCCGATTTTTTCCGATTTTTTTGCCGATTTTTTTCCGATTTTTCCCGATTTTTTCCGATTTTTTCCGATTTTTTCCGATTTTTTCCGATTTTTTTTGCCGATTTTCCTGATTTTTTCCCGATTTTTTCCCGATTTTTTTTCCGATTTTTCCCGATTTTTTCCCGATTTTTTTGCCGATTTTTTTCCGATTTTTCCCGATTTTTTCCGATTTTTTCCGATTTTTTCCGATTTTTTTTCCGATTTTTTTCCGATTTTTCCCGATTTTTTCCCGATTTTTTTGCCGATTTTTCCCGATTTTTTTCCGATTTTTTCCGATTTTTTCCGATTTTTTTTCAATTTTTTTTTCCGATTTTTCCCGATTTTTTTTCCGATTTTTTCCAGATTTTTTTCCGATTTTTTTTTCGATTTTTCCCGATTTTTTCTGATTTTTCCCGATTTTTTCCGATTTTTTCCTCCGATTTTTTTTCCGATTTTTTCCGATTTTTTCCGATTTTTTTTCCGATTTTTTCCGATTTTTTCCGATTTTTTCCGATTTTTTCCGATTTTTTTTCCGATTTTTTTCCGATTTTTCCCGATTTTTTCCGATTTTTTCCGATTTTTTTTCCGATTTTTTTTCCGATTTTTCCCGATTTTTTCCGATTTTTTCCGATTTTTTTTCCGATTTTTCCCGATTTTTTCCCGATTTTTTTGCCGATTATTTCCGATTTTTCCCGATTTTTTCCCGATTTTTTTGCCGATTTTTCCCGATTTTTTTCCGATTTTTTCCGATTTTTTCCGATTTTTTTTCAATTTTTTTTTCCGATTTTTCCCGATTTTTTTTCCGATTTTTTCCAGATTTTTTTCCGATTTTTTTTCCGATTTTTCCCGATTTTTTCTGATTTTTCCCGATTTTTTCCGATTTTTTCCTCCGATTTTTTTTCCGATTTTTTCCGATTTTTTCCGATTTTTTTTCCGATTTTTTCCGATTTTTTCCGATTTTTTCCGATTTTTTCCGATTTTTTTTCCGATTTTTTTCCGATTTTTCCCGATTTTTTCCGATTTTTTCCGATTTTTTTTCCGATTTTTTTTCCGATTTTTCCCGATTTTTTCCGATTTTTTCAGATTTTTTTTCCGATTTTTCCCGATTTTTTCCCGATTTTTTTGCCGATTATTTCCGATTTTTCCCGATTTTTTCCCGATTTTTTTGCCGATTTTTCCCGATTTTTTTCCGATTTTTTCCGACTTTTTCCGATTTTTTTTCAATTTTTTTTTCCGATTTTTCCCGATTTTTTTTCCGATTTTTTCCGATTTTTTTCAGATTTTTTTTCCGATTTTTTCCGATTTTTTCCGATTTTTTTTTCCGATTTTTTTCCGATTTTTCCCGATTTTTTTTCCGATTTTTTCCGATTTTTTTCCGATTTTTTTTCAAATTTTTTTTCCGATTTTTCCCGATTTTTTTTCCGATTTTTTCCGATTTTTTCCGATTTTTTCCGATTTTTTCCGATTTTTTTTCCGATTTTTTTCCGATTTTTCCCGATTTTTTCCGATTTTTTCCGATTTTTCCCGATTTTTTCTGATTTTTCCCGATTTTTTCCGATTTTTTCCGATTTTTTCCGATTTTTTTTCCGATTTTTTTTCCGATTTTTTTCCGATTTTTCCCGATTTTTTCCGATTTTTCCCGATTTTTTCCGATTTTTTTTCAAATTTTTTTCCGATTTTTCCCGATTTTTTTTCCGATTTTTTCCGATTTTTTCCGATTTTTTCCGATTTTTTCCGATTTTTTTTCCGATTTTTTTCCGATTTTTCCCGATTTTTTTTCCGATTTTTTTTCCGATTTTTCCCGATTTTCCTGATTTTTTCCCGATTTTTTCCCGATTTTTTTTCCGATTTTTCCCGATTTTTTCCCGATTTTTTTGCCGATTTTTTTCCGATTTTTCCCGATTTTTTCCGATTTTTTCCGATTTTTTCCGATTTTTTTTCCGATTTTTTTCCGATTTTTCCCGATTTTTTCCCGATTTTTTTTCCGATTTTTCCCGATTTTTTCCGATTTTTTCCGATTTTTTTTCCGATTTTTCCCGATTTTTTCCCGATTTTTTTGCCGATTATTTCCGATTTTTCCCGATTTTTTCCCGATTTTTTTGCCGATTTTTCCCGATTTTTTTCCGATTTTTTCCGATTTTTTCCGATTTTTTTTTCCGATTTTTTTTCAAATTTTTTTCCGATTTTTCCCGATTTTTTTTCCGATTTTTTCCGATTTTTTCCGATTTTTTCCGATTTTTTCCGATTTTTTTTCCGATTTTTTTCCGATTTTTCCCGATTTTTTCCGATTTTTCCCGATTTTTTCCGATTTTTTTTCCGATTTTTTTTCCGATTTTTTTTCCGATTTTTCCCGATTTTTTCCGATTTTTTCCGATTTTTTTTCCGATTTTTTTTCCGATTTTTCCCGATTTTCCTGATTTTTTCCCGATTTTTTCCCGATTTTTTTTCCGATTTTTCCCGATTTTTTCCCGATTTTTTTGCCGATTTTTTTCCGATTTTTCCCGATTTTTCCCGATTTTTTCCGATTTTTTCCGATTTTTTTTCCGATTTTTTTTCCGATTTTTCCCGATTTTTTCCGATTTTTTTCCCGATTTTTTTCCGATTTTTCCCGATTTTTTCCGATTTTTTCCGATTTTTTCCGATTTTTTCCGATTTTTTTTGCCGATTTTCCTGATTTTTTCCCGATTTTTTCCCGATTTTTTTTCCGATTTTTCCCGATTTTTTCCCGATTTTTTTTGCCGATTTTTGCCGATTTTTTTCCGATTTTTTCCGATTTTTTCCGATTTTTTTGCCGATTTTTCCCGATTTTTTTCCGATTTTTTCCGATTTTTTCCGATTTTTTTTCAATTTTTTTTTCCGATTTTTCCCGATTTTTTTTCCGATTTTTTCCAGATTTTTTTCCGATTTTTTTTCCGATTTTTCCCGATTTTTTCTGATTTTTCCCGATTTTTTCCGATTTTTTCCTCCGATTTTTTTTCCGATTTTTTTTCCGATTTTTCCCGATTTTTTCCGATTTTTTCCGATTTTTTTTCCGATTTTTTTTCCGATTTTTCCCGATTTTCCTGATTTTTTCCCGATTTTTTCCCGATTTTTTTTCCGATTTTTCCCGATTTTTTCCCGATTTTTTTGCCGATTTTTTTCCGATTTTTCCCGATTTTTCCCGATTTTTTCCGATTTTTTCCGATTTTTTTTCCGATTTTTTTCCCGATTTTTTCCCGATTTTTTTTCCGATTTTTCCCGATTTTTTCCCGATTTTTTTGCCGATTTTTTTCCGATTTTTCCCGATTTTTTCCGATTTTTTCCGATTTTTTCCGATTTTTTCCGATTTTTTTTGCCGATTTTCCTGATTTTTTCCCGATTTTTTCCCGATTTTTTTTCCGATTTTTCCCGATTTTTTCCCGATTTTTTTGCCGATTTTTTTCCGATTTTTCCCGATTTTTTCCGATTTTTTCCGATTTTTTCCGATTTTTTTTCCGATTTTTTTCCGATTTTTCCCGATTTTTTCCCGATTTTTTTGCCGATTTTTCCCGATTTTTTTCCGATTTTTTCCGATTTTTTCCGATTTTTTTTCAATTTTTTTTTCCGATTTTTCCCGATTTTTTTTCCGATTTTTTCCAGATTTTTTTCCGATTTTTTTTTCGATTTTTCCCGATTTTTTCTGATTTTTCCCGATTTTTTCCGATTTTTTCCTCCGATTTTTTTTCCGATTTTTTCCGATTTTTTCCGATTTTTTTTCCGATTTTTTCCGATTTTTTCCGATTTTTTCCGATTTTTTCCGATTTTTTTTCCGATTTTTTTCCGATTTTTCCCGATTTTTTCCGATTTTTTCCGATTTTTTTTCCGATTTTTTTTCCGATTTTTCCCGATTTTTTCCGATTTTTTCCGATTTTTTTTCCGATTTTTCCCGATTTTTTCCCGATTTTTTTGCCGATTATTTCCGATTTTTCCCGATTTTTTCCCGATTTTTTTGCCGATTTTTCCCGATTTTTTTCCGATTTTTTCCGATTTTTTCCGATTTTTTTTCAATTTTTTTTTCCGATTTTTCCCGATTTTTTTTCCGATTTTTTCCAGATTTTTTTCCGATTTTTTTTCCGATTTTTCCCGATTTTTTCTGATTTTTCCCGATTTTTTCCGATTTTTTCCTCCGATTTTTTTTCCGATTTTTTCCGATTTTTTCCGATTTTTTTTCCGATTTTTTCCGATTTTTTCCGATTTTTTCCGATTTTTTCCGATTTTTTTTCCGATTTTTTTCCGATTTTTCCCGATTTTTTCCGATTTTTTCCGATTTTTTTTCCGATTTTTTTTCCGATTTTTCCCGATTTTTTCCGATTTTTTCAGATTTTTTTTCCGATTTTTCCCGATTTTTTCCCGATTTTTTTGCCGATTATTTCCGATTTTTCCCGATTTTTTCCCGATTTTTTTGCCGATTTTTCCCGATTTTTTTCCGATTTTTTCCGACTTTTTCCGATTTTTTTTCAATTTTTTTTTCCGATTTTTCCCGATTTTTTTTCCGATTTTTTCCGATTTTTTTCAGATTTTTTTTCCGATTTTTTCCGATTTTTTCCGATTTTTTTTTCCGATTTTTTTCCGATTTTTCCCGATTTTTTTTCCGATTTTTTCCGATTTTTTTCCGATTTTTTTTCAAATTTTTTTTCCGATTTTTCCCGATTTTTTTTCCGATTTTTTCCGATTTTTTCCGATTTTTTCCGATTTTTTCCGATTTTTTTTCCGATTTTTTTCCGATTTTTCCCGATTTTTTCCGATTTTTTCCGATTTTTCCCGATTTTTTCTGATTTTTCCCGATTTTTTCCGATTTTTTCCGATTTTTTCCGATTTTTTTTCCGATTTTTTTTCCGATTTTTTTCCGATTTTTCCCGATTTTTTCCGATTTTTCCCGATTTTTTCCGATTTTTTTTCAAATTTTTTTCCGATTTTTCCCGATTTTTTTTCCGATTTTTTCCGATTTTTTCCGATTTTTTCCGATTTTTTCCGATTTTTTTTCCGATTTTTTTCCGATTTTTCCCGATTTTTTTTCCGATTTTTTTTCCGATTTTTCCCGATTTTCCTGATTTTTTCCCGATTTTTTCCCGATTTTTTTTCCGATTTTTCCCGATTTTTTCCCGATTTTTTTGCCGATTTTTTTCCGATTTTTCCCGATTTTTTCCGATTTTTTCCGATTTTTTCCGATTTTTTTTCCGATTTTTTTCCGATTTTTCCCGATTTTTTCCCGATTTTTTTTCCGATTTTTCCCGATTTTTTCCGATTTTTTCCGATTTTTTTTCCGATTTTTCCCGATTTTTTCCCGATTTTTTTGCCGATTATTTCCGATTTTTCCCGATTTTTTCCCGATTTTTTTGCCGATTTTTCCCGATTTTTTTCCGATTTTTTCCGATTTTTTCCGATTTTTTTTTCCGATTTTTTTTCAAATTTTTTTCCGATTTTTCCCGATTTTTTTTCCGATTTTTTCCGATTTTTTCCGATTTTTTCCGATTTTTTCCGATTTTTTTTCCGATTTTTTTCCGATTTTTCCCGATTTTTTCCGATTTTTCCCGATTTTTTCCGATTTTTTTTCCGATTTTTTTTCCGATTTTTTTTCCGATTTTTCCCGATTTTTTCCGATTTTTTCCGATTTTTTTCCGATTTTTTTTCCGATTTTTCCCGATTTTCCTGATTTTTTCCCGATTTTTTCCCGATTTTTTTTCCGATTTTTCCCGATTTTTTCCCGATTTTTTTGCCGATTTTTTTCCGATTTTTCCCGATTTTTCCCGATTTTTTCCGATTTTTTCCGATTTTTTTTCCGATTTTTTTTCCGATTTTTCCCGATTTTTTCCGATTTTTTTCCCGATTTTTTTCCGATTTTTCCCGATTTTTTCCGATTTTTTCCGATTTTTTCCGATTTTTTCCGATTTTTTTTGCCGATTTTCCTGATTTTTTCCCGATTTTTTCCCGATTTTTTTTCCGATTTTTCCCGATTTTTTCCCGATTTTTTTTGCCGATTTTTGCCGATTTTTTTCCGATTTTTTCCGATTTTTTCCGATTTTTTTGCCGATTTTTCCCGATTTTTTTCCGATTTTTTCCGATTTTTTCCGATTTTTTTTCAATTTTTTTTTCCGATTTTTCCCGATTTTTTTTCCGATTTTTTCCAGATTTTTTTCCGATTTTTTTTCCGATTTTTCCCGATTTTTTCTGATTTTTCCCGATTTTTTCCGATTTTTTCCTCCGATTTTTTTTCCGATTTTTTCCGATTTTTTCCGATTTTTTTTCCGATTTTTTCCGATTTTTTCCGATTTTTTCCGATTTTTTCCGATTTTTTTTCCGATTTTTTTCCGATTTTTCCCGATTTTTTCCGATTTTTTCCGATTTTTTTTCCGATTTTTTTTCTGATTTTTCCCGATTTTTTCCGATTTTTTCCGATTTTTTTTCCGATTTTTCCCGATTTTTTCCCGATTTTTTTGCCGATTATTTCCGATTTTTCCCGATTTTTTCCCGATTTTTTTGCCGATTTTTCCCGATTTTTTTCCGATTTTTTCCGATTTTTTCCGATTTTTTTTCAATTTTTTTTTCCGATTTTTCCCGATTTTTTTCCGATTTTTTTTCAAATTTTTTTTCCGATTTTTCCCGATTTTTTTTCCGATTTTTTCCGATTTTTTCCGATTTTTTCCGATTTTTTCCGATTTTTTTTCCGATTTTTTTCCGATTTTTCCCGATTTATTCCGATTTTTTCCGATTTTTCCCGATTTTTCCCGATTTTTTCCGATTTTTTTTCCGATTTTTTTTCCGATTTTTTTTCCGATTTTTCCCGATTTTTTCCGATTTTTTCCGATTTTTTTTCCGATTTTTTTTCCGATTTTTCCCGATTTTTTCCGATTTTTTTCCCGATTTTTTTCCGATTTTTCCCGATTTTTTCCGATTTTTTCCGATTTTTTCCGATTTTTTCCGATTTTTTTTGCCGATTTTCCTGATTTTTTCCCGATTTTTTCCCGATTTTTTTTCCGATTTTTCCCGATTTTTTCCCGATTTTTTTTGCCGATTTTTGCCGATTTTTTTCCGATTTTTTCCGATTTTTTCCGATTTTTTTTCAATTTTTTTTTCCGATTTTTCCCGATTTTTTTTCCGATTTTTTCCAGATTTTTTTCAGATTTTTTTTCCGATTTTTTCCGATTTTTTCCGATTTTTTTTTCCAATTTTTTTTCCGATTTTTCCCGATTTCTTTTCCGATTTTTTCCGATTTTTTCCGATTTTTTTCCGATTTTTTTTCAAATTTTTTTTCCGATTTTTCCCGATTTTTTTTCCGATTTTTTCCGATTTTTTCCGATTTTTTTTCCGATTTTTTTCCGATTTTTCCCGATTTTTTTTCCGATTTTTTCCGATTTTTTCCGATTTTTTTTCCGATTTTTTTTCCGATTTTTTTTCCGATTTTTTTCCGATTTTTTCCGATTTTTTCCGATTTTTTTTCCGATTTTTTTTCCGATTTTTCCCGATTTTTTCCGATTTTTTTTCCGATTTTTTTCCGATTTTTCCCGATTTTTTCCCGATTTTTTTGCCGATTTTTCCCGATTTTTTTCCGATTTTTTCCGATTTTTTCCGATTTTTTTTCAATTTTTTTTTCCGATTTTTTCCGATTTTTTCCGATTTTTTTTCCGATTTTTCCCGATTTTTTCCCGATTTTTTTGCCGATTATTTCCGATTTTTCCCGATTTTTTCCCGATTTTTTTGCCGATTTTTCCCGATTTTTTTCCGATTTTTTCCGATTTTTTCCGATTTTTTTTCAATTTTTTTTTCCGATTTTTCCCGATTTTTTTTCCGATTTTTTCCAGATTTTTTTCAGATTTTTTTTCCGATTTTTTTTTCCAATTTTTTTTCCGATTTTTCCCGATTTTTTTTCCGATTTTTTCCGATTTTTTTCCGATTTTTTTTCAAATTTTTTTCCGATTTTTCCCGATTTTTTTTCCGATTTTTTCCGATTTTTTCCGATTTTTTCCGATTTTTTCCGATTTTTTTTCCGATTTTTTTCCGATTTTTCCCGATTTTTTCCGATTTTTCCCGATTTTTTCCGATTTTTTTTCCGATTTTTTTTCCGATTTTTTTTCCGATTTTTCCCGATTTTTTCCGATTTTTTCCGATTTTTTTTCCGATTTTTTTTCCGATTTTTCCCGATTTTTTCCGATTTTTTTGCCGATTTTTTTCCGATTTTTCCCGATTTTTTCCGATTTTTTCCGATTTTTTCCGATTTTTTCCGATTTTTTTTGCCGATTTTCCTGATTTTTTCCCGATTTTTTCCCGATTTTTTTTCCGATTTTTCCCGATTTTTTCCCGATTTTTTTGCCGATTTTTTTCCGATTTTTCCCGATTTTTTCCGATTTTTTCCGATTTTTTCCGATTTTTTTTCCGATTTTTTTCCGATTTTTCCCGATTTTTTCCCGATTTTTTTGCCGATTTTTCCCGATTTTTTTCCGATTTTTTCCGATTTTTTCCGATTTTTTTTCAATTTTTTTTTCCGATTTTTCCCGATTTTTTTTCCGATTTTTTCCAGATTTTTTTCCGATTTTTTTTCGATTTTTCCCGATTTTTTCTGATTTTTCCCGATTTTTTCCGATTTTTTCCTCCGATTTTTTTTCCGATTTTTTCCGATTTTTTCCGATTTTTTTTCCGATTTTTTCCGATTTTTTCCGATTTTTTCCGATTTTTTCCGATTTTTTTTCCGATTTTTTTCCGATTTTTCCCGATTTTTTCCGATTTTTTCCGATTTTTTTTCCGATTTTTTTTCCGATTTTTCCCGATTTTTTCCGATTTTTTCCGATTTTTTTTCCGATTTTTCCCGATTTTTTCCCGATTTTTTTGCCGATTATTTCCGATTTTTCCCGATTTTTTCCCGATTTTTTTGCCGATTTTTCCCGATTTTTTTCCGATTTTTTCCGATTTTTTCCGATTTTTTTTCAATTTTTTTTCCGATTTTTCCCGATTTTTTTTCCGATTTTTTCCAGATTTTTTTCCGATTTTTTTTCCGATTTTTCCCGATTTTTTCTGATTTTTCCCGATTTTTTCCGATTTTTTCCTCCGATTTTTTTTCCGATTTTTTCCGATTTTTTCCGATTTTTTTTCCGATTTTTTCCGATTTTTTCCGATTTTTTCCGATTTTTTCCGATTTTTTTTCCGATTTTTTTCCGATTTTTCCCGATTTTTTCCGATTTTTTCCGATTTTTTTTCCGATTTTTTTTCCGATTTTTCCCGATTTTTTCCGATTTTTTCCGATTTTTTTTCCGATTTTTCCCGATTTTTTCCCGATTTTTTTGCCGATTATTTCCGATTTTTCCCGATTTTTTCCCGATTTTTTTGCCGATTTTTCCCGATTTTTTTCCGATTTTTTCCGACTTTTTCCGATTTTTTTTCAATTTTTTTTTCCGATTTTTCCCGATTTTTTTTCCGATTTTTTCCAGATTTTTTTCAGATTTTTTTTCCGATTTTTTCCGATTTTTTCCGATTTTTTTTTCCGATTTTTTTCCGATTTTTCCCGATTTTTTTTCCGATTTTTTCCGATTTTTTTCCGATTTTTTTTCAAATTTTTTTTCCGATTTTTCCCGATTTTTTTTCCGATTTTTTCCGATTTTTTTCCGATTTTTTCCGATTTTTTCCGATTTTTTTTCCGATTTTTTTCCGATTTTTCCCGATTTTTTCCGATTTTTTCCGATTTTTCCCGATTTTTTCTGATTTTTCCCGATTTTTTTTCCGATTTTTTTCCGATTTTTCCCGATTTTTTCCGATTTTTCCCGATTTTTTCCGATTTTTTTTCAATTTTTTTCCGATTTTTCCCGATTTTTTTTCCGATTTTTTCCGATTTTTTCCGATTTTTTCCGATTTTTTCCGATTTTTTTTCCGATTTTTTTCCGATTTTTCCCGATTTTTTTTCCGATTTTTTTTCCGATTTTTCCCGATTTTCCTGATTTTTTCCCGATTTTTTCCCGATTTTTTTTCCGATTTTTCCCGATTTTTTCCCGATTTTTTTGCCGATTTTTTTCCGATTTTTCCCGATTTTTTCCGATTTTTTCCGATTTTTTCCGATTTTTTTTCCGATTTTTTTCCGATTTTTCCCGATTTTTTCCCGATTTTTTTTCCGATTTTTCCCGATTTTTTCCGATTTTTTCCGATTTTTTTTCCGATTTTTCCCGATTTTTTCCCGATTTTTTTGCCGATTATTTCCGATTTTTCCCGATTTTTTCCCGATTTTTTTGCCGATTTTTCCCGATTTTTTCCGATTTTTCCCGATTTTTTCCGATTTTTTTTCCGATTTTTTTTCCGATTTTTTTTCCGATTTTTCCCGATTTTTTCCGATTTTTTCCGATTTTTTTTCCGATTTTTTTTCCGATTTTTCCCGATTTTCCTGATTTTTTCCCGATTTTTTCCCGATTTTTTTTCCGATTTTTCCCGATTTTTTCCCGATTTTTTTGCCGATTTTTTTCCGATTTTTCCCGATTTTTCCCGATTTTTTCCGATTTTTTCCGATTTTTTTTCCGATTTTTTTTCCGATTTTTCCCGATTTTTTCCGATTTTTTTCCCGATTTTTTTCCGATTTTTCCCGATTTTTTCCGATTTTTTCCGATTTTTTCCGATTTTTTCCGATTTTTTTTGCCGATTTTCCTGATTTTTTCCCGATTTTTTCCCGATTTTTTTTCCGATTTTTCCCGATTTTTTCCCGATTTTTTTTGCCGATTTTTGCCGATTTTTTTCCGATTTTTTCCGATTTTTTCCGATTTTTTTCAATTTTTTTTTCCGATTTTTCCCGATTTTTTTTCCGATTTTTTCCAGATTTTTTTCAGATTTTTTTTCCGATTTTTTCCGATTTTTTCCGATTTTTTTTCCGATTTTTTTTCCGATTTTTTTCCGATTTTTCCCGATTTTTTCCGATTTTTCCCGATTTTTTCCGATTTTTTTTCAAATTTTTTTCCGATTTTTCCCGATTTTTTTTCCGATTTTTTCCGATTTTTTCCGATTTTTTCCGATTTTTTCCGATTTTTTTTCCGATTTTTTTCCGATTTTTCCCGATTTTTTTTCCGATTTTTTTTCCGATTTTTCCCGATTTTCCTGATTTTTTCCCGATTTTTTCCCGATTTTTTTTCCGATTTTTCCCGATTTTTTCCCGATTTTTTTGCCGATTTTTTTCCGATTTTTCCCGATTTTTTCCGATTTTTTCCGATTTTTTTTCCGATTTTTTTCCGATTTTTCCCGATTTTTTCCCGATTTTTTTTCCGATTTTTCCCGATTTTTTCCGATTTTTTCCGATTTTTTTTCCGATTTTTCCCGATTTTTTCCCGATTTTTTTGCCGATTATTTCCGATTTTTCCCGATTTTTTCCCGATTTTTTTGCCGATTTTTCCCGATTTTTTTCCGATTTTTTCCGATTTTTTTTCCGATTTTTTCCAGATTTTTTTCAGATTTTTTTTCCGATTTTTTCCGATTTTTTCCGATTTTTTTTTCCGATTTTTTTTCAAATTTTTTTCCGATTTTTCCCGATTTTTTTTCCGATTTTTTCCGATTTTTTCCGATTTTTTCCGATTTTTTCCGATTTTTTTTCCGATTTTTTTCCGATTTTTCCCGATTTTTTCCGATTTTTCCCGATTTTTTCCGATTTTTTTTCCGATTTTTTTTCCGATTTTTTTTCCGATTTTTCCCGATTTTTTCCGATTTTTTCCGATTTTTTTTCCGATTTTTTTTCCGATTTTTCCCGATTTTCCTGATTTTTTCCCGATTTTTTCCCGATTTTTTTTCCGATTTTTCCCGATTTTTTCCCGATTTTTTTGCCGATTTTTTTCCGATTTTTCCCGATTTTTTCCGATTTTTTCCGATTTTTTCCGATTTTTTTTCCGATTTTTTTCCGATTTTTTTTCCGATTTTTTTCCGATTTTTTTTCCGATTTTTCCCGATTTTTTCCGATTTTTTCCGATTTTTTTTCCGATTTTTCCCGATTTTTTCCCGATTTTTTTGCCGATTATTTCCGATTTTTCCCGATTTTTTCCCGATTTTTTTGCCGATTTTTCCCGATTTTTTTCCGATTTTTTCCGATTTTTTTTCCGATTTTTTCCAGATTTTTTTCAGATTTTTTTTCCGATTTTTTCCGATTTTTCCGATTTTTTTTTCCGATTTTTTTTCCGATTTTTCCCGATTTTTTTTCCGATTTTTTCCGATTTTTTTCCGATTTTTTTTCAAATTTTTTTTCCGATTTTTCCCGATTTTTTTTCCGATTTTTTCCGATTTTTTCCGATTTTTTCCGATTTTTTCCGATTTTTTTTCCGATTTTTTTCCGATTTTTCCCGATTTTTTCCGATTTTTTCCGATTTTTCCCGATTTTTTCTGATTTTTCCCGATTTTTCCCGATTTTTTCCGATTTTTTCCGATTTTTTTTCCGATTTTTTTTCCGATTTTTCCCGATTTTTTCCGATTTTTTTGCCGATTTTTTTCCGATTTTTCCCGATTTTTTCCGATTTTTCCCGATTTTTTCCGATTTTTTTTCCGATTTTTTCCAGATTTTTTTCCGATTTTTTTTCCGATTTTTTCCGATTTTTTCCGATTTTTTTTTCCGATTTTTTTTCCGATTTTTCCCGATTTTTTTTCCGATTTTTTCCGATTTTTTTCCGATTTTTTTTCAAATTTTTTTTCCGATTTTTCCCGATTTTTTTTCCGATTTTTTCCGATTTTTTCCGATTTTTTCCGATTTTTTCCGATTTTTTTTCCGATTTTTTTCCGATTTTTCCCGATTTTTTCCGATTTTTTCCGATTTTTCCCGATTTTTTCTGATTTTTCCCGATTTTTTCCGATTTTTTCCGATTTTTTCCGATTTTTTTTCCGATTTTTTTTCCGATTTTTCCCGATTTTTTCCGATTTTTTTGCCGATTTTTTTCCGATTTTTCCCGATTTTTTCCGATTTTTCCCGATTTTTTCCGATTTTTTTCCGATTTTTTTTCCGATTTTTTTTCCGATTTTTCCCGATTTTTTCCGATTTTTTCCGATTTTTTTTCCGATTTTTTTTCCGATTTTTCCCGATTTTTTCCGATTTTTTTCCCGATTTTTTTCCGATTTTTCCCGATTTTTTCCGATTTTTTCCGATTTATTTTGCCGATTTTCCTGATTTTTTCCCGATTTTTTCCCGATTTTTTTTCCGATTTTTCCCGATTTTTTCCCGATTTTTTTTGCCGATTTTTTTCCGATTTTTTCCGATTTTTTCCGATTTTTTTTCAATTTTTTTTTCCGATTTTTCCCGATTTTTTTTCCGATTTTTTCCAGATTTTTTTCAGATTTTTTTTCCGATTTTTTCCGATTTTTTCCGATTTTTTTTCCAATTTTTTTTCCGATTTTTCCCGATTTCTTTTCCGATTTTTTCCGATTTTTTCCGATTTTTTTCCGATTTTTTTTCAAAATTTTTTTCCGATTTTTCCCGATTTTTTTTCCGATTTTTTCCGATTTTTTCCGATTTTTTTTCCGATTTTTTTCCGATTTTTCCCGATTTTTTTTCCGATTTTTTCCGATTTTTTCCGATTTTTTTTCCGATTTTTTTTCCGATTTTTTTTCCGATTTTTTTCCGATTTTTTCCGATTTTTTCCGATTTTTTTTCCGATTTTTTTTCCGATTTTTCCCGATTTTTTCCGATTTTTTTTCCGATTTTTTTCCGATTTTTCCCGATCTTTTCCCGATTTTTTTGCCGATTTTTCCCGATTTTTTTCCGATTTTTTCCGATTTTTTCCGATTTTTTTTCAATTTTTTTTTCCGATTTTTCCCGATTTTTTTTCCGATTTTTTCCAGATTTTTTTCCGATTTTTTTTCCGATTTTTCCCGATTTTTTCTGATTTTTCCCGATTTTTTCCGATTTTTTCCTCCGATTTTTTTTCCGATTTTTTCCGATTTTTTCCGATTTTTTTTTCCGATTTTTTCCGATTTTTTCCGATTTTTTCCGATTTTTTCCGATTTTTTTTCCGATTTTTTCCGATTTTTCCCGATTTTTTCCGATTTTTTCCGATTTTTTTTCCGATTTTTTTTCCGATTTTTCCCGATTTTTTCCGATTTTTTCCGATTTTTTTTCCGATTTTTCCCGATTTTTTCCCGATTTTTTTGCCGATTATTTCCGATTTTTCCCGATTTTTTCCCGATTTTTTTGCCGATTTTTCCCGATTTTTTTCCGATTTTTTCCGATTTTTTCCGATTTTTTTTCAATTTTTTTTTCCGATTTTTCCCGATTTTTTTTCCGATTTTTTCCAGATTTTTTTCCGATTTTTTTTCCGATTTTTTCCGATTTTTTCCGATTTTTTTTTCCAATTTTTTTTCCGATTTTTCCCGATTTTTTTTCCGATTTTTTTCGATTTTTTCCGATTTTTTTCCGATTTTTTTTCAAATTTTTTTTCCGATTTTTCCCGATTTTTTTTCCGATTTTTTCCGATTTTTTTCGATTATTTCCGATTTTTTCCGATTTTTTTTCCGATTTTTTTCCGATTTTTCCCGATTTTTTCCGATTTTTTCCGATTTTTTTATCCGAATTTTTTTCCGATTTTTCCCGATTTTTTCTGATTTTTCCCGATTTTTTCCGATTTTTTCCGATTTTTTCCGATTTTTTTGCCGATTTTTTTTCCGATTTTTCCCGATTTTTTCCGATTTTTTTGCCGATTTTTTTCCGATTTTTCCCGATTTTTTCCGATTTTTTCCGATTTTTTCCGATTTTTTCCGATTTTTTTCCGATTTTTTTTCAAATTTTTTTTCCGATTTTTCCCGATTTTTTTTCCGATTTTTTCCGATTTTTTCCGATTTTTTTTCCGATTTTTTCCGATTTTTTCCGATTTTTTCCGATTTTTTCCGATTTTTTTTCCGATTTTTTTCCGATTTTTCCCGATTTTTTCCGATTTTTTCCGATTTTTTTTCCGATTTTTTTCCGATTTTTCCCGATTTTTTCCGATTTTTTCCAATTTTTTTTCCGATTTTTCCCGATTTTTTCCCGATTTTTTTGCCGATTATTTCCGATTTTTCCCGATTTTTTCCCGATTTTTTTGCCGATTTTTCCCGATTTTTTTCCGATTTTTTCCGATTTTTTCCGATTTTTTTTCAATTTTTTTTTCCGATTTTTCCCGATTTTTTTTCCGATTTTTTCCAGATTTTTTTCCGATTTTTTTTCCGATTTTTTCCGATTTTTTCCGATTTTTTTTTCCAATTTTTTTTCCGATTTTTCCCGATTTTTTTCCGATTTTTTTTCAAATTTTTTTCCGATTTTTCCCGATTTTTTTCCCGATTTTTTTTCAGATTTTTTCCGATTTTTTCCGATTTTTTCCGATTTTTCCCGATTTTTTCCGATTTTTTCCGATTTTTTTCCGATTTTTTTCCGATTTTTCCCGATTTTTTCCGATTTTTTCCGATTTTTTTATCCGAATTTTTTTCCGATTTTTCCCGATTTTTTCCGATTTTTTCCGATTTTTTTTCCGATTTTTCCCGATTTTTTCCCGATTTTTTTGCCGATTATTTCCGATTTTTCCCGATTTTTTCCCGATTTTTTTGCCGATTTTTCCCGATTTTTTCCGATTTTTTCCGATTTTTTCCGATTTTTTTTCAAATTTTTTTTCCGATTTTTCCCGATTTTTTTTCCGATTTTTTCCAGATTTTTTTCAGATTTTTTTTCCGATTTTTTCCGATTTTTTCCGATTTTTTTTTCCAATTTTTTTTCCGATTTTTCCCGATTTTTTTTCCGATTTTTTCCGATTTTTTCCGATTTTTTTCCGATTTTTTTTCAAATTTTTTTTCCGATTTTTCCCGATTTTTTTTCCGATTTTTTTCCGATTTTTCCCGATTTTTTCCGATTTTTTCCGATTTTTTTATCCGAATTTTTTTCCGATTTTTCCCGATTTTTTCTGATTTTTCCCGATTTTTTCCGATTTTTTCCGATTTTTTCCGATTTTTTTGCCGATTTTTTTTCCGATTTTTCCCGATTTTTTCCGATTTTTCCCGATTTTTTCCGATTTTTTCCGATTTTTTCCAATTTTTTCCGATTTTTTTTGCCGATTTTCCTGATTTTTTCCCGATTTTTTTCCCGATTTTTTTTCCGATTTTTCCCGATTTTTTTCAATTTTTTTTTCCGATTTTTTCCGATTTTTTCCGATTTTTTTTCAATTTTTTTTTCCGATTTTTCCCGATTTTTTTCAGATTTTTTTTCAATTTTTTTTTCAGATTTTTTCCGATTTTTTCCGATTTTTTTTTCCAAATTTTTTTCCGATTTTTCCCGATTTTTTTTCCGATTTTTTCCGATTTTTTCCGATTTTTTTCCGATTTTTTTTCACATTTTTTTTCCGATTTTTCCCGATTTTTTTTCCGATTTTTCCGATTTTTTCCGTTTTTTTTTCCGATTTTTTTCCGATTTTTCCCGATTTTTTCCGATTTTTTCCGATTTTTTTTCCGATTTTTTCCGATTTTTCCCGATTTTTTCCGATTTTTTTTTCCAATTTTTTTTCCGATTTTTCCCGATTTTTTTTCCGATTTTTTCCGATTTTTTCCGATTTTTTTCCGATTTTTTTTCAAATTTTTTTTCCGATTTTTCCCGATTTTTTTTCCGAATTTTTCCGATTTTTTTCCGATTTTTTTTCCGATTTTTTTTCCGATTTTTCCCGATTTTTTCCGATTTTTTCCGATTTTTCCCGATTTTTTTTCCGATTTTTCCCGATTTTTCCCGATTTTTCCGATTTTTTTTCCGATTTTTTTCCGATTTTTCCCGATTTTTTCCGATTTTTTCCGATTTTTTCCGATTTTTTTTCCGATTTTTTTCCGATTTTTCCCGATTTTTTCCCGATTTTTTTGCCGATTTTTCCCGATTTTTTTCCGATTTTTTCCGATTTTTTCCGATTTTTTTTCAATTTTTTTTTCCGATTTTTCCCGATTTTTTTTCCGATTTTTTCCAGATTTTTTTCAGATTTTTTTTCCGATTTTTCCCGATTTTTTCTGATTTTTCCCGATTTTTTCCGATTTTTTCCTCCGATTTTTTTTCCGATTTTTTCCGATTTTTTCCGAATTTTTTTCCGATTTTTCCCGATTTTTTTTCCGATTTTTTCCGATTTTTTTTCCGATTTTTTTTCCGATTTTTTTCCGATTTTTCCCGATTTTTTTTCCGATTTTTTCCGATTTTTTTTCCGATTTTTTTTCCGATTTTTTTTCCGATTTTTTTTCCGATTTTTTCCGATTTTTTCCGATTTTTTCCGATTTTTTTTCCGATTTTTTTTCCGATTTTTCCCGATTTTTTCCGATTTTTTTGCCGATTTTTTTCCGATTTTTCCCGATTTTTTCCGATTTTTTCCGATTTTTTCCGATTTTTTCCGATTTTTTTTGCCGATTTTCCTGATTTTTTCCCGATTTTTTCCCGATTTTTTTTCCGATTTTTCCCGATTTTTTCCCGATTTTTTTGCCGATTTTTGCCGATTTTTTTCCGATTTTTTCCGATTTTTTCCGATTTTTTTTCAATTTTTTTTTCCGATTTTTCCCGATTTTTTTTCCGATTTTTTCCAGATTTTTTTCAGATTTTTTTCCGATTTTTTCCGATTTTTTCCGATTTTTTTTTCCAATTTTTTTTCCGATTTTTCCCGATTTCTTTTCCGATTTTTTCCGATTTTTTCCGATTTTTTTCCGATTTTTTTTCAAAATTTTTTTCCGATTTTTCCCGATGTTTTTTCCGATTTTTTCCGATTTTTTCCGATTTTTTTTCCGATTTTTTTCCGATTTTTCCCGATTTTTTTTCCGATTTTTTCCGATTTTTTCCGATTTTTTTTCCGATTTTTTTTCCGATTTTTTTTCCGATTTTTTTCCGATTTTTTCCGATTTTTTCCGATTTTTTTTCCGATTTTTTTTCCGATTTTTCCCGATTTTTTCCGATTTTTTTGCCGATTTTTTTCCGATTTTTCCCGATTTTTCCGATTTTTTCCGATTTTTTTGCCGATTTTTTTCCGATTTTTTCCGATTTTTTCCGATTTTTTTCCGATTTTTTTTCAAATTTTTTTTCCGATTTTTCCCGATTTTTTTTCCGATTTTTTCCGATTTTTTCCGATTTTTTTTCCGATTTTTTTCAGATTTTTCCCGATTTTTTTTCCGATTTTTTCCGATTTTTTCCGATTTTTTTTCCGATTTTTTTCCGATTTTTTTCCGATTTTTCCCGATTTTTTTCCGATTTTTTCCGATTTTTTCCGATTTTTTTTCAATTTTTTTTCCGATTTTTCCCGATTTTTTTTCCGATTTTTTCCAGATTTTTTTCCGATTTTTTTTCCGATTTTTCCCGATTTTTTCTGATTTTTCCCGATTTTTTCCGATTTTTTCCTCCGATTTTTTTTCCGATTTTTTCCGATTTTTTCCGATTTTTTTTCCGATTTTTTCCGATTTTTTCCGATTTTTTCCGATTTTTTCCGATTTTTTTTCCGATTTTTTTTCCGATTTTTCCCGATTTTTTCCGATTTTTTCCGATTTTTTTTCCGATTTTTTTCCGATTTTTCCCGATTTTTTCCGATTTTTTCCAATTTTTTTTCCGATTTTTCCCGATTTTTTCCCGATTTTTTTGCCGATTATTTCCGATTTTTCCCGATTTTTTCCCGATTTTTTTGCCGATTTTTCCCGATTTTTTTCCGATTTTTTCCGATTTTTTCCGATTTTTTTTCAATTTTTTTTTCCGATTTTTCCCGATTTTTTTTCCGATTTTTTCCAGATTTTTTTCCGATTTTTTTTCCGATTTTTTCCGATTTTTTCCGATTTTTTTTTCCAATTTTTTTTCCGATTTTTCCCGATTTTTTTCCGATTTTTTTTCAAATTTTTTTTCCGATTTTTCCCGATTTTTTTTCAGATTTTTTCCGATTTTTTCCGATTTTTTCCGATTTTTTCCGATTTTTCCCGATTTTTTCCGATTTTTTCCGATTTTTTTCCGATTTTTTTCCGATTTTTCCCGATTTTTTCCGATTTTTTCCGATTTTTTTATCCGAATTTTTTTCCGATTTTTCCCGATTTTTTCCGATTTTTTCCGATTTTTTTTCCGATTTTTCCCGATTTTTTCCCGATTTTTTTGCCGATTATTTCCGATTTTTCCCGATTTTTTCCCGATTTTTTTGCCGATTTTTCCCGATTTTTTCCGATTTTTTCCGATTTTTTCCGATTTTTTTTCAAATTTTTTTTCCGATTTTTCCCGATTTTTTTTCCGATTTTTTCCAGATTTTTTTCAGATTTTTTTTCCGATTTTTTCCGATTTTTCCGATTTTTTTTTCCAATTTTTTTTCCGATTTTTCCCGATTTTTTTTCCGATTTTTTCCGATTTTTTCCGATTTTTTTCCGATTTTTTTTCAAATTTTTTTTCCGATTTTTCCCGATTTTTTTTCCGATTTTTTTCCGATTTTTCCCGATTTTTTCCGATTTTTTCCGATTTTTTTATCCGAATTTTTTTCCGATTTTTCCCGATTTTTTCTGATTTTTCCCGATTTTTTCCGATTTTTTCCGATTTTTTCCGATTTTTTTGCCGATTTTTTTTCCGATTTTTCCCGATTTTTTCCGATTTTTCCCGATTTTTTCCGATTTTTTCCGATTTTTTCCAATTTTTTCCGATTTTTTTTGCCGATTTTCCTGATTTTTTCCCGATTTTTTTCCCGATTTTTTTTCCGATTTTTCCCGATTTTTTTTCAATTTTTTTTTCCGATTTTTTCCGATTTTTTCCGATTTTTTTTCAATTTTTTTTTCCGATTTTTCCCGATTTTTTTCAGATTTTTTTTCAATTTTTTTTTCAGATTTTTTCCGATTTTTTCCGATTTTTTTTTCCAAATTTTTTTCCGATTTTTCCCGATTTTTTTTCCGATTTTTTCCGATTTTTTCCGATTTTTTTCCGATTTTTTTCACATTTTTTTCCGATTTTTCCCGATTTTTTTTCCGATTTTTTCCGATTTTTTCCGTTTTTTTTTCCGATTTTTTTCCGATTTTTCCCGATTTTTCCGATTTTTTCCGATTTTTTTTCCGATTTTTTCCGATTTTTCCCGATTTTTTCCGATTTTTTTTTCCAATTTTTTTTCCGATTTTTCCCGATTTTTTTTCCGATTTTTTCCGATTTTTTCCGATTTTTTTCCGATTTTTTTTCAAATTTTTTTTCCGATTTTTCCCGATTTTTTTTCCGAATTTTTCCGATTTTTTTTCCGATTTTTTTTCCGATTTTTTTTCCGATTTTTCCCGATTTTTTCCGATTTTTTCCGATTTTTCCCGATTTTTTTTCCGATTTTTCCCGATTTTTCCCGATTTTTTCCGATTTTTTTTCCGATTTTTTTCCGATTTTTCCCGATTTTTTCCGATTTTTTCCGATTTTTTCCGATTTTTTTTCCGATTTTTTTCCGATTTTTCCCGATTTTTTCCCGATTTTTTTGCCGATTTTTCCCGATTTTTTTCCGATTTTTTCCGATTTTTTCCGATTTTTTTTCAATTTTTTTTTCCGATTTTTCCCGATTTTTTTTCCGATTTTTTCCAGATTTTTTTCAGATTTTTTTTTCCGATTTTTCCCGATTTTTCTGATTTTTCCCGATTTTTTCCGATTTTTTCCTCCGATTTTTTTTCCGATTTTTTCCGATTTTTTCCGAATTTTTTTCCGATTTTTCCCGATTTTTTTTCCGATTTTTTCCGATTTTTTTTCCGATTTTTTTTCCGATTTTTTTCCGATTTTTCCCGATTTTTTTCCGATTTTTTCCGATTTTTTTTCCGATTTTTTTTCCGATTTTTTTCCGATTTTTTTTCCGATTTTTTCCGATTTTTTCCGATTTTTTCCGATTTTTTTTCCGATTTTTTTTCCGATTTTTCCCGATTTTTTCCGATTTTTTTGCCGATTTTTTTCCGATTTTTCCCGATTTTTTCCGATTTTTTCCGATTTTTTCCGATTTTTTCCGATTTTTTTTGCCGATTTTCCTGATTTTTTCCCGATTTTTTCCCGATTTTTTTTCCGATTTTTCCCGATTTTTTCCCGATTTTTTTGCCGATTTTTGCCGATTTTTTTCCGATTTTTTCCGATTTTTTCCGATTTTTTTTCAATTTTTTTTTCCGATTTTTCCCGATTTTTTTTCCGATTTTTTCCAGATTTTTTTCAGATTTTTTTCCGATTTTTTCCGATTTTTTCCGATTTTTTTTTCCAATTTTTTTTCCGATTTTTCCCGATTTCTTTTCCGATTTTTTCCGATTTTTTCCGATTTTTTTCCGATTTTTTTTCAAAATTTTTTTCCGATTTTTCCCGATGTTTTTTTCCGATTTTTTCCGATTTTTTCCGATTTTTTTTCCGATTTTTTTCCGATTTTTCCCGATTTTTTTTCCGATTTTTTCCGATTTTTTCCGATTTTTTTTCCGATTTTTTTTCCGATTTTTTTTCCGATTTTTTTCCGATTTTTTCCGATTTTTTCCGATTTTTTTTCCGATTTTTTTTCCGATTTTTCCCGATTTTTTCCGATTTTTTTGCCGATTTTTTTCCGATTTTTCCCGATTTTTCCCGATTTTTTCCGATTTTTTCCGATTTTTTTTCCGATTTTTTTCCGATTTTTCCCGATTTTTTTGCCGATTTTTCCCGATTTTTTCCGATTTTTACCGATTTTTACCGATTTTTTTTCAATTTTTTTTTCCGATTTTTCCCGATTTTTTTTCCGATTTTTTCCAGATTTTTTTCCGATTTTTTCCGATTTTTTTTCCGATTTTTTTCCGATTTTTCACGATTTTTTTTCCGATTTTTTCCGATTTTTTCCGATTTTTTTTCCGATTTTTTTTCCGATTTTTTTTTCCGATTTTTCCCGATTTTTTCCGATTTTTTCCGATTTTTTTTCCGATTTTTTTCCGATTTTTCCCGATTTTTTCCGATTTTTTCCGATTTTTTCCGATTTTTTCCGATTTTTTTCCGATTTTTTTTCAAAATTTTTTTCCGATTTTTCCCGATTTTTTCCGATTTTTTCCGATTTTTTCCGATGTTTTCCGATTTTTTTTTCCAATTTTTTTTCCGATTTTTCCCGATTTTTTTTCCGATTTTTTCCGATTTTTTCCGATTTTTTCCGATTTTTTTTCAAATTTTTTTTCCGATTTTTCCCGATTTTTTTTCCGATTTTTTCCGATTTTTTCCGATTTTTTTTCCGATTTTTTTTCGATTTTTCCCGATTTTTTCCGATTTTTTCCGATTTTTTTTCCTCCGATTTTTTCTCCGATTTTTTCCAGATTTTTTTCCGATTTTATTTCCGATTTTTCCCGATTTTTTCTGATTTTTCCCGATTTTTTCCAATTTTTTCCTCCGATTTTTTTTCCGATTTTTTCCGATTTTTTCCGATTTTTTTTCCGATTTTTTCCGATTTTTTCCGATTTTTTCCGATTTTTTCCGATTTTTTTTCCGATTTTTTTCCGATTTTTCCCGATTTTTTCCGATTTTTTCCGATTTTTTTTCCGATTTTTTCCGATTTTTTCCGATTTTTTTCCGATTTTTTTTCAATTTTTTTTTCCGATTTTTCCCGATTTTTTTTCCGATTTTTTCCGATTTTTTCCGATTTTTTTTCCGATTTTTTTCCGATTTTCCCGATTTTTTTTCCGATTTTTTTTCAGATTTTTTTCCGATTTTTCCCGATTTTTTTCCGATTTTTTCCAGATTTTTTTCCGATTTTTTTTCCGATTTTTCCCGATTTTTTCTGATTTATTCCCGATTTTTTCCGATTTTTTCCTCCGATTTTTTTTCCGATTTTTTCCGATTTTTTCCGATTTTTTTTCCGATTTTTTCCGATTTTTTCCGATTTTTTCCGATTTTTTTTCCGATTTTTTTCCGATTTTTCCCGATTTTTTCCGATTTTTCCGATTTTTTTTCCGATTTTTTCCGATTTTTTCCGATTTTTTTCCGATTTTTTTTCAAAATTTTTTTCCGATTTTTCCCGATTTTTTTTCCGATTTTTTCCGATTTTTTCCGATTTTTTTCCGATTTTTTTCAGATTTTTCCCGATTTTTTTTCCGATTTTTTCCGATTTTTTCCGATTTTTTTTCCGATTTTTTTCCGATTTTTTCCGATTTTTTCCGATTTTTTCCGATTTTTTTTCCGATTTTTTTCCGATTTTTCCCGATTTTTTTTCCGATTTTTTCCAGATTTTTTTCCGATTTTTTTTCCGATTTTTCCCGATTTTTTCTGATTTTTCCCGATTTTTTCCGATTTTTTCCTCCGATTTTTTTTCCGATTTTTTCCGATTTTTTCCGATTTTTTTTCCGATTTTTTCCGATTTTTTCCGATTTTTTCCGATTTTTTCCGATTTTTTTTCCGATTTTTTTCCGATTTTTCCCGATTTTTTCCGATTTTTTCCGATTTTTTTTCCGATTTTTTCCGATTTTTTCCGATTTTTTTCCGATTTTTTTTCAAATTTTTTTTCCGATTTTTCCCGATTTTTTTTCCGATTTTTTCCGATTTTTTCCGATTTTTTTTCCGATTTTTTTCAGATTTTTCCCGATTTTTTTTCCGATTTTTTCCGATTTTTTCCGATTTTTTTTCCGATTTTTTTCCGATTTTTTTCCGATTTTTCCCGATTTTTTTTCCGATTTTTTCCAGATTTTTTTCCGATTTTTTTTCCGATTTTTCCCGATTTTTTCTGATTTTTCCCGATTTTTTCCGATTTTTTCCTCCGATTTTTTTTCCGATTTTTTCCGATTTTTTCCGATTTTTTTTCCGATTTTTTCCGATTTTTTCCGATTTTTTCCGATTTTTTCCGATTTTTTTTCCGATTTTTTTCCGATTTTTCCCGATTTTTTCCGATTTTTTCCGATTTTTTTTCCGATTTTTTTCCGATTTTTCCCGATTTTTTCCGATTTTTTCCGATTTTTTTTCCGATTTTTCCCGATTTTTTCCCGATTTTTTTGCCGATTATTTCCGATTTTTCCCGATTTTTTCCCGATTTTTTTGCCGATTTTTCCCGATTTTTTTCCGATTTTTTCCGATTTTTTCCGATTTTTTTTCAATTTTTTTTTCCGATTTTTCCCGATTTTTTTTCCGATTTTTTCCAGATTTTTTTCCGATTTTTTTTCCGATTTTTTCCGATTTTTTCCGATTTTTTTTTCCAATTTTTTTCCGATTTTTCCCGATTTTTTTCCGATTTTTTTTCAAATTTTTTTTCCGATTTTTCCCGATTTTTTTTCAGATTTTTTCCGATGTTTTCCGATTTTTTCCGATTTTTTCCGATTTTTCCCGATTTTTTCCGATTTTTTCCGATTTTTTTTCCGATTTTTTTCCGATTTTTCCCGATTTTTTCCGATTTTTTCCGATTTTTTTTCCGATTTTTTTTCCGATTTTTCCCGATTTTTTCCGATTTTTTCCGATTTTTTTTCCGATTTTTCCCGATTTTTTCCCGATTTTTTTGCCGATTATTTCCGATTTTTCCCGATTTTTTCCCGATTTTTTTGCCGATTTTTCCCGATTTTTTCCGATTTTTTCCGATTTTTTCCGATTTTTTTTCAAATTTTTTTTCCGATTTTTCCCGATTTTTTTTCCGATTTTTTCCAGATTTTTTTCAGATTTTTTTTCCGATTTTTTCCGATTTTTTCCGATTTTTTTTTCCAATTTTTTTTCCGATTTTTCCCGATTTTTTTTCCGATTTTTTCCGATTTTTTCCGATTTTTTCCGATTTTTTTTCAAATTTTTTTTCCGATTTTTCCCGATTTTTTTTCCGATTTTTTCCGATTTTTTCCGATTATTTCCGATTTTTTCCGATTTTTTTTCCGATTTTTTTCCGATTTTTCCCGATTTTTTCCGATTTTTTCCGATTTTTTTATCCGAATTTTTTTCCGATTTTTCCCGATTTTTTCTGATTTTTCCCGATTTTTTCCGATTTTTTCCGATTTTTTCCGATTTTTTTGCCGATTTTTTTTCCGATTTTTCCCGATTTTTTCCGATTTTTTTGCCGATTTTTTTCCGATTTTTCCCGATTTTTTCCGATTTTTTCCGATTTTTTCCAATTTTTTCCGATTTTTTTTGCCGATTTTCCTGATTTTTTCCCGATTTTTTTCCCGATTTTTTTTCCGATTTTTCCCGATTTTTTTTCAATTTTTTTTTCCGATTTTTTCCGATTTTTTCCGATTTTTTTTCAATTTTTTTTTCCGATTTTTCCCGATTTTTTTCAGATTTTTTTTCAATTTTTTTTTCAGATTTTTTCCGATTTTTTCCGATTTTTTTTTCCAATTTTTTTTCCGATTTTTCCCGATTTTTTTTCCGATTTTTTCCGATTTTTTCCGATTTTTTTCCGATTTTTTTTCAAATTTTTTTTCCGATTTTTCCCGATTTTTTTCCGATTTTTTCCGATTTTTTCCGATTTTTTTTCCGTTTTTTTTTCGATTTTTCCCGATTTTTTTCCGATTTTTTCCGATTTTTTTTCCGATTTTTCCCGATTTTTTCCGATTTTTTTTTCCAATTTTTTTTCCGATTTTTCCCGATTTTTTTTCCGATTTTTTCCGATTTTTTCCGATTTTTTTCCGATTTTTTTTCAAATTTTTTTTCCGATTTTTCCCGATTTTTTTTCCGAATTTTTCCGATTTTTTTTCCGATTTTTTTTCCGATTTTTTTTCCGATTTTTCCCGATTTTTTTTCCGATTTTTCCCGATTTTTTCCGATTTTTTTTCCGATTTTTTTCCGATTTTTCCCGATTTTTTCCGATTTTTTCCGATTTTTTCCGATTTTTTCCGATTTTTTTTCCGATTTTTTTCCGATTTTTCCCGATTTTTTCCCGATTTTTTTGCCGATTTTTCCCGATTTTTTTCCGATTTTTTCCGATTTTTTCCGATTTTTTTTCAATTTTTTTTTCCGATTTTTCCCGATTTTTTTTCCGATTTTTTCCAGATTTTTTTCAGATTTTTTTTCCGATTTTTCCCGATTTTTTCTGATTTTTCCCGATTTTTTCCGATTTTTTCCTCCGATTTTTTTTCCGATTTTTTCCGATTTTTTCCGAATTTTTTTCCGATTTTTCCCGATTTTTTTTCCGATTTTTTCCGATTTTTTTTCCGATTTTTTTTCCGATTTTTTTCCGATTTTTCCCGATTTTTTCCGATTTTTTCCGAATTTTTTTCCGATTTTTCCCGATTTTTTTTCCGATTTTTTCCGATTTTTTTTCCGATTTTTTTTCCGATTTTTTTTCCGATTTTTTCCGATTTTTTCCGATTTTTTCCGATTTTTTTTCCGATTTTTTTTCCGATTTTTCCCGATTTTTTCCGATTTTTTTGCCGATTTTTTTCCGATTTTTCCCGATTTTTTCCGATTTTTTCCGATTTTTTCCGATTTTTTCCGATTTTTTTTGCCGATTTTCCTGATTTTTTCCCGATTTTTTCCCGATTTTTTTTCCGATTTTTCCCGATTTTTTCCCGATTTTTTTGCCGATTTTTGCCGATTTTTTTCCGATTTTTTCCGATTTTTTCCGATTTTTTTTCAATTTTTTTTTCCGATTTTTTCCCGATTTTTTTTCCGATTTTTTCCAGATTTTTTTCAGATTTTTTTTCCGATTTTTTCCGATTTTTTCCGATTTTTTTTTCCAATTTTTTTTCCGATTTTTCCCGATTTCTTTTCCGATTTTTTCCGATTTTTTCCGATTTTTTTCCGATTTTTTTTCAAAATTTTTTTCCGATTTTTCCCGATTTTTTTTCCGATTTTTTCCGATTTTTTCCGATTTTTTTTCCGATTTTTTTCCGATTTTTCCCGATTTTTTTTCCGATTTTTTCCGATTTTTTCCGATTTTTTTTCCGATTTTTTTTCCGATTTTTTTTCCGATTTTTTTCCGATTTTTTCCGATTTTTTCCGATTTTTTTTCCGATTTTTTTTCCGATTTTTCCCGATTTTTTCCGATTTTTTTGCCGATTTTTTTCCGATTTTTCCCGATTTTTTCCGATTTTTTCCGATTTTTTCCGATTTTTTTTCCGATTTTTTTCCGATTTTTCCCGATTTTTTCCCGATTTTTTTGCCGATTTTTCCCGATTTTTTCCGATTTTTACCGATTTTTTTTCAATTTTTTTTTCCGATTTTTCCCGATTTTTTTTCCGATTTTTTCCAGATTTTTTTCCGGATTTTTTCCGATTTTTTTTCCGATTTTTTTCCGATTTTTCACGATTTTTTTTCCGATTTTTTCCGATTTTTTCCGATTTTTTTCCGATTTTTCCCGATTTTTTCCGATTTTTTCCGATTTTTTCCGATGTTTTCCGATTTTTTTTTCCAATTTTTTTTCCGATTTTTCCCTTTTTTTTTCCGATTTTTTCCGATTTTTTCCGATTTTTTTCCGATTTTTTTTCAAATTTTTTTTCCGATTTTTCCCGATTTTTTCCGATTTTTTCCGATTTTTTCCGATGTTTTCCGATTTTTTTTTCCAATTTTTTTTCCGATTTTTCCCGATTTTTTTTCCGATTTTTTCCGATTTTTTCCGATTTTTTTCCGATTTTTTTTCAAATTTTTTTTCCGATTTTTCCCGATTTTTTTTCCGATTTTTTCCGATTTTTTCCGATTTTTTTTCCGATTTTTTTTCGATTTTTCCCGATTTTTTCCGATTTTTTCCGATTTTTTCCTCCGATTTTTTCTCCGATTTTTTCCGATTTTTTCCGATTTTTTTCCGATTTTTTCCGATTTTTTCCGATTTTTTCCGATTTTTTCCGATTTTTTTTCCGATTTTTTTCCGATTTTTCCCGATTTTTTCCGATTTTTTCCGATTTTTTTTCCGATTTTTTTTCCGATTTTTCCAGATTTTTTCCGATTTTTTCCGATTTTTTTTCCGATTTTTCTCGATTTTTTCCCGATTTTTTTGCCGATTATTTCCGATTTTTCCCGATTTTTTCCCGATTTTTTTCCGATTTTTCCCGATTTTTTTCCGATTTTTTCCGATTTTTTCCGATTTTTTTTCCGATTTTTTCCGATTTTTTCCGATTTTTTTTTCCAATTTTTTTTCCGATTTTTCCCGATTTTTTTTCCGATTTTTTCCGATTTTTTCCGATTTTTTTCCGATTTTTTTTAAAAAAAAATTTCCGATTTTTCCCGATTTTTTTTCCGATTTTTTCCGATTTTTTCCGATTTTTTCCGATTTTTTCAGATTTTTTTTCCGATTTTTTTCCGATTTTTCCCGATTTTTTCCGATTTTTTCCGATTTTTTTATCCGAATTTTTTTCCGATTTTTCCCGATTTTTTCTGATTTTTCCCGATTTTTTCCGATTTTTTCCGATTTTTTCCGATTTTTTTTCCGATTTTTTTTCCGATTTTTCCCGATTTTTTCCGATTTTTTTACCGATTTTTTTCCGATTTTTCCCGATTTTTTCCGATTTTTTCCGATTTTTTCCAATTTTTTCCGATTTTTTTTGCCGATTTTCCTGATTTTTTCCCGATTTTTTTCCCGATTTTTTTTCCGATTTTTCCCGATTTTTTTTCAATTTTTTTTTCCGATTTTTTCCGATTTTTTCCGATTTTTTCCGATTTTTTTTCAATTTTTTTTTCCGATTTTTCCCGATTTTTTTCAGATTTTTTTTCAATTTTTTTTTCAGATTTTTTCCGATTTTTTCCGATTTTTTTTCAATTTTTTTTTCCGATTTTTCCCGATTTTTTTCAGATTTTTTTTCAATTTTTTTTTCAGATTTTTTCCGATTTTTTCCGATTTTTTTTTCCAATTTTTTTTCAGATTTTTCCCGATTTTTTTTCCGATTTTTTCCGATTTTTTCCGATTTTTTTCCGATTTTTTTTCAAATTTTTTTTCCGATTTTTCCCGATTTTTTTTCCGATTTTTTCCGATTTTTTCCGATTTTTTTTCCGATTTTTTTCCGATTTTTCCCGATTTTTCCCGATTTTTTCCGATTTTTTTTCCGATTTTTCCCGATTTTTTCCCGATTTTTTTGCCGATTATTTCCGATTTTTCCCGATTTTTTCCCGATTTTTTTGCCGATTTTTCCCGATTTTTTTCCGATTTTTTCCGATTTTTTCCGATTTTTTTTCAAATTTTTTTTCCGATTTTTCCCGATTTTTTTTCCGATTTTTTCCAGATTTTTTTCAGATTTTTTTTCCGATTTTTTCCGATTTTTTCCGATTTTTTTTTCCAATTTTTTTTCCGATTTTTCCCGATTTTTTTTTCCGATTTTTTCCGATTTTTTCCGATTTTTTTCCGATTTTTTTTCAAATTTTTTTCCGATTTTTCCCGATTTTTTTTCCGATTTTTCCGATTTTTCCGATTATTTCCGATTTTTTCCGATTTTTTTTCCGATTTTTTTCCGATTTTTCCCGATTTTTTCCGATTTTTTCCGATTTTTTTATCCGAATTTTTTTCCGATTTTTCCCGATTTTTTCTGATTTTTCCCGATTTTTTCCGATTTTTCCGATTTTTTCCGATTTTTTTTCCGATTTTTTTTCCGATTTTTCCCGATTTTTTCCGATTTTTTTGCCGATTTTTTTCCGATTTTTCCCGATTTTTTCCGATTTTTTCCGATTTTTTTTCCGATTTTTTCCGATTTTTCCCGATTTTTTCCGATTTTTTTTCCAATTTTTTTCCGATTTTTCCCGATTTTTTTTTCCGATTTTTTCCGATTTTTTCCGATTTTTTTCCGATTTTTTTTCAAATTTTTTTTCCGATTTTTCCCGATTTTTTTTCCGAATTTTTCCGATTTTTTTTCCGATTTTTTTTCCGATTTTTTTTCCGATTTTTCCCGATTTTTCCCGATTTTTTCCGATTTTTCCCGATTTTTTTTCCGATTTTTCCCGATTTTTTTCCGATTTTTTTTCCGATTTTTTTCAGATTTTTCCCGATTTTTTCCGATTTTTTCCGATTTTTTCCAATTTTTTCCGATTTTTTTTCCGATTTTTTTCCGATTTTTCCCGATTTTTTCCCGATTTTTTTGCCGATTTTTCCCGATTTTTTTCCGATTTTTTCCGATTTTTTCCGATTTTTTTTCAATTTTTTTTTCCGATTTTTCCCGATTTTTTTTCCGATTTTTTCCAGATTTTTTTCAGATTTTTTTTCCGATTTTTCCCGATTTTTTCTGATTTTTCCCGATTTTTTCCGATTTTTTCCTCCGATTTTTTTTCCGATTTTTCCGATTTTTTCCGAATTTTTTTCCGATTTTTCCCGAATTTTTTTCCGATTTTTTTTCCGATTTTTTTTTCCGATTTTTTTTCCGATTTTTTTCCGATTTTTCCCGATTTTTTTTCCGATTTTTTCCGATTTTTTCCGATTTTTTTTCCGATTTTTTTTCCGATTTTTTTTCCGATTTTTTCCGATTTTTTCCGATTTTTTCCGATTTTTTTTCCGATTTTTTTTCGATTTTTCCCGATTTTTTTCCGATTTTTTGCCGATTTTTTTCCGATTTTTCCCGATTTTTTCCGATTTTTTCCGATTTTTTCCGATTTTTTCCGATTTTTTTTGCCGATTTTCCTGATTTTTTCCCGATTTTTTCCCGATTTTTTTTCCGATTTTTCCCGATTTTTTCCCGATTTTTTTGCCGATTTTTGCCGATTTTTTTCCGATTTTTTCCGATTTTTTCCGATTTTTTTTCAATTTTTTTTTCGATTTTTCCCGATTTTTTTTCCGATTTTTTCCAGATTTTTTTCAGATTTTTTTTCCGATTTTTTCCGATTTTTTCCGATTTTTTTTTCCAATTTTTTTTCCGATTTTTCCCGATTTCTTTTCCGATTTTTTCCGATTTTTTCCGATTTTTTTCCGATTTTTTTTCAAATTTTTTTCCGATTTTTCCCGATTTTTTTTCCGATTTTTTCCGATTTTTTCCGATTTTTTTTCCGATTTTTTTCCGATTTTTCCCGATTTTTTTTCCGATTTTTTCCGATTTTTTCCGATTTTTTTTCCGATTTTTTTCCGATTTTTTTTTCCGATTTTTTTCCGATTTTTTCCGATTTTTTCCGATTTTTTTTCCGATTTTTTTTCCGATTTTTCCCGATTTTTTCCGATTTTTTTGCAGATTTTTTTCCGATTTTTCCCGATTTTTTCCGATTTTTTCCGATTTTTCCGATTTTTTTTCCGATTTTTTTCCGATTTTTCCCGATTTTTTCCCGATTTTTTTGCCGATTTTTCCCGATTTTTCCGATTTTTTCCGATTTTTCCGATTTTTTCCGATTTTTTCCGATTTTTTTCCGATTTTTTTCCGATTTTTCCCGATTTTTTCCGATTTTTTCCGATTTTTTTTCCGATTTTTTTTCCGATTTTTCCAGATTTTTTCCGATTTTTTCCGATTTTTTTTCCGATTTTTCTCGATTTTTTCCCGATTTTTTTGCCGATTATTTCCGATTTTTCCCGATTTTTTCCCGATTTTTTTCCGATTTTTCCCGATTTTTTTCCGATTTTTTCCGATTTTTTCCGATTTTTTTTCCGATTTTTTCCGATTTTTTCCGATTTTTTTTTCCAATTTTTTTCCGATTTTTCCCGATTTTTTTTCCGATTTTTTCCGATTTTTTCCGATTTTTTTCCGATTTTTTTTAAAAAAAAATTTCCGATTTTTCCCGATTTTTTTTCCGATTTTTTCCGATTTTTTCCGATTTTTTCCGATTTTTTCAGATTTTTTTTCCGATTTTTTTTCCGATTTTTCCCGATTTTTTCCGATTTTTTCCGATTTTTTTATCCGAATTTTTTTCCGATTTTTCCCGATTTTTCTGATTTTTCCCGATTTTTTCCGATTTTTTCCGATTTTTTCCGATTTTTTTTCCGATTTTTTTTCCGATTTTTCCCGATTTTTTCCGATTTTTTTACCGATTTTTTTCCGATTTTTCCCGATTTTTCCGATTTTTTCCGATTTTTTTCCAATTTTTTCCGATTTTTTTGCCGATTTTCCTGATTTTTTCCCGATTTTTCCCGATTTTTTTTCCGATTTTCCCGATTTTTTTTCAATTTTTTTTTCCGATTTTTTCCGATTTTTTCCGATTTTTTCCGATTTTTTTTCAATTTTTTTTCCGATTTTTCCCGATTTTTTTCAGATTTTTTTTCAATTTTTTTTTCAGATTTTTTCCGATTTTTTCCGATTTTTTTTCAATTTTTTTTTCCGATTTTTCCCGATTTTTTTCAGATTTTTTTCAATTTTTTTTTCAGATTTTTTCCGATTTTTTCCGATTTTTTTTTCCAATTTTTTTTCAGATTTTTCCCGATTTTTTTTCCGATTTTTTCCGATTTTTTCCGATTTTTTTCCGATTTTTTTCAAATTTTTTTTCCGATTTTTCCCGATTTTTTTTCCGATTTTTTCCGATTTTTTCCGATTTTTTTTCCGATTTTTTTCCGATTTTTCCCGATTTTTCCCGATTTTTTCCGATTTTTTTTCCGATTTTTCCCGATTTTTTCCCGATTTTTTTGCCGATTATTTCCGATTTTTCCCGATTTTTTCCCGATTTTTTTGCCGATTTTTCCCGATTTTTTTCCGATTTTTTCCGATTTTTTCCGATTTTTTTTTCAAATTTTTTTTCCGATTTTTCCCGATTTTTTTCCGATTTTTTCCAGATTTTTTTCAGATTTTTTTTCCGATTTTTTCCGATTTTTCCGATTTTTTTTTCCAATTTTTTTTCCGATTTTTCCCGATTTTTTTTCCGATTTTTTCCGATTTTTTCCGATTTTTTTCCGATTTTTTTTCAAATTTTTTTCCGATTTTTCCGATTTTTTTTCCGATTTTTTCCGATTTTTTCGATTATTTCCGATTTTTTCCGATTTTTTTTCCGATTTTTTTCCGATTTTTCCCGATTTTTCCGATTTTTTCCGATTTTTTTATCCGAATTTTTTTCCGATTTTTCCCGATTTTTTCTGATTTTTCCCGATTTTTCCGATTTTTTCCGATTTTTTCCGATTTTTTTTCCGATTTTTTTTCCGATTTTTCCCGATTTTTTCCGATTTTTTTGCCGATTTTTTTCCGATTTTTCCCGATTTTTTCCGATTTTTTCCGATTTTTTTTCCGATTTTTTCCGATTTTTCCCGATTTTTTCCGATTTTTTTTTCCAATTTTTTTTCCGATTTTTCCCGATTTTTTTTTTCCGATTTTTTCCGATTTTTTCCGATTTTTTTCCGATTTTTTTTCAAATTTTTTTTCCGATTTTTCCCGATTTTTTTTTCCGAATTTTTCCGATTTTTTTCCGATTTTTTTTCCGATTTTTTTTCCGATTTTTCCCGATTTTTCCCGATTTTTCCGATTTTTCCCGATTTTTTTTCCGATTTTTCCCGATTTTTTCCGATTTTTTTTCCGATTTTTTTCAGATTTTTCCCGATTTTTTCCGATTTTTTCCGATTTTTTCCAATTTTTTCCGATTTTTTTTCCGATTTTTTCCGATTTTTCCCGATTTTTTCCCGATTTTTTTGCCGATTTTTCCCGATTTTTTTCCGATTTTTTCCGATTTTTTCCGATTTTTTTTCAATTTTTTTTTCCGATTTTTCCCGATTTTTTTCCGATTTTTTCCAGATTTTTTTCAGATTTTTTTTCCGATTTTTCCCGATTTTTTCTGATTTTTCCCGATTTTTTCCGATTTTTCCTCGATTTTTTTTCCGATTTTTTCCGATTTTTTCCGAATTTTTTTCCGATTTTTCCCGAATTTTTTTCCGATTTTTTTTCCGATTTTTTTCCGATTTTTTTTTCCGATTTTTTTCCGATTTTTCCCGATTTTTTTTCCGATTTTTTCCGATTTTTTCCGATTTTTTTTCCGATTTTTTTTCCGATTTTTTTCCGATTTTTTCCGATTTTTTCCGATTTTTCCGATTTTTTTTCCGATTTTTTTTCCGATTTTTCCCGATTTTTTTCCGATTTTTTGCCGAATTTTTTTCCGATTTTTCCCGATTTTTTCCGATTTTTCCGATTTTTTCCGATTTTTTCCGATTTTTTTTGCCGATTTTCCTGATTTTTTCCCGATTTTTTCCCGATTTTTTTTCCGATTTTTCCCGATTTTTTCCCGATTTTTTTGCCGATTTTTGCCGATTTTTTTCCGATTTTTTCCGATTTTTTCCGATTTTTTTTCAATTTTTTTTCCGATTTTTTCCCGATTTTTTTTTCCGATTTTTTCCAGATTTTTTTCAGATTTTTTTTCCGATTTTTTCCGATTTTTTCCGATTTTTTTTTCCAATTTTTTTCCGATTTTTCCCGATTTCTTTTCCGATTTTTTCCGATTTTTTCCGATTTTTTCCGATTTTTTTTCAAAATTTTTTTCCGATTTTTCCCGATTTTTTTCCGATTTTTTCCGATTTTTTCCGATTTTTTTCCGATTTTTTTCCGATTTTTCCCGATTTTTTTTCCGATTTTTTCCGATTTTTTCCGATTTTTTTTCCGATTTTTTTTCCGATTTTTTTTTCCGATTTTTTTCCGATTTTTTCCGATTTTTTCCGATTTTTTTTCCGATTTTTTTTCCGATTTTTCCCGATTTTTTCCGATTTTTTTGCAGATTTTTTTCCGATTTTTCCCGATTTTTTCCGATTTTTTCCGATTTTTTCCGATTTTTTTTCCGATTTTTTTCCGATTTTTCCCGATTTTTTCCCGATTTTTTTGCCGATTTTTCCCGATTTTTTCCGATTTTTACCGATTTTTTTTCAATTTTTTTTTCCGATTTTTCCCGATTTTTTTTTCCGATTTTTTCCAGATTTTTTTCCGATTTTTTCCGATTTTTTTCCGATTTTTTTCCGATTTTTCACGATTTTTTTTCCGATTTTTTCCGATTTTTTCCGATTTTTTTTCCAATTTTTTTTCCGATTTTTCCCGATTTTTTTTCCGATTTTTTCCGATTTTTTCCGATTTTTTTCCGATTTTTTTTCAATTTTTTTTTACGATTTTTCCCGATTTTTTTTCCGATTTTTTCCGATTTTTTCCGATTTTTTTTTCCGATTTTTTCCGATTTTTTCCCCGATTTTTTTTCCGATTTTTTCCGATTTTTTCCGATTTTTTTTCCGATTTTTTTTCCGATTTTTTTTCCGATTTTTCCCGATTTTTTCCGATTTTTTCCGATTTTTTTTCCGATTTTTTTTTCCGATTTTTCCCGATTTTTTCCGATTTTTTTACCGATTTTTTTCCGATTTTTCCCGATTTTTTCCGATTTTTTCCGATTTTTTCCGATTTTTTCCGATTTTTTCCCGATTTTTTTTTCCGATTTTTTCCGATTTTTTCCGATTTTTTTCCGATTTTTTTTCAAATTTTTTTTCCGATTTTTCCCGATTTTTTCCGATTTTTTCCGATTTTTTCCAATTTTTTCCGATTTTTTTGCCGATTTTCCTGATTTTTTCCCGATTTTTTTCCCGATTTTTTTTCCGATTTTTCCCGATTTTTTTCAATTTTTTTTTCGATTTTTTCCGATTTTTTCCGATTTTTTCCGATTTTTTTTCAATTTTTTTTTCCGATTTTTCCCGATTTTTTTCAGATTTTTTTTCAATTTTTTTTTCAGATTTTTTCCGATTTTTCCGATTTTTTTTTCCAATTTTTTTTCCGATTTTTCCCGATTTTTTTCCGATTTTTTCCGATTTTTTCCGATTTTTTTCCGATTTTTTTCAAATTTTTTTTCCGATTTTTCCCGATTTTTTTTCCGATTTTTCCGATTTTTTTTCCGATTTTTCCCGATTTTTCCCGATTTTTTCCGATTTTTTCCGATTTTTTTCCGATTTTTTCCGATTTTTTCCGATTTTTTTTCAGATTTTTTTTCCGATTTTTCCGATTTTTTCCGATTTTTTTTCCAATTTTTTTTCCGATTTTTCCCGATTTTTTTCCGATTTTTTCCGATTTTTTCCGATTTTTTTCCGATTTTTTTTTAAATTTTTTTTCCGATTTTTCCCGATTTTTTTTCCGATTTTTTCCGATTTTTTCCGATTTTTTCAGATTTTTTTCCGATTTTTTCCGATTTTCCCGATTTTTTTCCGATTTTTTTCGATTTTTTTATCCGAATTTTTTTCCGATTTTTCCCGATTTTTTCTGATTTTTCCCGATTTTTTCCGATTTTTTCCGATTTTTTCCGATTTTTTTTCCGATTTTTTTTCCGATTTTTCCCGATTTTTTCCGATTTTTTTGCCGATTTTTTTCCGATTTTTCCCGATTTTTTCCGATTTTTTCCGATTTTTTCCAATTTTTCCGATTTTTTTTGCCGATTTTCCTGATTTTTTCCCGATTTTTTTCCCGATTTTTTTTCCGATTTTTCCCGATTTTTTTCAATTTTTTTTTCCGATTTTTTCCGATTTTTTCCGATTTTTTCCGATTTTTTTTCAATTTTTTTTCCGATTTTTCCCGATTTTTTTCAGATTTTTTTTCAATTTTTTTTTCAGATTTTTTCCGATTTTTTCCGATTTTTTTTTCCAATTTTTTTTCCGATTTTTCCCGATTTTTTTTCCGATTTTTTCCGATTTTTTCCGATTTTTTTCCGATTTTTTTTCAAAATTTTTTTTCCGATTTTTCCCGATTTTTTTTCGATTTTTTCCGATTTTTTTCCGATTTTTTTTCCGATTTTTTTCCGATTTTTCCCGATTTTTTTTCCGATTTTTCCGATTTTTTTTCCGATTTTTTTTCCGATTTTTCCCGATTTTTTCCGATTTTTTCCGATTTTTTTTCCGATTTTTTTTTCCGATTTTCCCGATTTTTTTTCCGATTTTTTCCAGATTTTTTTCAGATTTTTTTTCGATTTTTTCCGATTTTTTCCGATTTTTTTTTCCGATTTTTTTTCCGATTTTTCCCGATTTTTTTCCGATTTTTTCCGATTTTTTCCCGATTTTTTTTCAAATTTTTTTTCCGATTTTTCCCGATTTTTTTTCCGATTTTTCCGATTTTTTCCGATTTTTTCCGATTTTTTTTCCGATTTTTTTCCGATTTTTCCCGATTTTTTCCGATTTTTTCCGATTTTTTTTCCGATTTTTTTTCCGATTTTTTTTCCGATTTTTCCCGATTTTTTCCGATTTTTTCCGATTTTTTTGCCGATTTTTTTTCCGATTTTTCCCGATTTTTTCCGATTTTTTTGCCGATTTTTTTCCGATTTTTCCCGATTTTTTCCGATTTTTTCCGATTTTTTCCGATTTTTTCCCGATTTTTTTTGCCGATTTTCCTGATTTTTTCCCGATTTTTTCCCGATTTTTTTTCCGATTTTTCCCGATTTTTCCCGATTTATTTGCCGACTTTTGCCGATTTTTTTCCGATTTTTCCGATTTTTTCCGATTTTTTTTCAATTTTTTTTTCCGATTTTCCCGATTTTTTTTCCGAATTTTTTCCAGATTTTTTTCAGATTTTTTTTCCGATTTTTTCCGATTTTTTCCGATTTTTTTTCCAATTTTTTTTCCGATTTTCCCGATTTCTTTTCCGATTTTTTCCGATTTTTTCCGATTTTTTTTCAATTTTTTTTTCCGATTTTTTCCGATTTTTTTCCGATTTTTTCCGATTTTTTTTCAATTTTTTTTTTCGATTTTTCCCGATTTTTTTCAGATTTTTTTTCAATTTTTTTTTCAGATTTTTTCCGATTTTTTCCGATTTTTTTTCCAAATTTTTTTCCGATTTTTCCCGATTTTTTTTCCGATTTTTTCCGATTTTTTCCGATTTTTTTCCGATTTTTTTCAAATTTTTTTTCCGATTTTTCCCGATTTTTTTCCGATTTTTTCCGATTTTTCCCGATTTTTTCCGATTTTTTCCGATTTTTTTTCCGATTTTTTCCGATTTTTCCCGATTTTTTCCGATTTTTTTTTTCCAATTTTTTTTCCGATTTTTCCCGATTTTTTTCCGATTTTTCCGATTTTTTCCGATTTTTTTCCGATTTTTTTTCAAATTTCTTTTCCGATTTTTTCCGATTTTTTTCAAATTTCTTTTCCGATTTTTCCCGATTTTTTTTCCGAATTTTTCGATTTTTTTCCGATTTTTTTTCCGATTTTTCCCGATTTTTCCCGATTTTTTCCGATTTTTCCCGATTTTTTTTCCGATTTTTTTCCGATTTTTCCCGATTTTTTTCCCGATTTTTTTGCCGATTTTTCCCGATTTTTTTCCGATTTTTTCCGATTTTTTCCGATTTTTTTTCAATTTTTTTTTCCGATTTTTCCCCATTTTTTTCCGATTTTTTCCAGATTTTTTCAGATTTTTTTTCCGATTTTTCCCGATTTTTTCTGATTTTTCCCGATTTTTTCCGATTTTTTCCTCCGATTTTTTTTCCGATTTTTTCCGATTTTTTCCGAATTTTTTTCCGATTTTTCCCGATTTTTTTTCCGATTTTTTTTCCGATTTTTTTTCCGATTTTTTTTCGATTTTTTTCCGATTTTTCCCGATTTTTTTTCCGATTTTTTCCGATTTTTTCCGATTTTTTCCGATTTTTTTTCAAATTTTTTTTCCGATTTTTCCCGATTTTTTTTCCGAATTTTTCCGATTTTTTTTCCGATTTTTTTTCCGATTTTTTTTCCGATTTTTCCCGATTTTTCCCGATTTTTTCCGATTTTCCCGATTTTTTTTCCGATTTTTCCCGATTTTTCTCCGATTTTTTTTCCGATTTTTTCCGATTTTTCCCGATTTTTCCGATTTTTTCCGATTTTTTTCCGATTTTTTCCGATTTTTTTTCCGATTTTTTTCCGATTTTCCCGATTTTTTCCCCGATTTTTTTGCCGATTTTTCCCGATTTTTTTCCGATTTTTTCCGATTTTTTCCGATTTTTTTTCAATTTTTTTTTCCGATTTTTCCCGATTTTTTTCCGATTTTTCCAGATTTTTTTCAGATTTTTTTTCCGATTTTTTCCGATTTTTTCCGATTTTTTTTTCCAATTTTTTTCCGATTTTTCCCGATTTTTTTCCGATTTTTTCCGATTTTTTCCCGATTTTTTTTCAAATTTTTTTTCCGATTTTTTCCCGATTTTTTTTCCGATTTTTTCCGATTTTTTCCGATTTTTTCCGATTTTTTCCGATTTTTTTTTCCGATTTTTTTCCGATTTTTCCCGATTTTTTCTGATTTTTTCCGATTTTTCCCGATTTTTTCCGATTTTTTTTCCGATTTTTTTTCCGATTTTTTTTTCCGATTTTTCCGATTTTTTCCGATTTTTTCCGATTTTTTTGCCGATTTTTTTTCCGATTTTTCCCGATTTTTCCGATTTTTTTGCCGATTTTTTTCCGATTTTTCCCGATTTTTTCCGATTTTTTCAGATTTTTTCAGATTTTTTCCGATTTTTTTTGCCGATTTTCCTGATTTTTTCCCGATTTTTTCCCGATTTTTTTTCCGATTTTTCCCGATTTTTTTCCCGATTTATTTGCCGACTTTTGCCGATTTTTTTTCCGATTTTTTCCGATTTTTCCGATTTTTTCCGATTTTTTCCGATTTTTTCCGATTTTTTTTGCCGATTTTCCTGATTTTTTCCCGATTTTTTGCCGATTTTTGCCGATTTTTTTCCGATTTTTTCCGATTTTTTCCGATTTTTTTTCAATTTTTTTTTCCGATTTTTCCCGATTTTTTTTCCGATTTTTTCCAGATTTTTTTCAGATTTTTTTTCCGATTTTTTCCGATTTTTCCGATTTTTTTTTCCAATTTTTTTTCCGATTTTTCCCGATTTCTTTTCCGATTTTTTCCGATTTTTCCGATTTTTTTCAATTTTTTTTTCCGATTTTTTCCGATTTTTTCCGATTTTTTCCGATTTTTTTTCAATTTTTTTTCCGATTTTTCCCGATTTTTTCCAGATTTTTTTCAATTTTTTTTTTCAGATTTTTCCGATTTTTTCCGATTTTTTTTCAAATTTTTTTCCGATTTTTCCCGATTTTTTTTCCGATTTTTTCCGATTTTTTCCGATTTTTTTCCGATTTTTTTTCAATTTTTTTTTCCGATTTTTCCCGATTTTTTTTCCGATTTTTTCCGATTTTTCCCGATTTTTTCCGATTTTATCCGATTTTTTTTCCGATTTTTTCCGATTTTTCCCGATTTTTTCCGATTTTTTTTCCAATTTTTTTTCCGATTTTTTCCCGATTTTTTTTCCGATTTTTTCCGATTTTTTCCGATTTTTTTCCGATTTTTTTCAAATTTTTTTTCCGATTTTCCCGATTTTTTTCCGATTTTTCCGATTTTTTTTCCGATTTTTTTCCGATTTTTTTTCCGATTTTTCCCGATTTTTCCCGATTTTTCCGATTTTTCCCGATTTTTTTTCCGATTTTTCCCGATTTTTTCCGATTTTTTTTCCGATTTTTTTCCGATTTTTCCCGATTTTTTCCGATTTTTCCGATTTTTTCCGATTTTTTTGCCGATTTTTTTTCCGATTTTTCCCGATTTTTTCCGATTTTTTTGCCGATTTTTTTCCGATTTTTCCCGATTTTTCCGATTTTTTCCGATTTTTTCAGATTTTTTCCGATTTTTTTTGCCGATTTCCTGATTTTTTCCCGATTTTTTTTCCGATTTTTCCCGATTTTTTCCCGATTTTTTTGCCGATTTTTGCCGATTTTTTTCCGATTTTTTCCGATTTTTTCCGATTTTTTTTCAATTTTTTTTTCCGATTTTTCCCGATTTTTTTTCCGATTTTTTCCAGATTTTTTTCAGATTTTTTTTCCGATTTTTTCCGATTTTTTCCGATTTTTTTTTCCAATTTTTTTTCCGATTTTTCCCGATTTCTTTTCCGATTTTTTCCGATTTTTTCCGATTTTTTTTCAATTTTTTTTTCCGATTTTTTCCGATTTTTTCCGATTTTTTCCGATTTTTTTTCAATTTTTTTTTCCGATTTTTCCCGATTTTTTCCAGATTTTTTTTCAATTTTTTTTCAGATTTTTTCCGATTTTTTCCGATTTTTTTTTCCAAATTTTTTTCCGATTTTTCCGATTTTTTTTCCGATTTTTCCGATTTTTCCGATTTTTTTCCGATTTTTTTCAATTTTTTTCCGATTTTCCCGATTTTTTTTCCGATTTTTTCCGATTTTTCCCGATTTTTTCCGATTTTTTCCGATTTTTTTCCGATTTTTTCCGATTTTTCCCGATTTTTTCCGATTTTTTTTTCCAATTTTTTTTCCGATTTTTCCGATTTTTTTTCCGATTTTTTCCGATTTTTTCCGATTTTTTTCCGATTTTTTTTTCAAATTTTTTTCCGATTTTTCCCGATTTTTTTTCCGAATTTTTCCGATTTTTTTTCCGATTTTTTTTTCCGATTTTTTTTTCCGATTTTTCCCGATTTTTCCCGATTTTTTCCGATTTTTCCCGATTTTTTTTCCGATTTTTCCCGATTTTTTCCGATTTTTTTTCCGATTTTTTTCCGATTTTTCCCGATTTTTTCCGATTTTTTCCGATTTTTTCCGATTTTTTCCGATTTTTTCCCGATTTTTTTCCGATTTTTCCCGATTTTTTCCCGATTTTTTTGCCGATTTTTTCCCGATTTTTTTCCGATTTATTCCGATTTTTTCCGATTTTTTTTCAATTTTTTTTTCCGATTTTTCCCCATTTTTTTTCCGATTTTTTCCAGATTTTTTCAGATTTTTTTTCCGATTTTTCCCGATTTTTTCTGATTTTTCCCGATTTTTTCCGATTTTTTCCTCCGATTTTTTTTCCGATTTTTTCCGATTTTTTCCGAATTTTTTTCCGATTTTTCCCGATTTTTTTTCCGATTTTTTTTCCGATTTTTTTTCCGATTTTTTTTCCGATTTTTTCCGATTTTTCCCGATTTTTTTTCCGATTTTTTCCGATTTTTTCCGATTTTTTCCGATTTTTTCCGATTTTTTCCTCCGATTTTTTTTCCGATTTTTTCCGATTTTTTCCGAATTTTTTCCGATTTTTCCGATTTTTTTTCCGATTTTTTTTCCGATTTTTTTTCCGATTTTTTTTCCGATTTTTTTCCGATTTTTCCAGATTTTTTTTCCGATTTTTTCCGATTTTTCCGATTTTTTTCCGATTTTTTTTCCGATTTTTTTCCGATTTTTTCCGATTTTTTCCGATTTTTCCGATTTTTTTTCCGATTTTTTTTCCGATTTTTCCCGATTTTTTCCGATTTTTTTGCCGATTTTTTTGCCGATTTTTCCCGATTTTTTCCGATTTTTTCCGATTTTTTCCGATTTTTTCCGATTTTTTTTGCCGATTTTCCTGATTTTTTCCCGATTTTTCCCGATTTTTTTTCCGATTTTTCCCGATTTTTTCCCGATTTTTTTGCCGATTTTTGCCGATTTTTTTCCGATTTTTTCCGATTTTTTCCGATTTTTTTTCAATTTTTTTTTCCGATTTTTCCCGATTTTTTTCCGATTTTTTCCAGATTTTTTTCAGATTTTTTTTCAGATTTTTTTCCGATTTTTCCGATTTTTTTCCGATTTTTTTCCGATTTTTCCCGATTTTTCCCGATTTTTTTGCCGATTTTTCCCGATTTTTTTCCGATTTATTCCGATTTTTTCCGATTTTTTTTCAATTTTTTTTTCCGATTTTTCCCCATTTTTTTTCCGATTTTTTCCAGATTTTTTTCAGATTTTTTTTCCGATTTTTCCCGATTTTTTCTGATTTTTCCCGATTTTTTCCGATTTTTTCCTCCGATTTTTTTTCCGATTTTTCCGATTTTTTCCGAATTTTTTTCCGATTTTTCCCGATTTTTTTTCCGATTTTTTTTCCGATTTTTTTTCCGATTTTTTTTCCGATTTTTTTCCGATTTTTCCCGATTTTTTTCCGATTTTTTCCGATTTTTTCCGATTTTTTTCCCGATTTTTTCCGATTTTTTCCTCCGATTTTTTTCCGATTTTTTCCGATTTTTTCCGAATTTTTTTCCGATTTTTCCCGATTTTTTTCCGATTTTTTTTTTCCGATTTTTTTTCCGATTTTTTTCCGATTTTTCCCGATTTTTTTTCCGATTTTTTCCGATTTTTTCCGATTTTTTTTCCGATTTTTTTTCCGATTTTTTTTCCGATTTTTTCCGATTTTTTCCGATTTTTTCCGATTTTTTTTCCGATTTTTTTTCCGATTTTTCCCGATTTTTTCCGATTTTTTTGCCGATTTTTTTCCGATTTTTCCCGATTTTTTCCGATTTTTTCCGATTTTTTCCGATTTTTTCCGATTTTTTTTGCCGATTTTCCTGATTTTTTCCCGATTTTTTCCCGATTTTTTTTCCGATTTTTCCCGATTTTTTCCCGATTTTTTTGCCGATTTTTGCCGATTTTTTTCCGATTTTTTCCGATTTTTTCCGATTTTTTTTCAATTTTTTTTTCCGATTTTTCCCGATTTTTTTTCCGATTTTTTCCAGATTTTTTTCAGATTTTTTTCCGATTTTTTCCGATTTTTTCCGATTTTTTTTTCCAATTTTTTTTCCGATTTTTCCCGATTTCTTTTCCGATTTTTTCCGATTTTTTCCGATTTTTTTCCGATTTTTTTTCAAAATTTTTTTCCGATTTTTCCCGATTTTTTTTCCGATTTTTTCCGATTTTTTCCGATTTTTTTTCCGATTTTTTTCCGATTTTTCCCGATTTTTTTTCCGATTTTTTCCGATTTTTTCCGATTTTTTTTCCGATTTTTTTTCCGATTTTTTTTCCGATTTTTTCCGATTTTTTCCGATTTTTTCCGATTTTTTTTCCGATTTTTTTTCCGATTTTTTCCGATTTTTTCCGATTTTTTCAGATTTTTTTTCCGATTTTTTTCCGATTTTTCCCGATTTTTTCCGATTTTTTTGCCGATTTTTTTCCGATTTTTCCCGATTTTTTCCGATTTTTTCCGATTTTTTCCGATTTTTTCCGATTTTTTTTGCCGATTTTCCTGATTTTTTCCCGATTTTTTCCCGATTTTTTTTCCGATTTTTCCCGATTTTTTCCCGATTTTTTTGCCGATTTTTGCCGATTTTTTTCCGATTTTTTCCGATTTTTTCCGATTTTTTTTCAATTTTTTTTTCCGATTTTTCCCGATTTTTTTTCCGATTTTTTCCAGATTTTTTTCAGATTTTTTTTCCGATTTTTTCCGATTTTTTCCGATTTTTTTTTCCAATTTTTTTTCCGATTTTTCCCGATTTCTTTTCCGATTTTTTCCGATTTTTTCCGATTTTTTTCCAATTTTTTTTCAAAATTTTTTTCCGATTTTTCCCGATTTTTTTTCCGATTTTTTCCGATTTTTTCCGATTTTTTTTCCGATTTTTTTCCGATTTTTCCCGATTTTTTTTCCGATTTTTCCCGATTTTTTCCCGATTTTTTTGCCGATTTTTTTTCAAATTTTTTTTCCGATTTTTCCCGATTTTTTTTCCGATTTTTTCCGATTTTTTCCGATTTTTTTACCGATTTTTTTCCGATTTTTCCCGATTTTTTTTCCGATTTTTTCCGATTTTTTTTCCGATTTTTTTTCCGATTTTTCCCGATTTTTTCCGATTTTTTCCGATTTTTTTTCCGATTTTTCCCGATTTTTTCCCGATTTTTTTGCCGATTATTTCCGATTTTTCCCGATTTTTTCCCGATTTTTTTGCCGATTTTTCCCGATTTTTTTCCGATTTTTTCCGATTTTTTCCGATTTTTTTCAAATTTTTTTTCCGATTTTTCCCGATTTTTTTTCCGATTTTTTCCAGATTTTTTTCAGATTTTTTTTCCGATTTTTTCCGATTTTTTCCGATTTTTTTTTCCAATTTTTTTTCCGATTTTTCCCGATTTTTTTCCGATTTTTTCCGATTTTTTCCCGATTTTTTTTAAAAAAAATTTTCCGATTTTTCCCGATTTTTTTTCCGTTTTTTTCCGTTTTTTTCCGATTTTTTCCGATTTTTTCCGATTTTTTTTCCGATTTTTTTCCGATTTTTCCCGATTTTTCCCGATTTTTTCCGATTTTTTCCGATTTTTTTTCCGATTTTTTTTCCGATTTTTTTTCCGATTTTTCCCGATTTTTTCCGATTTTTTCCGATTTTTTTGCCGATTTTTTTTCCGATTTTTCCCGATTTTTTCCGATTTTTTTGCCGATTTTTTTCCGATTTTTCCCGATTTTTTCCGATTTTTTCCGATTTTTTCCGATTTTTTCCGATTTTTTTTGCCGATTTTCCTGATTTTTTCCCGATTTTTTCCCGATTTTTTTTCAGATTTTTCCCGATTTTTTCCCGATTTATTTGCCGACTTTTGCCGATTTTTTTCCGATTTTTTCCGATTTTTTCCGATTTTTTTTCAATTTTTTTTTCCGATTTTTCCCGATTTTTTTTCCGATTTTTTCCAGATTTTTTTCAGATTTTTTTTCCGATTTTTTCCGATTTTTTCCGATTTTTTTTTCCAATTTTTTTTCCGATTTTTCCCGATTTCTTTTCCGATTTTTTCCGATTTTTTCCGATTTTTTTTCAATTTTTTTTTCCGATTTTTTCCGATTTTTTCCGATTTTTTTTCAATTTTTTTTTCCGATTTTTCCCGATTTTTTTCAGATTTTTTTTCAATTTTTTTTTCAGATTTTTTCCGATTTTTTCCGATTTTTTTGCCGATTTTTTTCCGATTTTTCCCGATTTTTTCCGATTTTTTCCGATTTTTTCCGATTTTTTTTCCGATTTTTTTCCGATTTTTCCCGATTTTTTCCCGATTTTTTTTCCGATTTTTCCCGATTTTTTCCGATTTTTACCGATTTTTTTTCAATTTTTTTTTCCGATTTTTCCCGATTTTTTTTCCGATTTTTTCCAGATTTTTTTCCGATTTTTTCCGATTTTTTTTCCGATTTTTTTCCGATTTTTCACGATTTTTTTTCCGATTTTTTCCGATTTTTTCCGATTTTTTTTCCAATTTTTTTTCCGATTTTTCCCGATTTTTTTCCGATTTTTTCCGATTTTTTCCGATTTTTTTCCGATTTTTTTTCAAATTTTTTTTACGATTTTTCCCGATTTTTTTTCCGATTTTTTCCGATTTTTTCCGATTTTTTTTTCCGATTTTTTTCCGATTTTTCCCGATTTTTTTTCCGATTTTTTCCGATTTTTTCCGATTTTTTTTCCGATTTTTTTTCCGATTTTTTTTCCGATTTTTCCCGATTTTTTCCGATTTTTTCCGATTTTTTTTTCCGATTTTTTTCCGATTTTTCCCGATTTTTTCCGATTTTTTTTCCGATTTTTTTTCCGATTTTTTTTCCGATTTTTTCCGATTTTTTTCCGATTTTTCCCGATTTTTTCCGATTTTTTTGCCGATTTTTTTCCGATTTTTTCCGATTTTTTCCGATTTTTTCCGATTTTTTCCGATTTTTTCCGATTTTTTTCCCGATTTTTTTTCCGATTTTTTCCGATTTTTTCCGATTTTTTTCCGATTTTTTTTCAATTTTTTTTCCCGATTTTTTTCCGATTTATTCCGATTTTTTCCGATTTTTTTTCAATTTTTTTTTCCGATTTTTCCCCATTTTTTTTCCGATTTTTTTTTCCGATTTTTTTTCCGATTTTTTTTCCGATTTTTTCCGATTTTTTCCGATTTTTTCCGATTTTTTTTCCGATTTTTTTTCCGATTTTTTCCGATTTTTTCCGATTTTTTCCGATTTTTTTTCCGATTTTTTTTCCGATTTTTCCCGATTTTTTCCGATTTTTTTGCCGATTTTTTTCCGATTTTTCCCGATTTTTTCCGATTTTTTCCGATTTTTTCCGATTTTTTCCGATTTTTTTTGCCGATTTTCCTGATTTTTTCCCGATTTTTTCCCGATTTTTTTTCCGATTTTTCCCGATTTTTTCCCGATTTTTTTGCCGATTTTTTCCGATTTTTTTCCGATTTTTTCCGATTTTTTCCGATTTTTTTTCAATTTTTTTTTCCGATTTTTCCCGATTTTTTTTCCGATTTTTTCCAGATTTTTTTCAGATTTTTTTCCGATTTTTTCCGATTTTTTCCGATTTTTTTTTCCAATTTTTTTTCCGATTTTTCCCGATTTCTTTTCCGATTTTTTCCGATTTTTTCCGATTTTTTTCCAATTTTTTTTCAAAATTTTTTTCCGATTTTTCCCGATTTTTTTTCCGATTTTTTCCGATTTTTTTCGATTTTTTTTCCGATTTTTTTCCGATTTTTCCCGATTTTTTTTCCGATTTTTCCCGATTTTTTCCCGATTTTTTTGCCGATTTTTTTTCAAATTTTTTTTCCGATTTTTCCCGATTTTTTTTCCGATTTTTTCCGATTTTTTCCGATTTTTTTCCGATTTTTTTCCGATTTTTCCCGATTTTTTTTTCCGATTTTTTCCGATTTTTTTTCCGATTTTTTTTCCGATTTTTCCCGATTTTTTCCGATTTTTTCCGATTTTTTTTCCGATTTTTCCCGATTTTTTCCCGATTTTTTTGCCGATTATTTCCGATTTTTCCCGATTTTTTCCCGATTTTTTTGCCGATTTTTCCCGATTTTTTTCCGATTTTTTCCGATTTTTTCCGATTTTTTCCAGATTTTTTTCAGATTTTTTTTCCGATTTTTTCCGATTTTTTCCGATTTTTTTTTCCAATTTTTTTTCCGATTTTTCCCGATTTTTTTCCGATTTTTTCCGATTTTTTCCCGATTTTTTTTAAAAAAAAATTTCCGATTTTTCCCGATTTTTTTTCCGATTTTTTCCGATTTTTTCCGATTTTTTCCGATTTTTTCCGATTTTTTTCCGATTTTTTTCCGATTTTTCCCGATTTTTTCCGATTTTTTCCGATTTTTTCCGATTTTTTTTCCGATTTTTTTTCCGATTTTTTTTCCGATTTTTCCCGATTTTTCCGATTTTTGCCGATTTTTTTGCCGATTTTTTTCCGATTTTTCCCGATTTTTTCCGATTTTTTTGCCGATTTTTTTCCGATTTTTCCCGATTTTTTCCGATTTTTTCCGATTTTTTCCGATTTTTTCCGATTTTTTTGCCGATTTTCCTGATTTTTTCCCGATTTTTTCCCGATTTTTTTTCAGATTTTTCCCGATTTTTTCCCGATTTATTTGCCGACTTTTGCCGATTTTTTTCCGATTTTTTCCGATTTTTTCCGATTTTTTTTCAATTTTTTTTTCCGATTTTTCCCGATTTTTTTTCCGATTTTTTCCAGATTTTTTTCAGATTTTTTTTCCGATTTTTTCCGATTTTTTCCGATTTTTTTTTCCAATTTTTTTTCCGATTTTTCCCGATTTCTTTTCCGATTTTTTCCGATTTTTTCCGATTTTTTTTCAATTTTTTTTTCCGATTTTTTCCGATTTTTTCCGATTTTTTCCGATTTTTTTTCAATTTTTTTTTCCGATTTTTCCCGATTTTTTCAGATTTTTTTTCAATTTTTTTTTCAGATTTTTTCCGATTTTTTCCGATTTTTTTGCCGATTTTTTTCCGATTTTTCCCGATTTTTTCCGATTTTTTCCGATTTTTTCCGATTTTTTTTCCGATTTTTTTCCGATTTTTCCCGATTTTTTCCCGATTTTTTTGCCGATTTTTCCCGATTTTTTCCGATTTTTACCGATTTTTTTTCAATTTTTTTTTCCGATTTTTCCCGATTTTTTTTCCGATTTTTTCCAGATTTTTTTCCGATTTTTTTCCGATTTTTTTTCCGATTTTTTTCCGATTTTTCACGATTTTTTTTCCGATTTTTTCCGATTTTTTCCGATTTTTTTTCCAATTTTTTTTCCGATTTTTCCCGATTTTTTTCCGATTTTTTCCGATTTTTTCCGATTTTTTTCCGATTTTTTTTCAAATTTTTTTTACGATTTTTCCCGATTTTTTTTCCGATTTTTTCCGATTTTTTCCGATTTTTTTTTCCGATTTTTTTTCCGATTTTTTTTCCGATTTTTTTTCCGATTTTTCCCGATTTTTTCCGATTTTTTCCGATTTTTTTTTCCGATTTTTTTCCGATTTTTCCCGATTTTTTCCGATTTTTTTTCCGATTTTTTTTCCGATTTTTTTTCCGATTTTTTCCGATTTTTTTTCCGATTTTTCCCGATTTTTTCCGATTTTTTGCCGATTTTTTCCGATTTTTCCCGATTTTTCCGATTTTTTCCGATTTTTTCCGATTTTTTTCCCGATTTTTTTTCCGATTTTTTCCGATTTTTTCCGATTTTTTTCCGATTTTTTTTCAATTTTTTTTTCCGATTTTTCCCGATTTTTTTTCCGATTTTTTCCGATTTTTTCCGATTTTTTTTCCGATTTTTTTTCGATTTTTCCCGATTTTATCCGATTTTTTCCGATTTTTTCCTCCGATTTTTTCCTCCGATTTTTTCTCCGATTTTTTCCGATTTTTTTCCGATTTTTTCCGATTTTTTCCGATTTTTTTCCGATTTTTTCCGATTTTTTTTCCGATTTTTTCCGATTTTTCCCGATTTTTTCCGATTTTTTCCGATTTTTTTTCCGATTTTTTTTCCGATTTTTCCAGATTTTTTCCGATTTTTTCCGATTTTTCCGATTTTTTCCGATTTTTTTCCGATTTTTTTTCCGATTTTTTTTCCGATTTTTCCCGATTTTTCCGATTTTTGCCGATTTTTTGCCGATTTTTTTTCCGATTTTTCCCGATTTTTTCCGATTTTTTTGCCGATTTTTTTCCGATTTTTCCCGATTTTTTCCGATTTTTTCCGATTTTTTCCGATTTTTTCCGATTTTTTTTGCCGATTTTCCTGATTTTTTCCCGATTTTTTCCCGATTTTTTTCAGATTTTTCCCGATTTTTTCCCGATTTATTTGCCGACTTTTGCCGATTTTTTTCCGATTTTTTCCGATTTTTTCCGATTTTTTTTCAATTTTTTTTTCCGATTTTTCCCGATTTTTTTTCCGATTTTTTCCAGATTTTTTTCAGATTTTTTTTCCGATTTTTTCCGATTTTTTCCGATTTTTTTTTCCAATTTTTTTTCCGATTTTTCCCGATTTCTTTTCCGATTTTTTCCGATTTTTCCGATTTTTTTCAATTTTTTTTCCGATTTTTTCCGATTTTTTCCGATTTTTTCCGATTTTTTTTCAATTTTTTTTCCGATTTTTCCCGATTTTTTTCAGATTTTTTTTCAATTTTTTTTTCAGATTTTTTCCGATTTTTTCCGATTTTTTTGCCGATTTTTTTCCGATTTTTCCCGATTTTTTCCGATTTTTTCCGATTTTTTCCGATTTTTTTTCCGATTTTTTTCCGATTTTTCCCGATTTTTTCCCGATTTTTTTGCCGATTTTTCCCGATTTTTTCCGATTTTTACCGATTTTTTTTCAATTTTTTTTTCCGATTTTTCCCGATTTTTTTTCCGATTTTTTCCAGATTTTTTTCCGATTTTTTCCGATTTTTTTTCCGATTTTTTTCCGATTTTTCACGATTTTTTTTCCGATTTTTTCCGATTTTTTCCGATTTTTTTTCCAATTTTTTTTCCGATTTTTCCCGATTTTTTTCCGATTTTTTCCGATTTTTTCCGATTTTTTTCCGATTTTTTTTCAAATTTTTTTTACGATTTTTCCCGATTTTTTTTCCGATTTTTCCGATTTTTTCCGATTTTTTTTTCCGATTTTTTTCCGATTTTTCCCGATTTTTTTTCCGATTTTTTCCGATTTTTTCCGATTTTTTTTCCGATTTTTTTTCCGATTTTTTTTCCGATTTTTCCCGATTTTTTCCGATTTTTTCCGATTTTTTTTTCCGATTTTTTTCCGATTTTTCCCGATTTTTCCGATTTTTTTTCCGATTTTTTTCCGATTTTTTTTCCGATTTTTTCCGATTTTTTTTCCGATTTTTCCCGATTTTTTCCGATTTTTTTGCCGATTTTTTTCCGATTTTTCCCGATTTTTTCCGATTTTTTCCGATTTTTTCCGATTTTTTTCCCGATTTTTTTTCCGATTTTTTCCGATTTTTTCCGATTTTTTTCCGATTTTTTTTCAATTTTTTTTTCCGATTTTTCCCGATTTTTTTTCCGATTTTTTCCGATTTTTTCCGATTTTTTTTCCGATTTTTTTCGATTTTTCCCGATTTTATCCGATTTTTTCCGATTTTTTCCTCCGATTTTTTCTCCGATTTTTTCCGATTTTTTCCGATTTTTTTCCGATTTTTTCCGATTTTTTCCGATTTTTTCCGATTTTTTCCGATTTTTTTTCCGATTTTTTTCCGATTTTTCCCGATTTTTTCCGATTTTTTCCGATTTTTTTTCCGATTTTTTTCCGATTTTTCCAGATTTTTTCCGATTTTTTCCGATTTCTTTGCCGATTATTTCCGATTTTTCCCGATTTTTTCCCGATTTTTTTCCGATTTTTCCCGATTTTTTTCCGATTTTTTCCGATTTTTTCCGATTTTTTTTCAGATTTTTTTTCCGATTTTTTCCGATTTTTTCCGATTTTTTTTTCCAATTTTTTTTCCGATTTTTCCCGATTTTTTTTCCGATTTTTCCGATTTTTTCCGATTTTTTTCCGATTTTTTTTTTAATTTTTTTTCCGATTTTTCCCGATTTTTTTTCCGATTTTTTCCGATTTTTTCCGATTTTTTCAGATTTTTTTTCCGATTTTTTTCCGATTTTTTCCGATTTTTTCCGATTTTTTCCGATTTTTTCCGATTTTTTCCGATTTTTTTCCCGATTTTTTTTCCGATTTTTTCCGATTTTTTCCGATTTTTTTCCGATTTTTTTTCAATTTTTTTTCCCGATTTTTTTCCGATTTATTCCGATTTTTTCCGATTTTTTTTCAATTTTTTTTTCCGATTTTTCCCCATTTTTTTTCCGATTTTTTTTCCGATTTTTTTCCGATTTTTTTTCCGATTTTTTCCGATTTTTCCGATTTTTTCCGATTTTTTTTCCGATTTTTTTTCCGATTTTTTCCGATTTTTTCCGATTTTTTCCGATTTTTTTTCCGATTTTTTTTCCGATTTTTCCCGATTTTTTCCGATTTTTTTGCCGATTTTTTTCCGATTTTCCCGATTTTTTCCGATTTTTTCCGATTTTTTCCGATTTTTTCCGATTTTTTTTGCCGATTTTCCTGATTTTTTCCCGATTTTTTCCCGATTTTTTTTCCGATTTTTCCCGATTTTTTCCCGATTTTTTTGCCGATTTTTTCCGATTTTTTTCCGATTTTTTCCGATTTTTTCCGATTTTTTTTTCAATTTTTTTTTTCCGATTTTTCCCGATTTTTTTTCCGATTTTTTCCAGATTTTTTTCAGATTTTTTTTCCGATTTTTTCCGATTTTTTCCGATTTTTTTTTCCAATTTTTTTTCCGATTTTTCCCGATTTCTTTTCCGATTTTTTCCGATTTTTTCCGATTTTTTTCCGATTTTTTCCGATTTTTTCCGATTTTTTCCGATTTTTTTCCGATTTTTTTTCCGATTTTTTTCCGATTTTTCCCGATTTTTTCCGATTTTTTCCGATTTTTTTTCCGATTTTTTTTCCGATTTTTCCAGATTTTTTCCGATTTTTTCCGATTTCTTTGCCGATTATTTCCGATTTTTCCCGATTTTTTCCCGATTTTTTTCCGATTTTTCCCGATTTTTTTCCGATTTTTTCCGATTTTTTCCGATTTTTTTTCAGATTTTTTTTCCGATTTTTTCCGATTTTTTCCGATTTTTTTTTCCAATTTTTTTCCGATTTTTCCCGATTTTTTTTCCGATTTTTTCCGATTTTTTCCGATTTTTTTCCGATTTTTTTTTTAATTTTTTTTCCGATTTTTCCCGATTTTTTTTCCGATTTTTCCGATTTTTTCCTCCGATTTTTTCCGATTTTTCAGATTTTTTTTCCGATTTTTTTCCGATTTTTTCCGATTTTTTCCGATTTTTTCCGATTTTTTCCGATTTTTTCCGATTTTTTTTCCCGATTTTTTTTCCGATTTTTTCCGATTTTTTCCGATTTTTTTCCGATTTTTTTTCAATTTTTTTCCCGATTTTTTTCCGATTTATTCCGATTTTTTTCCGATTTTTTTTCAATTTTTTTTTCCGATTTTTCCCCATTTTTTTTCCGATTTTTTTTCCGATTTTTTTTCCGATTTTTCCCGATTTTTTCCGATTTTTTCCGATTTTTTTTTCCGATTTTTTTCCGATTTTTCCCGATTTTTTCCGATTTTTTTTCCGATTTTTTTTCCGATTTTTTTTCCGATTTTTTCCGATTTTTTTTCCGATTTTTCCCGATTTTTTCGATTTTTTTGCCGATTTTTTTCCGATTTTTCCCGATTTTTCCGATTTTTCCGATTTTTCCGATTTTTTTCCCGATTTTTTTCCGATTTTTTCCGATTTTTTCCGATTTTTTTCCGATTTTTTTCAATTTTTTTTTCCGATTTTTCCCGATTTTTTTTCCGATTTTTTCCGATTTTTTCCGATTTTTTTTCCGATTTTTTTTCGATTTTTCCCGATTTTATCCGATTTTTTCCGATTTTTTCCTCGATTTTTTCTCCGATTTTTTCCGATTTTTTCCGATTTTTTCCGATTTTTTCCGATTTTTTCCGATTTTTTCCGATTTTTTCCGATTTTTTTTCCGATTTTTTCCGATTTTCCGATTTTTCCGATTTTTCCGATTTTTTTCCGATTTTTTTTCCGATTTTTCCAGATTTTTTCCGATTTTTTCCGATTTCTTTGCCGATTTATTTCCGATTTTTCCCGATTTTTCCCGATTTTTTTCCGATTTTTCCCGATTTTTTTCCGATTTTTTCCGATTTTTTTCCGATTTTTTTTCAGATTTTTTTTCCGATTTTTTCCGATTTTTTCCGATTTTTTTTCCAATTTTTTTTCCGATTTTTCCCGATTTTTTTTCCGATTTTTTCCGATTTTTTCCGATTTTTTCCGATTTTTTTTTTAATTTTTTTTCCGATTTTTCCCGATTTTTTTCCGATTTTTTCCGATTTTTTCCGATTTTTTCAGATTTTTTTTCCGATTTTTTTCCGATTTTTTCCGATTTTTCCGATTTTTTCCGATTTTTCCGATTTTTTCCGATTTTTTTCCCGATTTTTTTCCGATTTTTTCCGATTTTTTCCGATTTTTTTCCGATTTTTTTTCAATTTTTTTTCCCGATTTTTTTCCGATTTATTCCGATTTTTTCCGATTTTTTTTCAATTTTTTTTTCCGATTTTTCCCCATTTTTTTTCCGATTTTTTTCCGATTTTTTTTCCGATTTTTTTTCCGATTTTTTCCGATTTTTTCCGATTTTTTCCGATTTTTTTCCGATTTTTTTTCCGATTTTTTCCGATTTTTTCCGATTTTTTCCGATTTTTTTTCCGATTTTTTTTCCGATTTTTCCCGATTTTTTCCGATTTTTTTGCCGATTTTTTTCCGATTTTTCCCGATTTTTTCCGATTTTTTCCGATTTTTTCCGATTTTTTCCGATTTTTTTTGCCGATTTTCCTGATTTTTTCCCGATTTTTTCCCCGATTTTTTTTCCGATTTTTCCCGATTTTTTCCCGATTTTTTTGCCGATTTTTTCCGATTTTTTTCCGATTTTTTCCGATTTTTTCCGATTTTTTTTCAATTTTTTTTTCCGATTTTTCCCGATTTTTTTCCGATTTTTTCCAGATTTTTTTCAGATTTTTTTTCCGATTTTTCCGATTTTTTCCGATTTTTTTTTCCAATTTTTTTTCCGATTTTTCCCGATTTCTTTTCCGATTTTTTCCGATTTTTTCCGATTTTTTTCCAATTTTTTTTCAAAATTTTTTCCGATTTTTCCCGATTTTTTTTCCGATTTTTTCCGATTTTTTTCGATTTTTTTTCCGATTTTTTTCCGATTTTTCCCGATTTTTTTTCCGATTTTTCCCGATTTTTTCCCGATTTTTTTGCCGATTTTTTTTCAAATTTTTTTTCCGATTTTTCCCGATTTTTTTTCCGATTTTTTCCGATTTTTTCCGATTTTTTTTCCGATTTTTTTCCGATTTTTCCCGATTTTTTTTCCGATTTTTTCCGATTTTTTTCCGATTTTTTTTCCGATTTTTCCCGATTTTTTCCGATTTTTCCGATTTTTTTTCCGATTTTTCCCGATTTTTTCCCGATTTTTTTGCCGATTATTTCCGATTTTTCCCGATTTTTTCCCGATTTTTTTGCCGATTTTTCCCGATTTTTTTCCGATTTTTTCCGATTTTTTCCGATTTTTTCCAGATTTTTTTCAGATTTTTTTTCCGATTTTTTCCGATTTTTTCCGATTTTTTTTTCCAATTTTTTTTCCGATTTTTCCGATTTTTTTCCGATTTTTTCCGATTTTTTCCCGATTTTTTTTAAAAAAATTTTCCGATTTTTCCCGATTTTTTTTCCGATTTTTTCCGATTTTTTCCGATTTTTTCCGATTTTTTCCGATTTTTTTCCGATTTTTTTCCGATTTTTCCCGATTTTTTCCGATTTTTTCCGATTTTTCCGATTTTTTTTCCGATTTTTTTTCCGATTTTTTTCCGATTTTTCCCGATTTTTTCCGATTTTTGCCGATTTTTTGCCGATTTTTTTTCCGATTTTTCCCGATTTTTTCCGATTTTTTTGCCGATTTTTTTCCGATTTTTCCCGATTTTTTCCGATTTTTTCCGATTTTTTCCGATTTTTTCCGATTTTTTTGCCGATTTTCCTGATTTTTTCCCGATTTTTTCCCGATTTTTTTTCAGATTTTTCCCGATTTTTTCCCGATTTATTTGCCGACTTTTGCCGATTTTTTTCCGATTTTTTCCGATTTTTTCCGATTTTTTTTCAATTTTTTTTTCCGATTTTTCCCGATTTTTTTTCCGATTTTTTCCAGATTTTTTTCAGATTTTTTTTCCGATTTTTTCCGATTTTTCCGATTTTTTTTTCCAATTTTTTTTCCGATTTTTCCCGATTTCTTTTCCGATTTTTTCCGATTTTTTCCGATTTTTTTTCAATTTTTTTTTTCCGATTTTTTCCGATTTTTTCCGATTTTTTCCGATTTTTTTTCAATTTTTTTTTCCGATTTTTCCCGATTTTTTTCAGATTTTTTTTCAATTTTTTTTTCAGATTTTTTCCGATTTTTTCCGATTTTTTTGCCGATTTTTTTCCGATTTTTCCCGATTTTTTCCGATTTTTTCCGATTTTTTCCGATTTTTTTTCCGATTTTTTTCCGATTTTTCCCGATTTTTTCCCGATTTTTTTGCCGATTTTTCCCGATTTTTTCCGATTTTTACCGATTTTTTTTCAATTTTTTTTCCGATTTTTCCCGATTTTTTTTCCGATTTTTTCCAGATTTTTTTCCGATTTTTTCCGATTTTTTTTCCGATTTTTTTCCGATTTTTCACGATTTTTTTTCCGATTTTTTCCGATTTTTTCCGATTTTTTTTCCAATTTTTTTTCCGATTTTTCCCGATTTTTTTCCGATTTTTTCCGATTTTTTCCGATTTTTTTCCGATTTTTTTTCAAATTTTTTTTACGATTTTTCCCGATTTTTTTTCCGATTTTTTCCGATTTTTTCCGATTTTTTTTCCGATTTTTTTCCGATTTTTTTCCGATTTTTTTTCCGATTTTTCCCGATTTTTTCCGATTTTTTCCGATTTTTTTTTCCGATTTTTTTCCGATTTTTCCCGATTTTTTCCGATTTTTTTCCGATTTTTTTTCCGATTTTTTTTTCCGATTTTTTCCGATTTTTTTTCCGATTTTTCCCGATTTTTTTCCGATTTTTTTGCCGATTTTTTTCCGATTTTTCCCGATTTTTTCCGATTTTTTCCGATTTTTTCCGATTTTTTTCCCGATTTTTTTTCCGATTTTTTCCGATTTTTTCCGATTTTTTTCCGATTTTTTTTCAATTTTTTTTTCCGATTTTTCCCGATTTTTTTTCCGATTTTTTCCGATTTTTTCCGATTTTTTTTCCGATTTTTTTTCGATTTTTCCCGATTTTATCCGATTTTTTCCGATTTTTTCCTCCGATTTTTTCCTCCGATTTTTTCTCCGATTTTTTCCGATTTTTTTCCGATTTTTTCCGATTTTTTCCGATTTTTTCCGATTTTTTCCGATTTTTTTTCCGATTTTTTTCCGATTTTTCCCGATTTTTCCGATTTTTTCCGATTTTTTTTCCGATTTTTTTTTCCGATTTTTCCAGATTTTTTCCGATTTTTTCCGATTTTTTCCGATTTTTTCCGATTTTTTTTCCGATTTTTTTTCCGATTTTTTTTCCGATTTTTCCCGATTTTTTCCGATTTTTGCCGATTTTTTTGCCGATTTTTTTCCGATTTTTCCCGATTTTTTCCGATTTTTTGCCGATTTTTTTCCGATTTTTCCCGATTTTTTCCGATTTTTTCCGATTTTTTCCGATTTTTTCCGATTTTTTTCCGATTTTTTTGCCGATTTTCCTGATTTTTTCCCGATTTTTTCCCGATTTTTTTCAGATTTTTTCCCGATTTTTTCCCGATTTATTTGCCGACTTTTGCCGATTTTTTTCCGATTTTTTCCGATTTTTTCCGATTTTTTTTCAATTTTTTTTTCCGATTTTCCCGATTTTTTTTCCGATTTTTTCCAGATTTTTTTCAGATTTTTTTTCCGATTTTTTCCGATTTTTTCCGATTTTTTTTTCCAATTTTTTTTCCGATTTTTCCCGATTTCTTTTCCGATTTTTTCCGATTTTTTCCGATTTTTTTTCAATTTTTTTTTCCGATTTTTTCCGATTTTTTCCGATTTTTTCCGATTTTTTTTCAATTTTTTTTTCCGATTTTTCCCGATTTTTTTCAGATTTTTTTTCAATTTTTTTTTCAGATTTTTTCCGATTTTTTCCGATTTTTTTGCCGATTTTTTTCCGATTTTTCCCGATTTTTTCCGATTTTTTCCGATTTTTTCCGATTTTTTTTCCGATTTTTTTCCGATTTTTCCCGATTTTTTCCCGATTTTTTTGCCGATTTTTCCCGATTTTTTCCGATTTTTACCGATTTTTTTTCAATTTTTTTTTCCGATTTTTCCCGATTTTTTTTCCGATTTTTTCCAGATTTTTTTCCGATTTTTTCCGATTTTTTTTCCGATTTTTTTCCGATTTTTCACGATTTTTTTTCCGATTTTTTCCGATTTTTTCCGATTTTTTTTCCAATTTTTTTTCCGATTTTTCCCGATTTTTTTCCGATTTTTTCCGATTTTTTCCGATTTTTTTCCGATTTTTTTTCAAATTTTTTTTACGATTTTTCCCGATTTTTTTTCCGATTTTTTCCGATTTTTTCCGATTTTTTTTTCCGATTTTTTTCCGATTTTTCCCGATTTTTTTTCCGATTTTTTCCGATTTTTTCCGATTTTTTTTCCGATTTTTTTTCCGATTTTTTTTCCGATTTTTCCCGATTTTTTCCGATTTTTTCCGATTTTTTTTTTCCGATTTTTTTCCGATTTTTCCCGATTTTTTCCGATTTTTTTTCCGATTTTTTTTCCGATTTTTTTTCCGATTTTTTCCGATTTTTTTTCCGATTTTTCCCGATTTTTTCCGATTTTTTTGCCGATTTTTTTCCGATTTTTCCCGATTTTTTCCGATTTTTTCCGATTTTTTCCGATTTTTTTCCCGATTTTTTTTCCGATTTTTTCCGATTTTTTCCGATTTTTTTCCGATTTTTTTTCAATTTTTTTTTCCGATTTTTCCCGATTTTTTTTCCGATTTTTTCCGATTTTTTCCGATTTTTTTTCCGATTTTTTTTCGATTTTTCCCGATTTTATCCGATTTTTTCCGATTTTTTCCTCCGATTTTTTCTCCGATTTTTTCCGATTTTTCCGATTTTTTTCCGATTTTTTCCGATTTTTTCCGATTTTTTCCGATTTTTTCCGATTTTTTTTCCGATTTTTTTCCGATTTTTCCCGATTTTTTCCGATTTTTTCCGATTTTTTTTCCGATTTTTTTTCCGATTTTTCCAGATTTTTTCCGATTTTTTCCGATTTCTTTGCCGATTATTTCCGATTTTTCCCGATTTTTTCCCGATTTTTTTCCGATTTTTCCCGATTTTTTTCCGATTTTTTCCGATTTTTTCCGATTTTTTTTCAGATTTTTTTTCCGATTTTTTCCGATTTTTTCCGATTTTTTTTTCCAATTTTTTTTCCGATTTTTCCCGATTTTTTTTCCGATTTTTTCCGATTTTTTCCGATTTTTTTCCGATTTTTTTTAAAAATTTTTTTCCGATTTTTCCCGATTTTTTTTCCGATTTTTTCCGATTTTTTCCGATTTTTTCAGATTTTTTTTCCGATTTTTTTCCGATTTTTCCCGATTTTTTCCGATTTTTTCCGATTTTTTTATCCGAATTTTTTTCCGATTTTTCCCGATTTTTTCTGATTTTTCCCGATTTTTTCCGATTTTTTCCGATTTTTTCCGATTTTTTTTCCGATTTTTTTTCCGATTTTTCCCGATTTTTTCCGATTTTTTTGCCGATTTTTTTCCGATTTTTCCCGATTTTTTCCGATTTTTTCCGATTTTTTCCAATTTTTTCCGATTTTTTTTGCCGATTTTCCTGATTTTTTCCCGATTTTTTTCCCGATTTTTTTTCCGATTTTTCCCGATTTTTTTTCAATTTTTTTTCCGATTTTTTCCGATTTTTTCCGATTTTTTCCGATTTTTTTTCAATTTTTTTTTCCGATTTTTCCCGATTTTTTTCAGATTTTTTTTCAATTTTTTTTTCAGATTTTTTCCGATTTTTTCCGATTTTTTTTTCCAATTTTTTTTCCGATTTTTCCCGATTTTTTTTCCGATTTTTTCCGATTTTTTCCGATTTTTTTCCGATTTTTTTTCAAATTTTTTTTCCGATTTTTCCCGATTTTTTTTCCGATTTTTTCCGATTTTTTCCGATTTTTTTTCCGATTTTTTTCCGATTTTTCCCGATTTTTTTTCCGATTTTTCCGATTTTTTTTCCGATTTTTTTTCCGATTTTTCCCGATTTTTTCCGATTTTTTCCGATTTTTTTTCCGATTTTTCCCGATTTTTTCCCGATTTTTTTGCCGATTATTTCCGATTTTTCCCGATTTTTTCCCGATTTTTTTGCCGATTTTTCCCGATTTTTTTCCGATTTTTTCCGATTTTTTCCGATTTTTTTTCAATTTTTTTTTCCGATTTTTCCCGATTTTTTTTCCGATTTTTTCCAGATTTTTTTCAGATTTTTTTTCCGATTTTTTCCGATTTTTTCCGATTTTTTTTTCCGATTTTTTTTCCGATTTTTCCCGATTTTTTTCCGATTTTTCCGATTTTTTCCCGATTTTTTTTCAAATTTTTTTTCCGATTTTTCCCGATTTTTTTTCCGATTTTTTCCGATTTTTTCCGATTTTTTCCGATTTTTTTTCCGATTTTTTTCCGATTTTTCCCGATTTTTTCCGATTTTTTCCGATTTTTCCCGATTTTTTCCGATTTTTTTTCCGATTTTTTTTCGATTTTTTTTCCGATTTTTCCCGATTTTTTCCGATTTTTTCCGATTTTTTTTCCGATTTTTTTCCGATTTTTCCCGATTTTTTCCGATTTTTTTGCCGATTTTTTTCCGATTTTTCCCGATTTTTTCCGATTTTTTCCGATTTTTTCCGATTTTTTCCGATTTTTTTTGCCGATTTTCCTGATTTTTTCCCGATTTTTTCCCGATTTTTTTTCCGATTTTTCCCGATTTTTTCCCGATTTATTTGCCGACTTTTTCCGATTTTTTTCCGATTTTTTCCGATTTTTTCCGATTTTTTTTCAATTTTTTTTTCCGATTTTTCCCGATTTTTTTTCCGATTTTTTCCAGATTTTTTTCAGATTTTTTTTCCGATTTTTCCGATTTTTCCGATTTTTTTTTCCAATTTTTTTTCCGATTTTCCCGATTTCTTTTCCGATTTTTTCCGATTTTTTCCGATTTTTTTTCAATTTTTTTTCCGATTTTTCCGATTTTTTCCGATTTTTTCCGATTTTTTTTCAATTTTTTTTTCCGATTTTTCCCGATTTTTTTCAGATTTTTTTCCAATTTTTTTTTCAGATTTTTTCCGATTTTTTCCGATTTTTTTTTCCAAATTTTTTCCGATTTTTCCCGATTTTTTTTCCGATTTTTTCCGATTTTTTCCGATTTTTTTCCGATTTTTTTTCAAATTTTTTTTCCGATTTTTCCCGATTTTTTTTCCGATTTTTTTCCGATTTTTCCCGATTTTTTCCGATTTTTTCCGATTTTTTTTCCGATTTTTTCCGATTTTTCCCGATTTTTTCCGATTTTTTTTCCAATTTTTTTTCCGATTTTTCCCGATTTTTTTTCCGATTTTTTCCGATTTTTTCCGATTTTTTTCCGATTTTTTTTCAAATTTTTTTTCCGATTTTTCCCGATTTTTTTTCCGAATTTTTCCGATTTTTTTTCCGAATTTTTTTCCGATTTTTTTTCCGATTTTTCCCGATTTTTCCCGATTTTTTCCGATTTTTCCCGATTTTTTTTCCGATTTTTCCCGATTTTTTCCGATTTTTTTTCCGATTTTTTTCCGATTTTTCCCGATTTTTTCCGATTTTTTTCGATTTTTTCCGATTTTTTCCGATTTTTTTTCCGATTTTTTTCCGATTTTTCCCGATTTTTTCCCGATTTTTTTGCCGATTTTTCCCGATTTTTTTCCGATTTTTTCCGATTTTTTCCGATTTTTTTTCAATTTTTTTTTCCGATTTTTCCCCATTTTTTTTCCGATTTTTTCCAGATTTTTTTCAGATTTTTTTTCCGATTTTTCCCGATTTTTTCTGATTTTTCCCGATTTTTTCCGATTTTTTCCTCCGATTTTTTTTCCGATTTTTTCCGATTTTTTCCGAATTTTTTTCCGATTTTTCCCGATTTTTTTTCCGATTTTTTTTCCGATTTTTTTTCCGATTTTTTTTCCGATTTTTTTCCGATTTTTCCCGATTTTTTTTCCGATTTTTTCCGATTTTTTCCGATTTTTTTCCGATTTTTTTTCAAATTTTTTTTCCGATTTTTCCCGATTTTTTTTCCGAATTTTTCCGATTTTTTTTCCGATTTTTTTTCCGATTTTTTTTCCGATTTTTCCCGATTTTTCCCGATTTTTTCCGATTTTTCCCGATTTTTTTTCCGATTTTTCCCGATTTTTTCCGATTTTTTTTCCGATTTTTTTCCGATTTTTCCCGATTTTTTCCGATTTTTTCCGATTTTTTCCGATTTTTTCCGATTTTTTTTCCGATTTTTTTCCGATTTTTCCCGATTTTTTCCCGATTTTTTCCGATTTTTTCCGATTTTTTTTCAATTTTTTTTTCCGATTTTTCCCCATTTTTTTTCCGATTTTTTCCAGATTTTTTTCCGATTTTTTTTCAATTTTTTTTTCCGATTTTTCCCGATTTTTTTTCCGATTTTTTCCAGATTTTTTTCAGATTTTTTTTCCGATTTTTTCCGATTTTTTCCGATTTTTTTTTCCAATTTTTTTTCCGATTTTTCCCGATTTCTTTTCCGATTTTTTCCGATTTTTTCCGATTTTTTTTCAATTTTTTTTTCCGATTTTTTCCGATTTTTTCCGATTTTTTCCGATTTTTTTTCAATTTTTTTTTCCGATTTTTCCCGATTTTTTTCAGATTTTTTTTCAATTTTTTTTTCAGATTTTTTCCGATTTTTTCCGATTTTTTTTTCCAAATTTTTTCCGATTTTTCCCGATTTTTTTTCCGATTTTTTCCGATTTTTTCCGATTTTTTTCCGATTTTTTTTCAAATTTTTTTTCCGATTTTTCCCGATTTTTTTTCCGATTTTTTCCGATTTTTCCCGATTTTTTCCGATTTTTTCCGATTTTTTTTCCGATTTTTTCCGATTTTTCCCGATTTTTCCCGATTTTTTTTCCGAATTTTTCCGATTTTTTTTCCGAATTTTTTTCCGATTTTTTTTCCGATTTTTCCCGATTTTTCCCGATTTTTTCCGATTTTTCCCGATTTTTTTTCCGATTTTTCCCGATTTTTTCCGATTTTTTTTCCGATTTTTTTCCGATTTTTCCCGATTTTTTCCGATTTTTTTCGATTTTTTCCGATTTTTTCCGATTTTTTTTCCGATTTTTTTCCGATTTTTCCCGATTTTTTCCCGATTTTTTTGCCGATTTTTCCCGATTTTTTTCCGATTTTTTCCGATTTTTTCCGATTTTTTTTCAATTTTTTTTTCCGATTTTTCCCCATTTTTTTTCCGATTTTTTCCAGATTTTTTTCAGATTTTTTTTCCGATTTTTCCCGATTTTTTCTGATTTTTCCCGATTTTTTCCGATTTTTTCCTCCGATTTTTTTTCCGATTTTTTCCGATTTTTTCCGAATTTTTTTCCGATTTTTCCCGATTTTTTTTCCGATTTTTTTTCCGATTTTTTTTCCGATTTTTTTTCCGATTTTTTTCCGATTTTTCCCGATTTTTTTTCCGATTTTTTCCGATTTTTTCCGATTTTTTTCCGATTTTTTTTCAAATTTTTTTTCCGATTTTTCCCGATTTTTTTCCGAATTTTTCCGATTTTTTTTCCGATTTTTTTTCCGATTTTTTTTCCGATTTTTCCCGATTTTTCCCGATTTTTTCCGATTTTTCCCGATTTTTTTTCCGATTTTTCCCGATTTTTTCCGATTTTTTTTCCGATTTTTTTCCGATTTTTCCCGATTTTTTCCGATTTTTTCCGATTTTTTCCGATTTTTTCCGATTTTTTTTCCGATTTTTTTCCGATTTTTCCCGATTTTTCCCGATTTTTTCCGATTTTTTCCGATTTTTTTTCAATTTTTTTTTCCGATTTTTCCCCATTTTTTTTCCGATTTTTTCCAGATTTTTTTCCGATTTTTTTTCAATTTTTTTTTCCGATTTTTCCCGATTTTTTTTCCGATTTTTTCCAGATTTTTTTCAGATTTTTTTCCGATTTTTTCCGATTTTTTCCGATTTTTTTTTCCAATTTTTTTTCCGATTTTTCCCGATTTCTTTTCCGATTTTTTCCGATTTTTTCCGATTTTTTTTCAATTTTTTTTTCCGATTTTTTCCGATTTTTTCCGATTTTTTCCGATTTTTTTTCAATTTTTTTTTCCGATTTTTCCCGATTTTTTTCAGATTTTTTTTCAATTTTTTTTTCAGATTTTTTCCGATTTTTTCCGATTTTTTTTTCCAAATTTTTTTCCGATTTTTCCCGATTTTTTTTCCGATTTTTTCCGATTTTTTCCGATTTTTTCCGATTTTTTTTCAAATTTTTTTTCCGATTTTTCCCGATTTTTTTTCCGATTTTTTCCGATTTTTCCCGATTTTTTCCGATTTTTTCCGATTTTTTTTCCGATTTTTTCCGATTTTTCCCGATTTTTTCCGATTTTTTTTCCAATTTTTTTTCCGATTTTTCCCGATTTTTTTCCGATTTTTTCCGATTTTTTCCGATTTTTTTCCGATTTTTTTTCAATTTTTTTTTCCGATTTTTCCCGATTTTTTTTCCGAATTTTTCCGATTTTTTTTCCGATTTTTTTTCCGATTTTTTTTCCGATTTTTCCCGATTTTTCCCGATTTTTTCCGATTTTTCCCGATTTTTTTTCCGATTTTTCCCGATTTTTTCCGATTTTTTTTCCGATTTTTTTCCGATTTTTCCCGATTTTTTCCGATTTTTTCCGATTTTTTTTCCGATTTTTTTCCGATTTTTCCCGATTTTTTCCCGATTTTTTTGCCGATTTTTCCCGATTTTTTTCCGATTTTTTCCGATTTTTTCCGATTTTTTTTCAATTTTTTTTCCGATTTTTCCCCATTTTTTTTCCGATTTTTTCCAGATTTTTTTCAGATTTTTTTTCCGATTTTTCCCGATTTTTTCTGATTTTTCCCGATTTTTTCCGATTTTTTCCTCCGATTTTTTTTCCGATTTTTTCCGATTTTTTCCGAATTTTTTTCCGATTTTTCCCGATTTTTTTTCCGATTTTTTTTCCGATTTTTTTTCCGATTTTTTTTCCGATTTTTTTCCGATTTTTCCCGATTTTTTTTCCGATTTTTTCCGATTTTTTCCGATTTTTTTCCGATTTTTTTTTCCGATTTTTCCCCATTTTTTTTCCGATTTTTTCCAGATTTTTTTCAGATTTTTTTTCCGATTTTTCCCGATTTTTTCTGATTTTTCCCGATTTTTTCCGATTTTTTCCTCCGATTTTTTTTCCGATTTTTTCCGATTTTTTCCGAATTTTTTTCCGATTTTTCCCGATTTTTTTTCCGATTTTTTTTCCGATTTTTTTTCCGATTTTTTTTCCGATTTTTTTCCGATTTTTCCCGATTTTTTTTCCGATTTTTTCCGATTTTTTCCGATTTTTTTCCGATTTTTTTTCAAATTTTTTTTCCGATTTTTCCCGATTTTTTTTCCGAATTTTTCCGATTTTTTTCCGATTTTTTTTCCGATTTTTTTTCCGATTTTTCCCGATTTTTCCCGATTTTTTCCGATTTTTCCCGATTTTTTTTCCGATTTTTCCCGATTTTTTCCGATTTTTTTTCCGATTTTTTTCCGATTTTTCCCGATTTTTTCCGATTTTTTCCGATTTTTTCCGATTTTTTCCGATTTTTTTTCCGATTTTTTTCCGATTTTTCCCGATTTTTTCCCGATTTTTTCCGATTTTTTCCGATTTTTTTTCAATTTTTTTTTCCGATTTTTCCCCATTTTTTTTCCGATTTTTTCCAGATTTTTTTCCGATTTTTTTTCAATTTTTTTTTCCGATTTTTCCCGATTTTTTTTCCGATTTTTTCCAGATTTTTTTCAGATTTTTTTTCCGATTTTTTCCGATTTTTTCCGATTTTTTTTTCCAATTTTTTTTCCGATTTTTCCCGATTTCTTTTCCGATTTTTTCCGATTTTTTCCGATTTTTTTTCAATTTTTTTTTCCGATTTTTTCCGATTTTTTCCGATTTTTTCCGATTTTTTTTCAATTTTTTTTTCCGATTTTTCCCGATTTTTTTCAGATTTTTTTTCAATTTTTTTTTCAGATTTTTTCCGATTTTTTCCGATTTTTTTTTCCAAATTTTTTTCCGATTTTTCCCGATTTTTTTTCCGATTTTTTCCGATTTTTTCCGATTTTTTTCCGATTTTTTTTCAAATTTTTTTTCCGATTTTTCCCGATTTTTTTTCCGATTTTTTCCGATTTTTCCCGATTTTTTCCGATTTTTTCCGATTTTTTTTCCGATTTTTTCCGATTTTTCCCGATTTTTTCCGATTTTTTTTCCAATTTTTTTTCCGATTTTTCCCGATTTTTTTTCCGATTTTTTCCGATTTTTTCCGATTTTTTTCCGATTTTTTTTCAAATTTTTTTTCCGATTTTTCCCGATTTTTTTTCCGAATTTTTCCGATTTTTTTTCCGATTTTTTTTCCGATTTTTTTCCGATTTTTCCCGATTTTTCCCGATTTTTTCCGATTTTTCCCGATTTTTTTTCCGATTTTTCCCGATTTTTTCCGATTTTTTTTCCGATTTTTTTCCGATTTTTCCCGATTTTTTCCGATTTTTTCCGATTTTTTTTCCGATTTTTTTCCGATTTTTCCCGATTTTTTCCCGATTTTTTTGCCGATTTTTCCCGATTTTTTTCCGATTTTTTCCGATTTTTTCCGATTTTTTTTCAATTTTTTTTTCCGATTTTTCCCCATTTTTTTTCCGATTTTTTCCAGATTTTTTTCAGATTTTTTTTCCGATTTTTCCCGATTTTTTCTGATTTTTCCCGATTTTTTCCGATTTTTTCCTCCGATTTTTTTTCCGATTTTTTCCGATTTTTTCCGAATTTTTTTCCGATTTTTCCCGATTTTTTTTCCGATTTTTTTTCCGATTTTTTTTCCGATTTTTTTTCCGATTTTTTTCCGATTTTTCCCGATTTTTTTTCCGATTTTTTCCGATTTTTTCCGATTTTTTTCCGATTTTTTTTCAAATTTTTTTTCCGATTTTTCCCGATTTTTTTTCCGAATTTTTCCGATTTTTTTTCCGATTTTTTTTCCGATTTTTTTCCGATTTTTCCCGATTTTTCCCGATTTTTTCCGATTTTTCCCGATTTTTTTTCCGATTTTTCCCGATTTTTTCCGATTTTTTTTCCGATTTTTTTCCGATTTTTCCCGATTTTTTCCGATTTTTTCCGATTTTTTCCGATTTTTTCCGATTTTTTTTCCGATTTTTTTCCGATTTTTCCCGATTTTTTCCCGATTTTTTTGCCGATTTTTCCCGATTTTTTTCCGATTTTTTCCGATTTTTTCCGATTTTTTTTCAATTTTTTTTTCCGATTTTTCCCCATTTTTTTTCCGATTTTTTCCAGATTTTTTTCAGATTTTTTTTCCGATTTTTCCCGATTTTTTCCCGATTTTTTTGCCGATTATTTCCGATTTTTCCCGATTTTTTCCCGATTTTTTTGCCGATTTTTCCCGATTTTTTTCCGATTTTTTCCGATTTTTTCCGATTTTTTTTCAATTTTTTTTTCCGATTTTTCCCGATTTTTTTTCCGATTTTTTCCAGATTTTTTTCAGATTTTTTTTCCGATTTTTTCCGATTTTTTCCGATTTTTTTTTCCAATTTTTTTTCCGATTTTTCCCGATTTTTTTCCGATTTTTTCCGATTTTTTCCCGATTTTTTTTCAATTTTTTTTTCCGATTTTTCCAGATTTTTTTTCCGATTTTTTCCGATTTTTTCCGATTTTTTCCGATTTTTTCCGATTTTTTTTCCGATTTTTTTCCGATTTTTCCCGATTTTTTCCGATTTTTTCCGATTTTTCCCGATTTTTTCCGATTTTTTTTCCGATTTTTTTTCCGATTTTTTTTCCGATTTTTTTCCGATTTTTTCCGATTTTTTCCGATTTTTTTGCCGATTTTTTTTCCGATTTTTCCCGATTTTTTCCGATTTTTTTGCCGATTTTTTTCCGATTTTTCCCGATTTTTTCCGATTTTTTCCGATTTTTTCAGATTTTTTCCGATTTTTTTTGCCGATTTTCCTGATTTTTTCCCGATTTTTTCCCGATTTTTTTTCCGATTTTTCCCGATTTTTTCCCGATTTATTTGCCGACTTTTGCCGATTTTTTTCCGATTTTTTCCGATTTTTTCCGATTTTTTTTCAATTTTTTTTCCGATTTTTCCCGATTTTTTTTCCGATTTTTTCCAGATTTTTTTCAGATTTTTTTTCCGATTTTTTCCGATTTTTCCCGATTTCTTTTCCGATTTTTTCCGATTTTTTCCGATTTTTTTTCAATTTTTTTTTCAGATTTTTTCCGATTTTTTCCGATTTTTTTTCCAAATTTTTTTCCGATTTTTCCCGATTTTTTTTCCGATTTTTTCCGATTTTTTCCGATTTTTTTCCGATTTTTTTTCAAATTTTTTTTCCGATTTTCCCGATTTTTTTTCCGATTTTTTCCGATTTTCCCGATTTTTTCCGATTTTTTCCGATTTTTTTTCCGATTTTTTCCGATTTTTCCCGATTTTTTCCGATTTTTTTTTCCAATTTTTTTTCCGATTTTTCCCGATTTTTTTTCCGATTTTTTCCGATTTTTTTTCAAATTTTTTTTCCGATTTTTCCCGATTTTTTTTCCGAATTTTTCCGATTTTTTTTCCGATTTTTTTTCCGATTTTTTTTCCGATTTTTCCCGATTTTTCCCGATTTTTTCCGATTTTTCCCGATTTTTTTTCCGATTTTTCCCGATTTTTTCCGATTTTTTTTCCGATTTTTTTCCGATTTTTCCCGATTTTTTCCGATTTTTTCCGATTTTTTCCGATTTTTTCCGATTTTTTTTCCGATTTTTTTCCGATTTTTCCCGATTTTTTCCCGATTTTTTTGCCGATTTTTCCCGATTTTTTTCCGATTTTTTCCGATTTTTTCCGATTTTTTTTCAATTTTTTTTTCCGATTTTTCCCCATTTTTTTTCCGATTTTTTCCAGATTTTTTTCAGATTTTTTTTCCGATTTTTCCCGATTTTTTCTGATTTTTCCCGATTTTTTCCGATTTTTTCCTCCGATTTTTTTTCCGATTTTTTCCGATTTTTTCCGAATTTTTTTCCGATTTTTCCCGATTTTTTTTCCGATTTTTTTTCCGATTTTTTTTCCGATTTTTTTTCCGATTTTTTTCCGATTTTTCCCGATTTTTTTTCCGATTTTTTCCGATTTTTTCCGATTTTTTTTCCGATTTTTTTACCGATTTTTTTTCCGATTTTTTCCGATTTTTTCCGATTTTTTCCGATTTTTTTTCCGATTTTTTTCCCGATTTTTCCCGATTTTTTCCGATTTTTTTGCCGATTTTTTTCCGATTTTTCCCGATTTTTTCCGATTTTTTCCGATTTTTTCCGATTTTTTCCGATTTTTTTTGCCGATTTTCCTGATTTTTTCCCGATTTTTTCCCGATTTTTTTTCCGATTTTTCCCGATTTTTTCCCGATTTTTTTGCCGATTTTTGCCGATTTTTTTCCGATTTTTTCCGATTTTTTCCGATTTTTTTTCAATTTTTTTTTCCGATTTTTCCCGATTTTTTTTCCGATTTTTTCCAGATTTTTTTCAGATTTTTTTTCCGATTTTTTCCGATTTTTTCCGATTTTTTTTTCCAATTTTTTTTCCGATTTTTCCCGATTTCTTTTCCGATTTTTTCCGATTTTTTCCGATTTTTTTTCAAAAATTTTTTCCGATTTTTCCCGATTTTTTTTCCGATTTTTTCCGATTTTTTCCGATTTTTTTTCCGATTTTTTTCCGATTTTTCCCGATTTTTTTTCCGATTTTTTCCGATTTTTTCCGATTTTTTTTCCGATTTTTTTTCCGATTTTTTTTCCGATTTTTTTCCGATTTTTTCCGATTTTTTTTCCGATTTTTTTTCCGATTTTTTTTCCGATTTTTTCCGATTTTTTCCGATTTTTTCCGATTTTTTTTCCGATTTTTTTTCCGATTTTTCCCGATTTTTTCCGATTTTTTTGCCGATTTTTTTCCGATTTTTCCCGATTTTTTCCGATTTTTTCCGATTTTTTCCGATTTTTTCCGATTTTTTTTGCCGATTTTCCTGATTTTTTCCCGATTTTTTCCCGATTTTTTTTCCGATTTTTCCCGATTTTTTCCCGATTTTTTTGCCGATTTTTGCCGATTTTTTTCCGATTTTTTCCGATTTTTTCCGATTTTTTTTCAATTTTTTTTTCCGATTTTTCCCGATTTCTTTTCCGATTTTTTCCGATTTTTTCCGATTTTTTTCCGATTTTTTTTCAAAATTTTTTCCGATTTTTCCCGATTTTTTTTCCGATTTTTTCCGATTTTTCCGATTTTTTTTCCGATTTTTTTCCGATTTTTCCCGATTTTTTTTCCGATTTTTCCCGATTTTTTCCCGATTTTTTTGCCGATTTTTTTTCAAATTTTTTTTCCGATTTTTCCCGATTTTTTTTCCGATTTTTTCCGATTTTTTCCGATTTTTTTTCCGATTTTTTTCCGATTTTTCCCGATTTTTTTTCCGATTTTTTCCGATTTTTTTTCCGATTTTTTTTCCGATTTTTCCCGATTTTTTCCGATTTTTTCCGATTTTTTTTCCGATTTTTCCCGATTTTTTCCCGATTTTTTTGCCGATTATTTCCGATTTTTCCCGATTTTTTCCCGATTTTTTTGCCGATTTTTCCCGATTTTTTTCCGATTTTTTCCGATTTTTTCCGATTTTTTTTCAATTTTTTTTTCCGATTTTTCCCGATTTTTTTTCCGATTTTTTCCAGATTTTTTTCAGATTTTTTTTCCGATTTTTTCCGATTTTTTCCGATTTTTTTTTCCAATTTTTTTTCCGATTTTTCCCGATTTTTTTCCGATTTTTTCCGATTTTTTCCCGATTTTTTTTCAATTTTTTTTTCCGATTTTTCCCGATTTTTTTTCCGATTTTTTCCGATTTTTTCCGATTTTTTCCGATTTTTTCCGATTTTTTTTCCGATTTTTTTCCGATTTTTCCCGATTTTTTCCGATTTTTTCCGATTTTTTCCGATTTTTTTTCCGATTTTTTTTCCGATTTTTTTTCCGATTTTTCCCGATTTTTTCCGATTTTTTCCGATTTTTTTGCCGATTTTTTTTCCGATTTTTCCCGATTTTTTCCGATTTTTTTGCCGATTTTTTTCCGATTTTTCCCGATTTTTTCCGATTTTTTCCGATTTTTTCCGATTTTTTCCGATTTTTTTTGCCGATTTTCCTGATTTTTTCCCGATTTTTTCCCGATTTTTTTTCCGATTTTTCCCGATTTTTTCCCGATTTATTTGCCGACTTTTGCCGATTTTTTTCCGATTTTTTCCGATTTTTTCCGATTTTTTTTCAATTTTTTTTTCCGATTTTTCCCGATTTTTTTTCCGATTTTTTCCAGATTTTTTTCAGATTTTTTTTCCGATTTTTTCCGATTTTTTCCGATTTTTTTTTCCAATTTTTTTTCCGATTTTTCCCGATTTCTTTTCCGATTTTTTCCGATTTTTTCCGATTTTTTTTCAATTTTTTTTTCCGATTTTTTCCGATTTTTTCCGATTTTTTCCGATTTTTTTTCAATTTTTTTTTCCGATTTTTCCCGATTATTTTCAGATTTTTTTTCAATTTTTTTTTCAGATTTTTTCCGATTTTTTCCGATTTTTTTTTCCAAATTTTTTTCCGATTTTTCCCGATTTTTTTCCCGATTTTTTCCGATTTTTTCCGATTTTTTTCCGATTTTTTTTCAAATTTTTTTTCCGATTTTTCCCGATTTTTCCCGATTTTTTCCGATTTTTTTTTCCAATTTTTTTTCCGATTTTTCCCGATTTTTTTTCCGATTTTTTCCGATTTTTTCCGATTTTTTTCCGATTTTTTTTCAATTTTTTTTTCCGATTTTTCCCGATTTTTTTTCCGAATTTTTCCGATTTTTTTTCCGATTTTTTTTCCGATTTTTTTTCCGATTTTTCCCGATTTTTCCCGATTTTTTCCGATTTTTCCCGATTTTTTTTCCGATTTTTCCCGATTTTTTCCGATTTTTTTTCCGATTTTTTTCCGATTTTTCCCGATTTTTTCCGATTTTTTCCGATTTTTTCCGATTTTTTCCGATTTTTTTTCCGATTTTTTTCCGATTTTCCTGATTTTTCCCGATTTTTTCCCGATTTTTTTTCCGATTTTTCCCGATTTTTTCCCGATTTTTTTTCCGATTTTTTCCAGATTTTTTTCAGATTTTTTTTCCGATTTTTTCCGATTTTTTCCGATTTTTTTTTCCAATTTTTTTTCCGATTTTTCCCGATTTTTTTCCGATTTTTTCCGATTTTTTCCCGATTTTTTTTCAATTTTTTTTTCCGATTTTTCCCGATTTTTTTCCGATTTTTTCCGATTTTTTCCGATTTTTTCCGATTTTTTCCGATTTTTTTTCCGATTTTTTTCCGATTTTTCCCGATTTTTTCCGATTTTTTCCGATTTTTTCCGATTTTTTTTCCGATTTTTTTTCCGATTTTTTTTCCGATTTTTCCCGATTTTTTCCGATTTTTTCCGATTTTTTTGCCGATTTTTTTTCCGATTTTTCCCGATTTTTTCCGATTTTTTGCCGATTTTTTTCCGATTTTTCCCGATTTTTTCCGATTTTTTCCGATTTTTTCCGATTTTTTCCGATTTTTTTTGCCGATTTTCCTGATTTTTTCCCGATTTTTTCCCGATTTTTTTTCCGATTTTTCCCGATTTTTTCCCGATTTATTTGCCGACTTTTGCCGATTTTTTTCCGATTTTTTCCGATTTTTTCCGATTTTTTTTCAATTTTTTTTTCCGATTTTTCCCGATTTTTTTTCCGATTTTTTCCAGATTTTTTTCAGATTTTTTTTCCGATTTTTTCCGATTTTTTCCGATTTTTTTTTCCAATTTTTTTTCCGATTTTTCCCGATTTCTTTTCCGATTTTTTCCGATTTTTTCCGATTTTTTTTCAATTTTTTTTTCCGATTTTTTCCGATTTTTTCCGATTTTTTCCGATTTTTTTTCAATTTTTTTTTCCGATTTTTCCCGATTATTTTCAGATTTTTTTTCAATTTTTTTTTCAGATTTTTTCCGATTTTTTCCGATTTTTTTTTCCAAATTTTTTTCCGATTTTTCCCGATTTTTTTCCCGATTTTTTCCGATTTTTTCCGATTTTTTTCCGATTTTTTTTCAAATTTTTTTTCCGATTTTTCCCGATTTTTTTTCCGATTTTTTCCGATTTTTCCCGATTTTTTCCGATTTTTTCCGATTTTTTTTCCGATTTTTTCCGATTTTTCCCGATTTTTTCCGATTTTTTTTTCCAATTTTTTTTCCGATTTTTCCCGATTTTTTTTCCGATTTTTTCCGATTTTTTCCGATTTTTTTCCGATTTTTTTTCAATTTTTTTTTCCGATTTTTCCCGATTTTTTTTCCGAATTTTTCCGATTTTTTTTCCGATTTTTTTTCCGATTTTTTTCCGATTTTTCCCGATTTTTCCCGATTTTTTCCGATTTTTCCCGATTTTTTTTCCGATTTTTCCCGATTTTTTCCGATTTTTTTTCCGATTTTTTTCCGATTTTTCCCGATTTTTTCCGATTTTTTCCGATTTTTTCCGATTTTTTCCGATTTTTTTTCCGATTTTTTTCCGATTTTCCTGATTTTTTCCCGATTTTTTCCCGATTTTTTTTCCGATTTTTCCCGATTTTTTCCCGATTTTTTTTCCGATTTTTTCCAGATTTTTTTCAGATTTTTTTTCCGATTTTTTCCGATTTTTTCCGATTTTTTTTTCCAATTTTTTTTCCGATTTTTCCCGATTTCTTTTCCGATTTTTTCCGATTTTTTCCGATTTTTTTCCGATTTTTTTTCAAATTTTTTTTCCGATTTTTCCCGATTTTTTTTCCGATTTTTTCCGATTTTTTCCGATTTTTTTTCCGATTTTTTTCCGATTTTTCCCGATTTTTTTTCCGATTTTTTCCGATTTTTTCCGATTTTTTTTCCGATTTTTTTTCCGATTTTTTTCCCGATTTTTTCCGATTTTTTCCGATTTTTTTTCCGATTTTTTTTCCGATTTTTTTTCCGATTTTTTCCGATTTTTTCCGATTTTTTCCGATTTTTTTTCCGATTTTTTTTCCGATTTTTCCCGATTTTTTCCGATTTTTTTGCCGATTTTTTTCCGATTTTTCCCGATTTTTTCCGATTTTTTCCGATTTTTTCCGATTTTTTCCGATTTTTTTTGCCGATTTTCCTGATTTTTTCCCGATTTTTTCCCGATTTTTTTTCCGATTTTTCCCGATTTTTTCCCGATTTTTTTGCCGATTTTTGCCGATTTTTTTCCGATTTTTTCCGATTTTTTCCGATTTTTTTTCAATTTTTTTTTCCGATTTTTCCCGATTTTTTTTCCGATTTTTTCCAGATTTTTTTCAGATTTTTTTTCCGATTTTTTCCGATTTTTTCCGATTTTTTTTTCCAATTTTTTTTCCGATTTTTCCCGATTTCTTTTCCGATTTTTTCCGATTTTTTCCGATTTTTTTTCAATTTTTTTTTCCGATTTTTTCCGATTTTTTCCGATTTTTTCCGATTTTTTTTCAATTTTTTTTTCCGATTTTTCCCGATTTTTTTCAGATTTTTTTCCAATTTTTTTTTCAGATTTTTTCCGATTTTTTCCGATTTTTTTTTCCAAATTTTTTTCCGATTTTTCCCGATTTTTTTTCCGATTTTTTCCGATTTTTCCCGATTTTTTCCGATTTTTTCCGATTTTTTTTCCGATTTTTTCCGATTTTTCCCGATTTTTTCCGATTTTTTTTTCCAATTTTTTTTCCGATTTTTCCCGATTTTTTTTCCGATTTTTTCCGATTTTTTCCGATTTTTTTCCGATTTTTTTTCAAATTTTTTTTCCGATTTTTCCCGATTTTTTTTCCGAATTTTTCCGATTTTTTTTCCGATTTTTTTTCCGATTTTTTTTCCGATTTTTCCCGATTTTTCCCGATTTTTTCCGATTTTTCCCGATTTTTTTCCGATTTTTCCCGATTTTTTCCGATTTTTTTTCCGATTTTTTTCCGATTTTTCCCGATTTTTTCCGATTTTTTCCGATTTTTTCCGATTTTTTCCGATTTTTTTTCCGATTTTTTTCCGATTTTTCCCGATTTTTTCCCGATTTTTTTGCCGATTTTTCCCGATTTTTTTCCGATTTTTTCCGATTTTTTCCGATTTTTTTTCAATTTTTTTTTCCGATTTTTCCCCATTTTTTTTCCGATTTTTTCCAGATTTTTTTCAGATTTTTTTTCCGATTTTTCCCGATTTTTTCTGATTTTTCCCGATTTTTTCCGATTTTTTCCTCCGATTTTTTTTCCGATTTTTTCCGATTTTTTCCGAATTTTTTTCCGATTTTTTCCTCCGATTTTTTTTCCGATTTTTTCCGATTTTTTCCGAATTTTTTTCCGATTTTTCCCGATTTTTTTTCCGATTTTTTTCCGATTTTTTTCCGATTTTTCCCGATTTTTTTTCCGATTTTTTCCGATTTTTTCCGATTTTTTTTCCGATTTTTCCCGATTTTTTCCCGATTTTTTTGCCGATTTTTGCCGATTTTTTTCCGATTTTTTCCGATTTTTTCCGATTTTTTTTCAATTTTTTTTTCCGATTTTTCCCGATTTTTTTTCCGATTTTTTCCAGATTTTTTTCAGATTTTTTTTCCGATTTTTTCCGATTTTTTCCGATTTTTTTTCCAATTTTTTTTTCCGATTTTTCCCGATTTCTTTTCCGATTTTTTCCGATTTTTTCCGATTTTTTCCGATTTTTTTTCAAAATTTTTTTCCGATTTTTCCCGATTTTTTTTCCGATTTTTTCCGATTTTTTCCGATTTTTTTTCCGATTTTTTTCCGATTTTTCCCGATTTTTTTTCCGATTTTTTCCGATTTTTTCCGATTTTTTTTCCGATTTTTTTTCCGATTTTTTTCCGATTTTTTTCCGATTTTTTCCGATTTTTCCGATTTTTTTTCCGATTTTTTTTCCGATTTTTCCCGATTTTTTCCGATTTTTTGCCGATTTTTTTCCGATTTTTCCCGATTTTTTCCGATTTTTTCCGATTTTTTCCGATTTTTTTCCGATTTTTTTCCGATTTTTCCCGATTTTTTCCCGATTTTTTTGCCGATTTTTCCCGATTTTTTCCGATTTTTACCGATTTTTTTTCAATTTTTTTTTCCGATTTTTCCCGATTTTTTTTCCGATTTTTTCCAGATTTTTTTTCCGATTTTTCCGATTTTTTTTTCCAATTTTTTTCCGATTTTTCCCGATTTTTTTTTCCGATTTTTTCCGATTTTTTCCGATTTTTTGCCGATTTTTTCCGATTTTTCCCGATTTTTTCCGATTTTTCCGATTTTTTCCGATTTTTTTTCCGATTTTTTCCGATTTTTCCGATTTTTTCCCGATTTTTTGCCGATTTTTCCCGATTTTTTCCGATTTTTACCGATTTTTTTTCAATTTTTTTTTCCGATTTTTCCCGATTTTTTTTCCGATTTTTGCCGATTTTTTTGCCGATTTTTCCCAATTTTTTCCGATTTTTTCCGATTTTTTCCGAATTTTTTTCCGATTTTTCCCGATTTTTTCCGATTTTTTTATCCGAATTTTTTTCCGATTTTTTCCGATTTTTTCCGATTTTTTCCGATTTTTTTCCGATTTTTTTCCGATTTTTCCCGATTTTTTTTCCGATTTTTCCCGATTTTTTCTGATTTTTCCCGATTTTTTCCGATTTTTTCCTCCGATTTTTTTTCCGATTTTTTCCGATTTTTTCCGATTTTTTTTCCGATTTTTTCCGATTTTTTCCGATTTTTTTTCCGATTTTTTCCGATTTTTTCCGATTTTTTTTCCGATTTTTTTTCGATTTTTCCCGATTTTTTCCGATTTTTTCCGATTTTTTTCCGATTTTTTCCGATTTTTTCCGATTTTTTCCGATTTTTTCCGATTTTTTTTCCGATTTTTTTCCGATTTTTCCCGATTTTTTCCGATTTTTTCCGATTTTTTTTCCGATTTTTTTTCCGATTTTTCCAGATTTTTTCCGATTATTTCCGATTTTTCCCGATTTTTTCCCGATTTTTTTCCGATTTTTCCCGATTTTTTTCCGATTTTTTCCGATTTTTTCCGATTTTTTTTCCGATTTTTTCCGATTTTTTCCGATTTTTTTTTCCAATTTTTTTTCCGATTTTTCCCGATTTTTTTTCCGATTTTTTCCGATTTTTTCCGATTTTTTTCCGATTTTTTTCCGATTTTTCCCGATTTTTTCCGATTTTTTCCGATTTTTTTATCCGATTTTTTTTCCGATTTTTCCCGATTTTTTCCGATTTTTTTGCCGATTTTTTTCCGATTTTTCCCGATTTTTTCCGATTTTTTCCGATTTTTTCCAATTTTTTCCGATTTTTTTTGCCGATTTTCCTGATTTTTTCCCGATTTTTTTCCCGATTTTTTTTCCGATTTTTCCCGATTTTTTTTCAATTTTTTTTTCCGATTTTTTCCGATTTTTTCCGATTTTTTCCGATTTTTTTTCAATTTTTTTTTCCGATTTTTCCCGATTTTTTTCAGATTTTTTTTCAATTTTTTTTTCCGATTTTTTCCGATTTTTTCCGATTTTTTTTTCCAATTTTTTTTCCGATTTTTCCCGATTTTTTTTCCGATTTTTTCCGATTTTTTCCGATTTTTTTCCGATTTTTTTTCAAAATTTTTTTCCGATTTTTCCCGATTTTTTTTCCGATTTTTTCCGAATTTTTCCGATTTTTTTTCCGATTTTTTTTCCGATTTTTTTTCCGATTTTTCCCGATTTTTCCCGATTTTTTCCGATTTTTCCCGATTTTTTTTCCGATTTTTCCCGATTTTTTCCGATTTTTTTTCCGATTTTTTTCCGATTTTTCCCGATTTTTTCCGATTTTTTCCGATTTTTTCCGATTTTTTCCGATTTTTTTTCCGATTTTTTTCCGATTTTTCCCGATTTTTTCCCGATTTTTTTGCCGATTTTTCCCGATTTTTTCCGATTTTTACCGATTTTTTTTCAATTTTTTTTTCCGATTTTTCCCGATTTTTTTTCCGATTTTTTCCAGATTTTTTTTCCGATTTTTTCCGATTTTTTTTTCCAATTTTTTTTCCGATTTTTCCCGATTTTTTTTCCGATTTTTTCCGATTTTTTCCGATTTTTTTGCCGATTTTTTTCCGATTTTTCCCGATTTTTTCCGATTTTTTCCGATTTTTTCCGATTTTTTTTCCGATTTTTTTCCGATTTTTCCCGATTTTTTCCCGATTTTTTTGCCGATTTTTCCCGATTTTTTCCGATTTTTACCGATTTTTTTTCAATTTTTTTTTCCGATTTTTCCCGATTTTTTTTCCGATTTTTTCCGATTTTTTTTCCGATTTTTTCCGATTTTTTTTTCCAATTTTTTTTCCGATTTTTCCCGATTTTTTTTCCGATTTTTTCCGATTTTTTCCGATTTTTTTCCGATTTTTTTCAAATTTTTTTTCCGATTTTTCCCGATTTTTTTTCCGATTTTTTTGCCGATTTTTCCCGATTTTTTCCCGATTTTTTTGCCGATTTTTCCCGATTTTTTTCCGATTTTTTCCGATTTTTTCCGATTTTTTCTCAAATTTTTTTTCCGATTTTTCCCGATTTTTTTTCCGATTTTTTCCAGATTTTTTTCAGATTTTTTTTCCGATTTTTCCCGATTTTTTCTGATTTTTCCCGATTTTTTCCGATTTTTTCCTCCGATTTTTTTTCCGATTTTTTCCGATTTTTTCCGAATTTTTTTCCGATTTTTCCCGATTTTTTTTCCGATTTTTTTCCGATTTTTTTCCGATTTTTCCCGATTTTTTTTCCGATTTTTTCCGATTTTTTCCGATTTTTTTTCCGATTTTTCCCGATTTTTTCCCGATTTTTTTGCCGATTTTTGCCGATTTTTTTCCGATTTTTTCCGATTTTTTCCGATTTTTTTTCAATTTTTTTTTCCGATTTTTCCCGATTTTTTTTCCGATTTTTTCCAGATTTTTTTCAGATTTTTTTTCCGATTTTTTCCGATTTTTTTCCGATTTTTTTCAAATTTTTTTTCCGATTTTTCCCGATTTTTTTTCCGATTTTTTTGCCGATTTTTCCCGATTTTTTCCCGATTTTTTTGCCGATTTTTCCCGATTTTTTTCCGATTTTTTCCGATTTTTTCCGATTTTTTCTCAAATTTTTTTTCCGATTTTTCCCGATTTTTTTTCCGATTTTTTCCAGATTTTTTTCAGATTTTTTTTCCGATTTTTCCCGATTTTTTCTGATTTTTCCCGATTTTTTCCGATTTTTTCCTCCGATTTTTTTTCCGATTTTTTCCGATTTTTTCCGAATTTTTTTCCGATTTTTCCCGATTTTTTTTCCGATTTTTTTCCGATTTTTTTCCGATTTTTCCCGATTTTTTTTCCGATTTTTTCCGATTTTTTCCGATTTTTTTTCCGATTTTTCCCGATTTTTTCCCGATTTTTTTGCCGATTTTTGCCGATTTTTTTCCGATTTTTTCCGATTTTTTCCGATTTTTTTTCAATTTTTTTTTCCGATTTTTCCCGATTTTTTTTCCGATTTTTTCCAGATTTTTTTCCGATTTTTTTGCCGATTTTTCCCGATTTTTTCCGATTTTTACCGATTTTTTTTCAATTTTTTTTTCCGATTTTTCCCGATTTTTTTTCCGATTTTTTCCAGATTTTTTTCCGATTTTTTCCGATTTTTTTTCCGATTTTTTTCCGATTTTTCACGATTTTTTTTCCGATTTTTTCCGATTTTTTCCGATTTTTTTCCGATTTTTTTTCCGATTTTTTTTTCCGATTTTTCCCGATTTTTTTTCCGATTTTTTCCGATTTTTTCCGATTGTTTTCCGATTTTTTTTCAAATTTTTTTTCCGATTTTTCCCGATTTTTTTTCCGATTTTTTCCGATTTTTTCCGATTTTTTTTTCCGATTTTTTTCCGATTTTTCCCGATTTTTTTTCCGATTTTTCCCGATTTTTCCCGATTTTTTCCGATTTTTTCCGATTTTTTTTCCGATTTTTTTTCCGATTTTTCCCGATTTTTTCCGATTTTTTTGCCGATTTTTTTCCGATTTTTTTTCAAATTTTTTTTCCGATTTTTCCCGATTTTTTTTCCGATTTTTTCCGATTTTTTCCGATTTTTTTTCCGATTTTTTTTTCGATTTTTCCCGATTTTTTCCGATTTTTTCCGATTTTTTCCTCCGATTTTTTCTCCGATTTTTTCCGATTTTTTCCGATTTTTTTCCGATTTTTTCCGATTTTTTCCGATTTTTTCCGATTTTTTCCGATTTTTTTTCCGATTTTTTCCCGATTTTTCCCGATTTTTTCCGATTTTTTCCGATTTTTTTTCCGATTTTTTTTCCGATTTTTCCAGATTTTTTCCGATTTTTTCCGATTTCTTTGCCGATTATTTCCGATTTTTCCCGATTTTTTCCCGATTTTTTTCCGATTTTTCCCGATTTTTTTCCGATTTTTTCCGATTTTTTCCGATTTTTTTTCAGATTTTTTTTCCGATTTTTTCCGATTTTTTCCGATTTTTTTTCCGATTTTTTTCCGATTTTTCCCGATTTTTTCCGATTTTTTCCGATTTTTTCCGATGTTTTCCGATTTTTTTTTCCAATTTTTTTTCCGATTTTTCCCGATTTTTTTTCCGATTTTTTCCGATTTTTTCCGATTTTTTTCCGATTTTTTTTCAAATTTTTTTTCCGATTTTTCCCGATTTTTTTTCCGATTTTTTCCGATTTTTTTTCCGATTTTTTTTCCGATTTTTTTCCGATTTTTCCCGATTTTTTCCGATTTTTTCCGATTTTTTTCCGATTTTTTCCGATTTTTTTTTCCAATTTTTTTTCCGATTTTTCCCGATTTTTTTTCCGATTTTTTCCGATTTTTTCCGATTTTTTTCCGATTTTTTTCAAAATTTTTTTCCGATTTTTCCCGATTTTTTTTCCGATTTTTTTGCCGATTTTTCCCGATTTTTTCCCGATTTTTTTGCCGATTTTTCCCGATTTTTTTCCGATTTTTTCCGATTTTTTCCGATTTTTTTTCAAATTTTTTTTCCGATTTTTCCCGATTTTTTTTCCGATTTTTTCCAGATTTTTTTCAGATTTTTTTTCCGATTTTTCCCGATTTTTTCTGATTTTTCCCGATTTTTTCCGATTTTTTCCTCCGATTTTTTTTCCGATTTTTTCCGATTTTTTCCGAATTTTTTTCCGATTTTTCCCGATTTTTTTTCCGATTTTTTTTCCGATTTTTTTCCGATTTTTCCCGATTTTTTTTCCGATTTTTTCCGATTTTTTCCGATTTTTTTTCCGATTTTTCCCGATTTTTTCCACATTTTTTTGCCGATTTTTGCCGATTTTTTTCCGATTTTTTCCGATTTTTTCCGATTTTTTTTCAATTTTTTTTTCCGATTTTTCCCGATTTTTTTTCCGATTTTTTCCAGATTTTTTTCAGATTTTTTTTCCGATTTTTTCCGATTTTTTCCGATTTTTTTTTCCAATTTTTTTTCCGATTTTTCCCGATTTCTTTTCCGATTTTTTCCGATTTTTTCCGATTTTTTTTCCGATTTTTTCCGATTTTTCGCGATTTTTTCCGATTTTTTTTTCCAATTTTTTTTCCGATTTTTCCCGATTTTTTTTCCGATTTTTTCCGATTTTTTCCGATTTTTTTCCGATTTTTTTCAAAATTTTTTTCCGATTTTTCCCGATTTTTTTTCCGAATTTTTCCGATTTTTTTTCCGATTTTTTTTCCGATTTTTTTTCCGATTTTTTCCGATTTTTTCCGATTTTTTTTCAGATTTTTTTTCCGATTTTTTCCGATTTTTTCCGATTTTTTTTCCGATTTTTTTCCGATTTTTCCCGATTTTTTCCGATTTTTTCCGATTTTTTCCGATGTTTTCCGATTTTTTTTTCCAATTTTTTTTCCGATTTTTCCCGATTTTTTTTCCGATTTTTTCCGATTTTTTCCGATTTTTTTCCGATTTTTTTTCAAATTTTTTTTCCGATTTTTCCCGATTTTTTTTCCGATTTTTTCCGATTTTTTTTCCGATTTTTTTTCCGATTTTTTTCCGATTTTTCCCGATTTTTTCCGATTTTTTCCGATTTTTTTTCCGATTTTTTCCGATTTTTTTTTCCAATTTTTTTTCCGATTTTTCCCGATTTTTTTTCCGATTTTTTCCGATTTTTTCCGATTTTTTTCCGATTTTTTTCAAAATTTTTTTCCGATTTTTCCCGATTTTTTTTCCGATTTTTTTGCCGATTTTTCCCGATTTTTTCCCGATTTTTTTGCCGATTTTTCCCGATTTTTTTCCGATTTTTTCCGATTTTTTCCGATTTTTTCTCAAATTTTTTTTCCGATTTTTCCCGATTTTTTTTCCGATTTTTTCCAGATTTTTTTCAGATTTTTTTTCCGATTTTTCCCGATTTTTTCTGATTTTTCCCGATTTTTTCCGATTTTTTCCTCCGATTTTTTTTCCGATTTTTTCCGATTTTTTCCGAATTTTTTTCCGATTTTTCCCGATTTTTTTTCCGATTTTTTTCCGATTTTTTTCCGATTTTTCCCGATTTTTTTTCCGATTTTTTCCGATTTTTTCCGATTTTTTTTTCCAATTTTTTTTCCGATTTTTCCCGATTTCTTTTCCGATTTTTTCCGATTTTTTCCGATTTTTTTCCGATTTTTTTTCAAAATTTTTTTCCGATTTTTCCCGATTTTTTTTCCGATTTTTTCCGATTTTTTCCGATTTTTTTTCCGATTTTTTTCCGATTTTTCCCGATTTTTTTTCCGATTTTTTCCGATTTTTTCCGATTTTTTTTCCGATTTTTTTTCCGATTTTTTTTCCGATTTTTTTCCGATTTTTTCCGATTTTTTCCGATTTTTTTTCCGAATTTTTTTCTGATTTTTCCCGATTTTTTCCGATTTTTTTGCCGATTTTTTTCCGATTTTTCCCGATTTTTTCCGATTTTTTCCGATTTTTTCCGATTTTTTTCCGATTTTTTTCCGATTTTTCCCGATTTTTTCCCGATTTTTTTGCCGATTTTTCCCGATTTTTTCCGATTTTTACCGATTTTTTTTCAATTTTTTTTTCCGATTTTTCCCGATTTTTTTTCCGATTTTTTCCAGATTTTTTTCCGATTTTTTCCGATTTTTTTTCCGATTTTTTTCCGATTTTTCACGATTTTTTTTCCGATTTTTTCCGATTTTTTCCGATTTTTTTCCGATTTTTTTTCCGATTTTTTTTTCCGATTTTTCCCGATTTTTTTTCCGATTTTTTCCGATTTTTTCCGATTGTTTTCCGATTTTTTTTCAAATTTTTTTTCCGATTTTTCCCGATTTTTTTTCCGATTTTTTCCGATTTTTTCCGATTTTTTTTTCCGATTTTTTTCCGATTTTTCCCGATTTTTTTTCCGATTTTTTCCGATTTTTTCCGATTTTTTTTCCGATTTTTTTTCCGATTTTTTTTCCGATTTTTCCCGATTTTTTCCGATTTTTTCCGATTTTTTTTCCGATTTTTTTTCCGATTTTTCCCGATTTTTTCCGATTTTTTTGCCGATTTTTTTCCGATTTTTCCCGATTTTTTCCGATTTTTTCCGATTTTTTCCGATTTTTTCCGATTTTTTTCCCGATTTTTTTTCCGATTTTTTCCGATTTTTTCCGATTTTTTTCCGATTTTTTTTCAAATTTTTTTTCCGATTTTTCCCGATTTTTTTTCCGATTTTTTCCGATTTTTTCCGATTTTTTTTCCGATTTTTTTTTCGATTTTTCCCGATTTTTTCCGATTTTTTCCGATTTTTTCCTCCGATTTTTTCTCCGATTTTTTCCGATTTTTTCCGATTTTTTTCCGATTTTTTCCGATTTTTTCCGATTTTTTCCGATTTTTTCCGATTTTTTTTCCGATTTTTTCCCGATTTTTCCCGATTTTTTCCGATTTTTTCCGATTTTTTTTCCGATTTTTTTTCCGATTTTTCCAGATTTTTTCCGATTTTTTCCGATTTCTTTGCCGATTATTTCCGATTTTTCCCGATTTTTTCCCGATTTTTTTCCGATTTTTCCCGATTTTTTTCCGATTTTTTCCGATTTTTTCCGATTTTTTTTCAGATTTTTTTTCCGATTTTTTCCGATTTTTTCCGATTTTTTTTCCGATTTTTTTCCGATTTTTCCCGATTTTTTCCGATTTTTTCCGATTTTTTCCGATGTTTTCCGATTTTTTTTTCCAATTTTTTTTCCGATTTTTCCCGATTTTTTTTCCGATTTTTTCCGATTTTTTCCGATTTTTTTCCGATTTTTTTTCAAATTTTTTTTCCGATTTTTCCCGATTTTTTTTCCGATTTTTTCCGATTTTTTTTCCGATTTTTTTTCCGATTTTTTTCCGATTTTTCCCGATTTTTTCCGATTTTTTCCGATTTTTTTTCCGATTTTTTCCGATTTTTTTTTCCATTTTTTTTTCCGATTTTTCCCGATTTTTTTTCCGATTTTTTCCGATTTTTTCCGATTTTTTTCCGATTTTTTTCAAAAATTTTTTCCGATTTTTCCCGATTTTTTTTCCGATTTTTTTGCCGATTTTTCCCGATTTTTTCCCGATTTTTTTGCCGATTTTTCCCGATTTTTTTCCGATTTTTTCCGATTTTTTCCGATTTTTTTTCAAATTTTTTTTCCGATTTTTCCCGATTTTTTTTCCGATTTTTTCCAGATTTTTTTCAGATTTTTTTTCCGATTTTTCCCGATTTTTTCTGATTTTTCCCGATTTTTTCCGATTTTTTCCTCCGATTTTTTTCCGATTTTTTCCGATTTTTTCCGAATTTTTTTCCGATTTTTCCCGATTTTTTTTCCGATTTTTTTTCCGATTTTTTTCCGATTTTTCCCGATTTTTTTTCCGATTTTTTCCGATTTTTTCCGATTTTTTTTCCGATTTTTCCCGATTTTTTCCCGATTTTTTTGCCGATTTTTGCCGATTTTTTTCCGATTTTTTCCGATTTTTTCCGATTTTTTTTCAATTTTTTTTTCCGATTTTTCCCGATTTTTTTTCCGATTTTTTCCAGATTTTTTTCAGATTTTTTTTCCGATTTTTTCCGATTTTTTCCGATTTTTTTTTCCAATTTTTTTTCCGATTTTTCCCGATTTCTTTTCCGATTTTTTCCGATTTTTTCCGATTTTTTTCCGATTTTTTTTCAAAATTTTTTTCCGATTTTTCCCGATTTTTTCCGATTTTTTTTCCGATTTTTTTTCCGATTTTTTTTCCGATTTTTTTCCGATTTTTTCCGATTTTTTCCGATTTTTTTTCCGATTTTTTTTCCGATTTTTCCCGATTTTTTCCGATTTTTTACCGATTTTTTTCCGATTTTTCCCGATTTTTTCCGATTTTTTCCGATTTTTTCCGATTTTTTTTCCGATTTTTTTCCGATTTTTCCCGATTTTTTCCCGATTTTTTTGCCGATTTTTCCCGATTTTTTCCGATTTTTACCGATTTTTTTTCAATTTTTTTTTCCGATTTTTCCCGATTTTTTTTCCGATTTTTTCCAGATTTTTTTCCGATTTTTTCCGATTTTTTTTCCGATTTTTTTCCGATTTTTCACGATTTTTTTTCCGATTTTTTCCGATTTTTTCCGATTTTTTTTCCGATTTTTTTTCCGATTTTTTTTTCCGATTTTTCCCGATTTTTTCCGATTTTTTCCGATTTTTTTCCGATTTTTTTCCGATTTTTCCCGATTTTTTCCGATTTTTTCCGATTTTTTCCGATGTTTTCCGATTTTTTTTTCCAATTTTTTTTCCGATTTTTCCCGATTTTTTTTCCGATTTTTTCCGATTTTTTCCGATTTTTTTCCGATTTTTTTTCAATTTTTTTTTCCGATTTTTCCCGATTTTTTTTCCGATTTTTTCCGATTTTTTCCGATTTTTTTTTCCGATTTTTTTCCGATTTTTCCCGATTTTTTTTCCGATTTTTTCCGATTTTTTCCGATTTTTTTTCCGATTTTTTTTCCGATTTTTTTTCCGATTTTTCCCGATTTTTTCCGATTTTTTCCGATTTTTTTCCGATTTTTTTTCCGATTTTTCCCGATTTTTTCCGATTTTTTTGCCGATTTTTTTCCGATTTTTCCCGATTTTTTCCGATTTTTTCCGATTTTTTCCGATTTTTTCCGATTTTTTTCCCGATTTTTTTTCCGATTTTTTCCGATTTTTTCCGATTTTTTTCCGATTTTTTTTCAATTTTTTTTTCCGATTTTTCCCGATTTTTTTTCCGATTTTTTCCGATTTTTTCCGATTTTTTTTCCGATTTTTTTTCGATTTTTCCCGATTTTTTCCGATTTTTTCCGATTTTTTTCCGATTTTTTCCGATTTTTTCCGATTTTTTCCGATTTTTTTTCCGATTTTTTTCCGATTTTTCCCGATTTTTTCCGATTTTTTCCGATTTTTTTTCCGATTTTTTTTCCGATTTTTCCAGATTTTTTCCGATTATTTCCGATTTTTCCCGATTTTTTCCCGATTTTTTTCCGATTTTTCCCGATTTTTTTCCGATTTTTTCCGATTTTTTCCGATTTTTTTTCCGATTTTTTCCGATTTTTTCCGATTTTTTTTTCCAATTTTTTTTCCGATTTTTCCCGATTTTTTTTCCGATTTTTTCCGATTTTTTCCGATTTTTTTCCGATTTTTTTCCGATTTTTCCCGATTTTTTCCGATTTTTTCCGATTTTTTTATCCGATTTTTTTTCCGATTTTTCCCGATTTTTTCCGATTTTTTTGCCGATTTTTTTCCGATTTTTCCCGATTTTTTCCGATTTTTTCCGATTTTTTCCAATTTTTTCCGATTTTTTTTGCCGATTTTCCTGATTTTTTCCCGATTTTTTTCCCGATTTTTTTTCCGATTTTTCCCGATTTTTTTTCAATTTTTTTTTCCGATTTTTTCCGATTTTTTCCGATTTTTTCCGATTTTTTTTCAATTTTTTTTTCCGATTTTTCCCGATTTTTTTCAGATTTTTTTTCAATTTTTTTTTCCGATTTTTTCCGATTTTTTCCGATTTTTTTTTCCAATTTTTTTTCCGATTTTTCCCGATTTTTTTTCCGATTTTTTCCGATTTTTTCCGATTTTTTTCCGATTTTTTTTCAAAATTTTTTTCCGATTTTTCCCGATTTTTTTTCCGATTTTTTCCGATTTTTTCCGATTTTTTTTCCGATTTTTTTCCGATTTTTCCCGATTTTTTCCGATTTTTTCCGATTTTTTTTCCGATTTTTCCCGATTTTTTCCCGATTTTTTTGCCGATTATTTCCGATTTTTCCCGATTTTTTCCCGATTTTTTTGCCGATTTTTCCCGATTTTTTTCCGATTTTTTCCGATTTTTTCCGATTTTTTTTCAAATTTTTTTTCCGATTTTTCCCGATTTTTTTTCCGATTTTTTCCAGATTTTTTTCAGATTTTTTTTCCGATTTTTTCCGATTTTTTCCGATTTTTTTTTCCAATTTTTTTTCCGATTTTTCCCGATTTTTTTTCCGATTTTTTCCGATTTTTTCCGATTTTTTTCCGATTTTTTTTCAAATTTTTTTTCCGATTTTTCCCGATTTTTTTTCCGATTTTTTCCGATTTTTTCCGATTATTTCCGATTTTTTCCGATTTTTTTTCCGATTTTTTTCCGATTTTTCCCGATTTTTTCCGATTTTTTCCGATTTTTTTATCCGAATTTTTTTCCGATTTTTCCCGATTTTTTCTGATTTTTCCCGATTTTTTCCGATTTTTTCCGATTTTTTCCGATTTTTTTGCCGATTTTTTTTCCGATTTTTCCCGATTTTTTCCGATTTTTTTGCCGATTTTTTTCCGATTTTTCCCGATTTTTTCCGATTTTTTCCGATTTTTTTCAGATTTTTTTTCAATTTTTTTTTCAGATTTTTTCCGATTTTTTCCGATTTTTTTTGCCGATTTTCCTGATTTTTTTTCCGATTTTTTTTCCGATTTTTCCCGATTTTTTCCGATTTTTTACCGATTTTTTTCCGATTTTTCCCGATTTTTTCCGATTTTTTCCGATTTTTTCCGATTTTTTTTCCGATTTTTTTCCGATTTTTCCCGATTTTTTCCCGATTTTTTTGCCGATTTTTCCCGATTTTTTCCGATTTTTACCGATTTTTTTTCAATTTTTTTTTCCGATTTTTCCCGATTTTTTTTCCGATTTTTTCCAGATTTTTTTCCGATTTTTTCCGATTTTTTTTCCGATTTTTTTCCGATTTTTCACGATTTTTTTTCCGATTTTTTCCGATTTTTTCCGATTTTTTTCCGATTTTTTTTCCGATTTTTTTTTCCGATTTTTCCCGATTTTTTCCGATTTTTTCCGATTTTTTTTCCGATTTTTTTCCGATTTTTCCCGATTTTTTCCGATTTTTTCCGATTTTTTCCGATGTTTTCCGATTTTTTTTTCCAATTTTTTTTCCGATTTTTCCCGATTTTTTTTCCGATTTTTTCCGATTTTTTCCGATTTTTTTCCGATTTTTTTTCAATTTTTTTTTCCGATTTTTCCCGATTTTTTTTCCGATTTTTTCCGATTTTTTCCGATTTTTTTTTCCGATTTTTTTCCGATTTTTCCCGATTTTTTTTCCGATTTTTTCCGATTTTTTCCGATTTTTTTTCCGATTTTTTTTCCGATTTTTTTTCCGATTTTTCCCGATTTTTTCCGATTTTTTCCGATTTTTTTTCCGATTTTTTTTCCGATTTTTCCCGATTTTTTCCGATTTTTTTGCCGATTTTTTTCCGATTTTTCCCGATTTTTTCCGATTTTTTCCGATTTTTTCCGATTTTTTCCGATTTTTTTCCCGATTTTTTTTCCGATTTTTTCCGATTTTTTCCGATTTTTTTCCGATTTTTTTTCAATTTTTTTTTCCGATTTTTCCCGATTTTTTTTCCGATTTTTTCCGATTTTTTCCGATTTTTTTTCCGATTTTTTTTCGATTTTTCCCGATTTTTTCCGATTTTTTCCGATTTTTTTCCGATTTTTTCCGATTTTTTCCGATTTTTTCCGATTTTTTTTCCGATTTTTTTCCGATTTTTCCCGATTTTTTCCGATTTTTTCCGATTTTTTTTCCGATTTTTTTTCCGATTTTTCCAGATTTTTTCCGATTATTTCCGATTTTTCCCGATTTTTTCCCGATTTTTTTCCGATTTTTCCCGATTTTTTTCCGATTTTTTCCGATTTTTTCCGATTTTTTTTCCGATTTTTTCCGATTTTTTCCGATTTTTTTTTCCAATTTTTTTTCCGATTTTTCCCGATTTTTTTTCCGATTTTTTCCGATTTTTTCCGATTTTTTTCCGATTTTTTTCCGATTTTTCCCGATTTTTTCCGATTTTTTCCGATTTTTTTATCCGATTTTTTTTCCGATTTTTCCCGATTTTTTCCGATTTTTTTGCCGATTTTTTTCCGATTTTTCCCGATTTTTTCCGATTTTTTCCGATTTTTTCCAATTTTTTCCGATTTTTTTTGCCGATTTTCCTGATTTTTTCCCGATTTTTTTCCCGATTTTTTTTCCGATTTTTCCCGATTTTTTTTCAATTTTTTTTTCCGATTTTTTCCGATTTTTTCCGATTTTTTCCGATTTTTTTTCAATTTTTTTTTCCGATTTTTCCCGATTTTTTTCAGATTTTTTTTCAATTTTTTTTTCCGATTTTTTCCGATTTTTTCCGATTTTTTTTTCCAATTTTTTTTCCGATTTTTCCCGATTTTTTTTCCGATTTTTTCCGATTTTTTCCGATTTTTTTCCGATTTTTTTTCAAAATTTTTTTCCGATTTTTCCCGATTTTTTTTCCGATTTTTTCCGATTTTTTCCGATTTTTTTTCCGATTTTTTTCCGATTTTTCCCGATTTTTTCCGATTTTTTCCGATTTTTTTTCCGATTTTTCCCGATTTTTTCCCGATTTTTTTGCCGATTATTTCCGATTTTTCCCGATTTTTTCCCGATTTTTTTGCCGATTTTTCCCGATTTTTTTCCGATTTTTTCCGATTTTTTCCGATTTTTTTTCAAATTTTTTTTCCGATTTTTCCCGATTTTTTTTCCGATTTTTTCCAGATTTTTTTCAGATTTTTTTTCCGATTTTTTCCGATTTTTTCCGATTTTTTTTTCCAATTTTTTTTCCGATTTTTCCCGATTTTTTTTCCGATTTTTTCCGATTTTTTCCGATTTTTTTCCGATTTTTTTTCAAATTTTTTTTCCGATTTTTCCCGATTTTTTTTCCGATTTTTTCCGATTTTTTCCGATTATTTCCGATTTTTTCCGATTTTTTTTCCGATTTTTTTCCGATTTTTCCCGATTTTTTCCGATTTTTTCCGATTTTTTTATCCGAATTTTTTTCCGATTTTTCCCGATTTTTTCTGATTTTTCCCGATTTTTTCCGATTTTTTCCGATTTTTTCCGATTTTTTTGCCGATTTTTTTTCCGATTTTTCCCGATTTTTTCCGATTTTTTTGCCGATTTTTTTCCGATTTTTCCCGATTTTTTCCGATTTTTTCCGATTTTTTTCAGATTTTTTTTCAATTTTTTTTTCAGATTTTTTCCGATTTTTTCCGATTTTTTTTGCCGATTTTCCTGATTTTTTCCCGATTTTTTTCCGATTTTTTTCCGATTTTTCCCGATTTTTTCCGATTTTTTCCGATTTTTTTATCCGATTTTTTTTCCGATTTTTCCCGATTTTTTCCGATTTTTTTGCCGATTTTTTTCCGATTTTTCCCGATTTTTTCCGATTTTTTCCGATTTTTTCCAATTTTTTCCGATTTTTTTTGCCGATTTTCCTGATTTTTTCCCGATTTTTTTCCCGATTTTTTTTCCGATTTTTCCCGATTTTTTTTCAATTTTTTTTTCCGATTTTTTCCGATTTTTTCCGATTTTTTCCGATTTTTTTTCAATTTTTTTTTCCGATTTTTCCCGATTTTTTTCAGATTTTTTTTCAATTTTTTTTTCCGATTTTTTCCGATTTTTTCCGATTTTTTTTTCCAATTTTTTTTCCGATTTTTCCCGATTTTTTTTCCGATTTTTTCCGATTTTTTCCGATTTTTTTCCGATTTTTTTTCAAAATTTTTTTCCGATTTTTCCCGATTTTTTTTCCGATTTTTTCCGATTTTTTCCGATTTTTTTTCCGATTTTTTTCCGATTTTTCCCGATTTTTTCCGATTTTTTCCGATTTTTTTTCCGATTTTTCCCGATTTTTTCCCGATTTTTTTGCCGATTATTTCCGATTTTTCCCGATTTTTTCCCGATTTTTTTGCCGATTTTTCCCGATTTTTTTCCGATTTTTTCCGATTTTTTCCGATTTTTTTTCAAATTTTTTTTCCGATTTTTCCCGATTTTTTTTCCGATTTTTTCCAGATTTTTTTCAGATTTTTTTTCCGATTTTTTCCGATTTTTTCCGATTTTTTTTTCCAATTTTTTTTCCGATTTTTCCCGATTTTTTTTCCGATTTTTTCCGATTTTTTTCCGATTTTTTTCCGATTTTTTTCAAATTTTTTTTCCGATTTTTCCCGATTTTTTTTCCGATTTTTTCCGATTTTTTCCGATTATTTCCGATTTTTTCCGATTTTTTTTCCGATTTTTTTCCGATTTTTCCCGATTTTTTCCGATTTTTTCCGATTTTTTTATCCGAATTTTTTTCCGATTTTTCCCGATTTTTTCTGATTTTTCCCGATTTTTTCCGATTTTTTCCGATTTTTTCCGATTTTTTTGCCGATTTTTTTTCCGATTTTTCCCGATTTTTTCCGATTTTTTTGCCGATTTTTTTCCGATTTTTCCCGATTTTTTCCGATTTTTTCCGATTTTTTTCAGATTTTTTTTCAATTTTTTTTTCAGATTTTTTCCGATTTTTTCCGATTTTTTTTGCCGATTTTCCTGATTTTTTCCCGATTTTTTTCCCGATTTTTTTTCCGATTTTTCCCGATTTTTTTTCAATTTTTTTTTCCGATTTTTTCCGATTTTTTCCGATTTTTTCCGATTTTATTTCAATTTTTTTTTCCGATTTTTCCCGATTTTTTTCAGATTTTTTTTCAATTTTTTTTTCAGATTTTTTCCGATTTTTTCCGATTTTTTTTTCCAAATTTTTTTCCGATTTTTGCCGATTTTTTTTCCGATTTTTTCCGATTTTTTCCGATTTTTTTCCGATTTTTTTTCAAATTTTTTTTCCGATTTTTCCCGATTTTTTTTCCGATTTTTTCCGATTTTTTCCGATTTTTTTTCCGATTTTTTTCCGATTTTTCCCGATTTTTTCCGATTTTTTCCGATTTTTTTCCCGATTTTTTTTCCGATTTTTCCCGATTTTTTTTCAATTTTTTTTTCCGATTTTTCCGATTTTTTCCGATTTTTTCCGATTTTTTTTCAATTTTTTTTTCCGATTTTTCCCGATTTTTTTCAGATTTTTTTTCAATTTTTTTTTCAGATTTTTTCCGATTTTTTCCGATTTTTTTTTCCAAATTTTTTTCCGATTTTTCCCGATTTTTTTTCCGATTTTTTCCGATTTTTTCCGATTTTTTTCCGATTTTTTTTCAAATTTTTTTTCCGATTTTTCCCGATTTTTTTTCCGTTTTTTTCCGATTTTTTCCGATTTTTTTTCCGATTTTTTTCCGATTTTTCCCGATTTTTTCCGATTTTTTCCGATTTTTTTTCCGATTTTTTTTCCGATTTTTCCCGATTTTTTCCGATTTTTTCCGATTTTTTTTCCGATTTTTTTTCCGATTTTTCCCGATTTTTTCCGATTTTTTTGCCGATTTTTTTCCGATTTTTCCCGATTTTTTCCGATTTTTTCCGATTTTTTCCGATTTTTTCCGATTTTTTTCCCGATTTTTTTCCCGATTTTTTCCGATTTTTTCCGATTTTTTTCCGATTTTTTTTCAAATTTTTTTTCCGATTTTTCCCGATTTTTTTTCCGATTTTTCCGATTTTTTCCGATTTTTTTTCCGATTTTTTTTTCGATTTTTCCCGATTTTTTCCGATTTTTTCCGATTTTTTCCTCCGATTTTTTCTCCGATTTTTTCCGATTTTTTCCGATTTTTTTCCGATTTTTTCCGATTTTTTCCGATTTTTTCCGATTTTTTTTCCGATTTTTTCCCGATTTTTCCCGATTTTTTCCGATTTTTTCCGATTTTTTTTCCGATTTTTTTTCCGATTTTTCCAGATTTTTTCCGATTTTTTCCGATTTCTTTGCCGATTATTTCCGATTTTTCCCGATTTTTTCCCGATTTTTTTCCGATTTTTCCCGATTTTTTTCCGATTTTTTCCGATTTTTTCCGATTTTTTTTCAGATTTTTTTTCCGATTTTTTCCGATTTTTTCCGATTTTTTTTCCGATTTTTTTCCGATTTTTCCCGATTTTTTCCGATTTTTTCCGATTTTTTCCGATGTTTTCCGATTTTTTTTTTCCAATTTTTTTTCCGATTTTTCCCGATTTTTTTTCCGATTTTTTCCGATTTTTTCCGATTTTTTTCCGATTTTTTTTCAATTTTTTTTTCCGATTTTTCCCGATTTTTTTTCCGATTTTTTCCGATTTTTTCCGATTTTTTTTCCGATTTTTCCCGATTTTTTCCGATTTTTTCCGATTTTTTCCGATTTTTTCCGATTTTTTTCCAATTTTTTTTTCCGATTTTTCCCGATTTTTTTTCCGATTTTTTCCGATTTTTTTCAGATTTTTTTTCCGATTTTTTTTCCGATTTTTTTTGCCGATTTTTTTGCCGATTTTTCCCAATTTTTTCCGATTTTTTCCGATTTTTTCCGAATTTTTTTCCGATTTTTCCCGATTTTTTCCGATTTTTTTATCCGAATTTTTTTCCGATTTTTTCCGATTTTTTCCGATTTTTTCCGATTTTTTTTCCGATTTTTTTCCGATTTTTCCCGATTTTTTTTCCGATTTTTCCCGATTTTTTCTGATTTTTCCCGATTTTTTCCGATTTTTTCCTCCGATTTTTTTTCCGATTTTTTCCGATTTTTTCCGATTTTTTTTCCGATTTTTCCCGATTTTTTCTGATTTTTCCCGATTTTTTCCGATTTTTTTTCCGATTTTTTTTCCGATTTTTCCCGATTTTTTCCGATTTTTTCCGATTTTTTCCCGATTTTTTTGCCGATTATTTTTCCGATTTTTCCCGATTTTTTCCGATTTTTTTTCCGATTTTTTCCGATTTTTTTCCCGATTTTTTTTCCGATTTTTTCCGATTTTTTCCGATTTTTTTCCGATTTTTTTTCAATTTTTTTTTCCGATTTTTCCCGATTTTTTTTCCGATTTTTTCCGATTTTTTCCGATTTTTTTTCCGATTTTTTTTCGATTTTTCCCGATTTTTTCCGATTTTTTCCGATTTTTTTCCGATTTTTTCCGATTTTTTCCGATTTTTTCCGATTTTTTCCGATTTTTTTTCCGATTTTTTTCAGATTTTTCCCGATTTTTTCCGATTTTTTCCGATTTTTTTTCCGATTTTTTTTCCGATTTTTCCAGATTTTTTCCGATTATTTCCGATTTTTCCCGATTTTTTCCCGATTTTTTTCCGATTTTTCCCGATTTTTTTCCGATTTTTTCCGATTTTTTCCGATTTTTTTTCCGATTTTTTCCGATTTTTTCCGATTTTTTTTTCCAATTTTTTTTCCGATTTTTCCCGATTTTTTTTCCGATTTTTTCCGATTTTTTCCGATTTTTTTCCGATTTTTTTCCGATTTTTCCCGATTTTTTCCGATTTTTTCCGATTTTTTTATCCGATTTTTTTTCCGATTTTTCCCGATTTTTTCCGATTTTTTTGCCGATTTTTTTCCGATTTTTCCCGATTTTTTCCGATTTTTTCCGATTTTTTCCAATTTTTTCCGATTTTTTTTTGCCGATTTTCCTGATTTTTTCCCGATTTTTTTCCCGATTTTTTTTCCGATTTTTCCCGATTTTTTTTCAATTTTTTTTTCCGATTTTTTCCGATTTTTTCCGATTTTTTCCGATTTTTTTTCAATTTTTTTTTCCGATTTTTCCCGATTTTTTTCAGATTTTTTTTCAATTTTTTTTTCCGATTTTTTCCGATTTTTTCCGATTTTTTTTTCCAATTTTTTTTCCGATTTTTCCCGATTTTTTTTCCGATTTTTTTCCGATTTTTTCCGATTTTTTCCGATTTTTTTTCCGATTTTTTTTCCGATTTTTCCCGATTTTTTCCGATTTTTTTGCCGATTTTTTTCCGATTTTTCCCGATTTTTTCCGATTTTTTCCGATTTTTTCCGATTTTTTTTCCGATTTTTTTCCGATTTTTCCCGATTTTTTCCGATTTTTTTTTCCGATTTTTTTCCGATTTTTCCCGATTTTTTTTCCGATTTTTTCCGATTTTTTCCGATTTTTTTTCCGATTTTTTTTCCGATTTTTTTTCCGATTTTTTTTCCGATTTTTTCCGATTTTTTTCCGATTTTTTTTCCGATTTTTCCCGATTTTTTCCGATTTTTTTGCCGATTTTTTTCCGATTTTTCCCGATTTTTTCCGATTTTTTCCGATTTTTTCCGATTTTTTTTCCGATTTTTTTCCGATTTTTCCCGATTTTTTCCGATTTTTTTTTCCGATTTTTTTCCGATTTTTCCCGATTTTTTTTCCGATTTTTTCCGATTTTTTCCGATTTTTTTTCCGATTTTTTTTCCGATTTTTTTTCCGATTTTTCCCGATTTTTTCCGATTTTTTCCGATTTTTTTTCCGATTTTTTTTCCGATTTTTCCCGATTTTTTCCGATTTTTTTGCCGATTTTTTTCCGATTTTTCCCGATTTTTTCCGATTTTTTCCGATTTTTTCCGATTTTTTCCGATTTTTTTCCCGATTTTTTTTTCCGATTTTTTCCGATTTTTTCCGATTTTTTTCCGATTTTTTTTCAATTTTTTTTTCCGATTTTTCCCGATTTTTTTTCCGATTTTTTCCGATTTTTTCCGATTTTTTTTCCGATTTTTTTTCGATTTTTCCCGATTTTTTCCGATTTTTTCCGATTTTTTTCCGATTTTTTCCGATTTTTTCCGATTTTTTCCGATTTTTTCCGATTTTTTTTCCGATTTTTTTCCGATTTTTCCCGATTTTTTCCGATTTTTTCCGATTTTTTTTCCGATTTTTTTTCCGATTTTTCCAGATTTTTTCCGATTATTTCCGATTTTTCCCGATTTTTTCCCGATTTTTTTCCGATTTTTCCCGATTTTTTTCCGATTTTTTCCGATTTTTTCCGATTTTTTTTCCGATTTTTTCCGATTTTTTCCGATTTTTTTTTCCAATTTTTTTTCCGATTTTTCCCGATTTTTTTTCCGATTTTTTCCGATTTTTTCCGATTTTTTTCCGATTTTTTTTCAAATTTTTTTTCCGATTTTTCCCGATTTTTTTTCCGATTTTTTCCGATTTTTTCCGATTTTTTTTCCGATTTTTTTCCGATTTTTCCCGATTTTTTCCGATTTTTTCCGATTTTTTTTCCGATTTTTTTTCCGATTTTTCCCGATTTTTTCCGATTTTTTCCGATTTTTTTTCCGATTTTTTTTCCGATTTTTCCCGATTTTTTCCGATTTTTTTGCCGATTTTTTTCCGATTTTTCCCGATTTTTTCCGATTTTTTCCGATTTTTTCCGATTTTTTCCGATTTTTTTCCCGATTTTTTTCCCGATTTTTTCCGATTTTTTCCGATTTTTTTCCGATTTTTTTTCAAATTTTTTTTCCGATTTTTCCCGATTTTTTTTCCGATTTTTTCCGATTTTTTCCGATTTTTTTTCCGATTTTTTTTTCGATTTTTCCCGATTTTTTCCGATTTTTTCCGATTTTTTCCTCCGATTTTTTCTCCGATTTTTTCCGATTTTTTCCGATTTTTTTCCGATTTTTTCCGATTTTTTCCGATTTTTTCCGATTTTTTCCGATTTTTTTTCCGATTTTTTCCCGATTTTTCCCGATTTTTTCCGATTTTTTCCGATTTTTTTTCCGATTTTTTTTCCGATTTTTCCAGATTTTTTCCGATTTTTTCCGATTTCTTTGCCGATTATTTCCGATTTTTCCCGATTTTTTCCCGATTTTTTTCCGATTTTTCCCGATTTTTTTCCGATTTTTTCCGATTTTTTCCGATTTTTTTTCAGATTTTTTTTCCGATTTTTTCCGATTTTTTCCGATTTTTTTTCCGATTTTTTTCCGATTTTTCCCGATTTTTTCCGATTTTTTCCGATTTTTTCCGATGTTTTCCGATTTTTTTTCCAATTTTTTTTCCGATTTTTCCCGATTTTTTTTCCGATTTTTTCCGATTTTTTCCGATTTTTTTCCGATTTTTTTTCAAATTTTTTTTCCGATTTTTCCCGATTTTTTTTCCGATTTTTTCCGATTTTTTCCGATTTTTTTTCCGATTTTTTTCCGATTTTTCCCGATTTTTTCCGATTTTTTCCGATTTTTTCCGATTTTTTCCGATTTTTTTCCAATTTTTTTTTCCGATTTTTCCCGATTTTTTTTCCGATTTTTTCCGATTTTTTTCAGATTTTTTTTCCGATTTTTTTTCCGATTTTTTTTGCCGATTTTTTTGCCGATTTTTCCCAATTTTTTCCGATTTTTTCCGATTTTTTCCGAATTTTTTTCCGATTTTTCCCGATTTTTTCCGATTTTTTTATCCGAATTTTTTTCCGATTTTTTCCGATTTTTTCCGATTTTTTCCGATTTTTTTTCCGATTTTTTTCCGATTTTTCCCGATTTTTTTTCCGATTTTTCCCGATTTTTTCTGATTTTTCCCGATTTTTTCCGATTTTTTCCTCCGATTTTTTTTCCGATTTTTTCCGATTTTTTCCGATTTTTTTTCCGATTTTTTCCGATTTTTTCCGATTTTTTCCGATTTTTTCCGATTTTTTTCCGATTTTTCCCGATTTTTTCCGATTTTTTCCGATTTTTTTTCCGATTTTTTTTCCGATTTTTCCCGATTTTTTCCGATTTTTTCCGATTTTTTCCCGATTTTTTTCCCGATTATTTTTCCGATTTTTCCCGATTTTTTCCGATTTTTTTTCCGATTTTTTTCCGATTTTTTCCGATTTTTTCCGATTTTTTTTCAGATTTTTTTTCCGATTTTTTCCGATTTTTTCCGATTTTTTTTCCGATTTTTTTCCGATTTTTCCCGATTTTTTCCGATTTTTTCCGATTTTTTCCGATGTTTTCCGATTTTTTTTTCCAATTTTTTTCCGATTTTTCCCGATTTTTTTTCCGATTTTTTCCGATTTTTTCCGATTTTTTTCCGATTTTTTTTCAAATTTTTTTTCCGATTTTTCCCGATTTTTTTTCCGATTTTTTCCGATTTTTTCCGATTTTTTTTCCGATTTTTTTCCGATTTTTCCCGATTTTTTCCGATTTTTTCCGATTTTTTCCGATTTTTTCCGATTTTTTTCCAATTTTTTTTTCCGATTTTTCCCGATTTTTTTTCCGATTTTTTCCGATTTTTTTCAGATTTTTTTTCCGATTTTTTTTCCGATTTTTTTTGCCGATTTTTTTGCCGATTTTTCCCAATTTTTTCCGATTTTTTCCGATTTTTTCCGAATTTTTTTCCGATTTTTCCCGATTTTTTCCGATTTTTTTATCCGAATTTTTTTCCGATTTTTTCCGATTTTTTCCGATTTTTTCCGATTTTTTTTCCGATTTTTTTCCGATTTTTCCCGATTTTTTTTCCGATTTTTCCCGATTTTTTCTGATTTTTCCCGATTTTTTCCGATTTTTTCCTCCGATTTTTTTTCCGATTTTTTCCGATTTTTTCCGATTTTTTTTCCGATTTTTTCCGATTTTTTCCGATTTTTTCCGATTTTTTCCGATTTTTTTTCCGATTTTTTTCCGATTTTTCCCGATTTTTTCCGATTTTTTCCGATTTTTTTTCCGATTTTTTTTCCGATTTTTCCCGATTTTTTCCGATTTTTTCCGATTTTTTCCCGATTTTTTTGCCGATTATTTTTCCGATTTTTCCCGATTTTTTCCGATTTTTTTCCGATTTTTTTCCGATTTTTTCCGATTTTTTTCCCGATTTTTTTTCCGATTTTTTCCGATTTTTTCCGATTTTTTTCCGATTTTTTTTCAATTTTTTTTTCCGATTTTTCCCGATTTTTTTCCGATTTTTTCCGATTTTTTCCGATTTTTTTTCCGATTTTTTTTCGATTTTTCCCGATTTTTTCCGATTTTTTCCGATTTTTTTCCGATTTTTTCCGATTTTTTCCGATTTTTTTTCCGATTTTTTTCCGATTTTTCCAGATTTTTTCCGATTTTTTCCGATTTTTTCCCGATTTTTTTTCCGATTTTTCCCGATTTTTTTTCAATTTTTTTTTCCGATTTTTTCCGATTTTTTCCGATTTTTTCCGATTTTTTTTCAATTTTTTTTTCCGATTTTTCCCGATTTTTTTCAGATTTTTTTTCAATTTTTTTTTCAGATTTTTTCCGATTTTTTCCGATTTTTTTTTCCAAATTTTTTTCCGATTTTTCCCGATTTTTTTTCCGATTTTTTCCGATTTTTTCCGATTTTTTTCCGATTTTTTTTCAAATTTTTTTTCCGATTTTTCCCGATTTTTTTTCCGATTTTTTCCGATTTTTTCCGATTTTTTTTCCGATTTTTTCCGATTTTTCCCGATTTTTTCCGATTTTTTCCGATTTTTTTTCCGATTTTTTTTCCGATTTTTCCCGATTTTTTCCGATTTTTTCCGATTTTTTTTCCGATTTTTTTTCCGATTTTTCCCGATTTTTTCCGATTTTTTTGCCGATTTTTTTCCGATTTTTCCCGATTTTTTCCGATTTTTTCCGATTTTTTCCGATTTTTTCCGATTTTTTTCCCGATTTTTTTCCCGATTTTTTCCGATTTTTTCCGATTTTTTTCCGATTTTTTTTCAAATTTTTTTTCCGATTTTTCCCGATTTTTTTTCCGATTTTTTCCGATTTTTTCCGATTTTTTTTCCGATTTTTTTTTCGATTTTTCCCGATTTTTTCCGATTTTTTCCGATTTTTTCCTCCGATTTTTTCTCCGATTTTTTCCGATTTTTTCCGATTTTTTTCCGATTTTTTCCGATTTTTTCCGATTTTTTCCGATTTTTTCCGATTTTTTTTCCGATTTTTTCCCGATTTTTCCCGATTTTTTCCGATTTTTTCCGATTTTTTTTCCGATTTTTTTTCCGATTTTTCCAGATTTTTTCCGATTTTTTCCGATTTCTTTGCCGATTATTTCCGATTTTTCCCGATTTTTTCCCGATTTTTTTCCGATTTTTCCCGATTTTTTTCCGATTTTTTCCGATTTTTTCCGATTTTTTTTCAGATTTTTTTTCCGATTTTTTCCGATTTTTTCCGATTTTTTTTCCGATTTTTTTCCGATTTTTCCCGATTTTTTCCGATTTTTTCCGATTTTTTCCGATGTTTTCCGATTTTTTTTTCCAATTTTTTTTCCGATTTTTCCCGATTTTTTTTCCGATTTTTTCCGATTTTTTCCGATTTTTTTCCGATTTTTTTTCAAATTTTTTTTCCGATTTTTCCCGATTTTTTTTCCGATTTTTTCCGATTTTTTCCGATTTTTTTTCCGATTTTTTTCCGATTTTTCCCGATTTTTTCCGATTTTTTCCGATTTTTTCCGATTTTTTCCGATTTTTTTCCAATTTTTTTTTCCGATTTTTCCCGATTTTTTTTCCGATTTTTTCCGATTTTTTTCAGATTTTTTTCCGATTTTTTTTCCGATTTTTTTTGCCGATTTTTTTGCCGATTTTTCCCAATTTTTTCCGATTTTTTCCGATTTTTTCCGAATTTTTTTCCGATTTTTCCCGATTTTTTCCGATTTTTTTATCCGAATTTTTTTCCGATTTTTTCCGATTTTTTCCGATTTTTTCCGATTTTTTTTCCGATTTTTTCCGATTTTTCCCGATTTTTTTTCCGATTTTTCCCGATTTTTTCTGATTTTTCCCGATTTTTTCCGATTTTTTCCTCCGATTTTTTTTCCGATTTTTTCCGATTTTTTCCGATTTTTTTTCCGATTTTTCCCGATTTTTTCTGATTTTTCCCGATTTTTTCCGATTTTTTTTCCGATTTTTTTTCCGATTTTTCCCGATTTTTTCCGATTTTTTCCGATTTTTTCCCGATTTTTTTGCCGATTATTTTTCCGATTTTTCCCGATTTTTTCCGATTTTTTTCCGATTTTTTCCGATTTTTTTCCCGATTTTTTTTCCGATTTTTTCCGATTTTTTCCGATTTTTTTCCGATTTTTTTTCAATTTTTTTTTCCGATTTTTCCCGATTTTTTTTCCGATTTTTTCCGATTTTTTCCGATTTTTTTCCGATTTTTTTTCGATTTTTCCCGATTTTTTCCGATTTTTTCCGATTTTTTTCCGATTTTTTCCGATTTTTTCCGATTTTTTCCGATTTTTTCCGATTTTTTTTCCGATTTTTTTCAGATTTTTCCCGATTTTTTCCGATTTTTTCCGATTTTTTTTCCGATTTTTTTTCCGATTTTTCCAGATTTTTTCCGATTATTTCCGATTTTTCCCGATTTTTTCCCGATTTTTTTCCGATTTTTCCCGATTTTTTTCCGATTTTTTCCGATTTTTTCCGATTTTTTTTCCGATTTTTTCCGATTTTTTCCGATTTTTTTTTCCAATTTTTTTTCCGATTTTTCCCGATTTTTTTTCCGATTTTTTCCGATTTTTTCCGATTTTTTTCCGATTTTTTTCCGATTTTTCCCGATTTTTTCCGATTTTTTCCGATTTTTTTTATCCGATTTTTTTTCCGATTTTTCCCGATTTTTTCCGATTTTTTTGCCGATTTTTTTCCGATTTTTCCCGATTTTTTCCGATTTTTTCCGATTTTTTCCAATTTTTTCCGATTTTTTTTGCCGATTTTCCTGATTTTTTCCCGATTTTTTCCCGATTTTTTTTCCGATTTTTCCCGATTTTTTTTCAATTTTTTTTTCCGATTTTTTCCGATTTTTTCCGATTTTTTCCGATTTTTTTTCAATTTTTTTTTCCGATTTTTCCCGATTTTTTTCAGATTTTTTTTCAATTTTTTTTTCCGATTTTTCCGATTTTTTCCGATTTTTTTTTCCAATTTTTTTTCCGATTTTTCCCGATTTTTTTTCCGATTTTTTTCCGATTTTTTCCGATTTTTTCCGATTTTTTCCGATTTTTTTTTCAATTTTTTTTTCCGATTTTTCCCGATTTTTTTCAGATTTTTTTTCAATTTTTTTTTCAGATTTTTTCCGATTTTTTCCGATTTTTTTTTCCAAATTTTTTTCCGATTTTTCCCGATTTTTTTTCCGATTTTTTCCGATTTTTTCCGATTTTTTTCCGATTTTTTTTCAAATTTTTTTTCCGATTTTTCCCGATTTTTTTTCCGATTTTTTCCGATTTTTTCCGATTTTTTTTCCGATTTTTTTCCGATTTTTCCCGATTTTTTCCGATTTTTTCCGATTTTTTTTCCGATTTTTTTTCCGATTTTTCCCGATTTTTTCCGATTTTTTCCGATTTTTTTTCCGATTTTTTTTCCGATTTTTCCCGATTTTTTCCGATTTTTTTGCCGATTTTTTTCCGATTTTTCCCGATTTTTTCCGATTTTTTCCGATTTTTTCCGATTTTTTCCGATTTTTTTCCCGATTTTTTTCCCGATTTTTTCCGATTTTTTCCGATTTTTTTCCGATTTTTTTTCAAATTTTTTTTCCGATTTTTCCCGATTTTTTTTCCGATTTTTTCCGATTTTTTCCGATTTTTTTTCCGATTTTTTTTCGATTTTTCCCGATTTTTTCCGATTTTTTCCGATTTTTTCCTCCGATTTTTTCTCCGATTTTTTCCGATTTTTTCCGATTTTTTTCCGATTTTTTCCGATTTTTTCCGATTTTTTCCGATTTTTTCCGATTTTTTTTCCGATTTTTTCCCGATTTTTCCCGATTTTTTCCGATTTTTTCCGATTTTTTTTCCGATTTTTTTTCCGATTTTTCCAGATTTTTTCCGATTTTTTCCGATTTCTTTGCCGATTATTTCCGATTTTTCCCGATTTTTTCCCGATTTTTTTCCGATTTTTCCCGATTTTTTTCCGATTTTTTCCGATTTTTTCCGATTTTTTTTCAGATTTTTTTTCCGATTTTTTCCGATTTTTTCCGATTTTTTTTCCGATTTTTTTCCGATTTTTCCCGATTTTTTCCGATTTTTTCCGATTTTTTCCGATGTTTTCCGATTTTTTTTTCCAATTTTTTTCCGATTTTTCCCGATTTTTTTTCCGATTTTTTCCGATTTTTTCCGATTTTTTTCCGATTTTTTTTCAAATTTTTTTTCCGATTTTTCCCGATTTTTTTTCCGATTTTTTCCGATTTTTTCCGATTTTTTTTCCGATTTTTTTCCGATTTTTCCCGATTTTTTCCGATTTTTTCCGATTTTTTCCGATTTTTTCCGATTTTTTTCCAATTTTTTTTTCCGATTTTTCCCGATTTTTTTTCCGATTTTTTCCGATTTTTTTCAGATTTTTTTTCCGATTTTTTTTCCGATTTTTTTTGCCGATTTTTTTGCCGATTTTTCCCAATTTTTTCCGATTTTTTCCGATTTTTTCCGAATTTTTTTCCGATTTTTCCCGATATTTTCCGATTTTTTTATCCGAATTTTTTTCCGATTTTTTCCGATTTTTTCCGATTTTTTCCGATTTTTTTTCCGATTTTTTTCCGATTTTTCCCGATTTTTTTTCCGATTTTTCCCGATTTTTTCTGATTTTTCCCGATTTTTTCCGATTTTTTCCTCCGATTTTTTTTCCGATTTTTTCCGATTTTTTCCGATTTTTTTTCCGATTTTTCCCGATTTTTTCTGATTTTTCCCGATTTTTTCCGATTTTTTTTCCGATTTTTTTTCCGATTTTTCCCGATTTTTTCCGATTTTTTCCGATTTTTTCCCGATTTTTTTGCCGATTATTTTTCCGATTTTTCCCGATTTTTTCCGATTTTTTTTCCGATTTTTTCCGATTTTTTTCCCGATTTTTTTTCCGATTTTTTCCGATTTTTTCCGATTTTTTTCCGATTTTTTTTCAATTTTTTTTTCCGATTTTTCCCGATTTTTTTTCCGATTTTTTCCGATTTTTTCCGATTTTTTTTCCGATTTTTTTTCGATTTTTCCCGATTTTTTCCGATTTTTTCCGATTTTTTTCCGATTTTTTCCGATTTTTTCCGATTTTTTCCGATTTTTTCCGATTTTTTTCCGATTTTTTTCAGATTTTTCCCGATTTTTTCCGATTTTTTCCGATTTTTTTTCCGATTTTTTTTCCGATTTTTCCAGATTTTTTCCGATTATTTCCGATTTTTCCCGATTTTTTCCCGATTTTTTTCCGATTTTTCCCGATTTTTTTCCGATTTTTTCCGATTTTTTCCGATTTTTTTTCCGATTTTTTCCGATTTTTTCCGATTTTTTTTTCCAATTTTTTTTCCGATTTTTCCCGATTTTTTTTCCGATTTTTTCCGATTTTTTCCGATTTTTTTCCGATTTTTTTCCGATTTTTCCCGATTTTTTCCGATTTTTTCCGATTTTTTTATCCGATTTTTTTTCCGATTTTTCCCGATTTTTTCCGATTTTTTTGCCGATTTTTTTCCGATTTTTCCCGATTTTTTCCGATTTTTCCGATTTTTTCCAATTTTTTCCGATTTTTTTTGCCGATTTTCCTGATTTTTTCCCGATTTTTTTCCCGATTTTTTTTCCGATTTTTCCCGATTTTTTTTCAATTTTTTTTTCCGATTTTTTCCGATTTTTTCCGATTTTTTCCGATTTTTTTTCAATTTTTTTTTCCGATTTTTCCCGATTTTTTTCAGATTTTTTTTCAATTTTTTTTTCCGATTTTTTCCGATTTTTTCCGATTTTTTTTTCCAATTTTTTTTCCGATTTTTCCCGATTTTTTTTCCGATTTTTTTCCGATTTTTTCCGATTTTTTCCGATTTTTTTTCCGATTTTTTTTCCGATTTTTCCCGATTTTTTCCGATTTTTTTGCCGATTTTTTTCCGATTTTTCCCGATTTTTTCCGATTTTTTCCGATTTTTTCCGATTTTTTTTCCGATTTTTTTCCGATTTTTCCCGATTTTTTCCGATTTTTTTTTCCGATTTTTTTCCGATTTTTCCCAATTTTTTTTCCGATTTTTTCCGATTTTTTCCGATTTTTTTTCCGATTTTTTTTCCGATTTTTTTTCCGATTTTTTTTCCGATTTTTTCCGATTTTTTTCCGATTTTTTTTCCGATTTTTCCCGATTTTTTCCGATTTTTTTGCCGATTTTTTTCCGATTTTTCCCGATTTTTTCCGATTTTTTCCGATTTTTTCCGATTTTTTTTCCGATTTTTTTCCGATTTTTCCCGATTTTTTCCGATTTTTTTTTCCGATTTTTTTTCCGATTTTTCCCGATTTTTTCCGATTTTTTTATCCGAATTTTTTTCCGATTTTTTCCGATTTTTTCCGATTTTTTCCGATTTTTTTTCCGATTTTTTTCCGATTTTTCCCGATTTTTTTTCCGATTTTTCCCGATTTTTTCTGATTTTTCCCGATTTTTTCCGATTTTTTCCTCCGATTTTTTTTCCGATTTTTTCCGATTTTTTCCGATTTTTTTTCCGATTTTTTCCGATTTTTTCCGATTTTTTCCGATTTTTTCCGATTTTTTTTCCGATTTTTTTCCGATTTTTCCCGATTTTTTCCGATTTTTTCCGATTTTTTTTCCGATTTTTTTTCCGATTTTTCCCGATTTTTTCCGATTTTTTCCGATTTTTTCCCGATTTTTTTGCCGATTATTTTTCCGATTTTTCCCGATTTTTTCCGATTTTTTTTCCGATTTTTTTCCGATTTTTTCCGATTTTTTTCCCGATTTTTTTTCCGATTTTTTCCGATTTTTTCCGATTTTTTCCGATTTTTTTTCAATTTTTTTTTCCGATTTTTCCCGATTTTTTTTCCGATTTTTTCCGATTTTTTCCGATTTTTTTTCCGATTTTTTTTCGATTTTTCCCGATTTTTTCCGATTTTTTCCGATTTTTTTCCGATTTTTTCCGATTTTTTCCGATTTTTTTTCCGATTTTTTTCCGATTTTTCCAGATTTTTTCCGATTTTTTCCGATTTTTTTCCCGATTTTTTTTCCGATTTTTCCCGATTTTTTTTCAATTTTTTTTTCCGATTTTTTCCGATTTTTTCCGATTTTTTCCGATTTTTTTTCAATTTTTTTTTCCGATTTTTCCCGATTTTTTTCAGATTTTTTTTCAATTTTTTTTTCAGATTTTTTCCGATTTTTTCCGATTTTTTTTTCCAAATTTTTTTCCGATTTTTCCCGATTTTTTTTCCGATTTTTTCCGATTTTTTCCGATTTTTTTCCGATTTTTTTTCAAATTTTTTTTCCGATTTTTCCCGATTTTTTTTCCGATTTTTTCCGATTTTTTCCGATTTTTTTTCCGATTTTTTTCCGATTTTTCCCGATTTTTTCCGATTTTTTCCGATTTTTTTTCCGATTTTTTTTCCGATTTTTCCCGATTTTTTCCGATTTTTTCCGATTTTTTTTCCGATTTTTTTTCCGATTTTTCCCGATTTTTTCCGATTTTTTTGCCGATTTTTTTCCGATTTTTCCCGATTTTTTCCGATTTTTTCCGATTTTTTCCGATTTTTTCCGATTTTTTTCCCGATTTTTTTCCCGATTTTTTCCGATTTTTTCCGATTTTTTTCCGATTTTTTTTCAAATTTTTTTTCCGATTTTTCCCGATTTTTTTTCCGATTTTTTCCGATTTTTTCCGATTTTTTTTCCGATTTTTTTTTCGATTTTTCCCGATTTTTTCCGATTTTTTCCGATTTTTTCCTCCGATTTTTTCTCCGATTTTTTCCGATTTTTTCCGATTTTTTTCCGATTTTTTCCGATTTTTTCCGATTTTTTCCGATTTTTTCCGATTTTTTTTCCGATTTTTTCCCGATTTTTCCCGATTTTTTCCGATTTTTTCCGATTTTTTTTCCGATTTTTTTTCCGATTTTTCCAGATTTTTTCCGATTTTTTCCGATTTCTTTGCCGATTATTTCCGATTTTTCCCGATTTTTTCCCGATTTTTTTCCGATTTTTCCCGATTTTTTTCCGATTTTTTCCGATTTTTTCCGATTTTTTTTCAGATTTTTTTTCCGATTTTTTCCGATTTTTTCCGATTTTTTTTCCGATTTTTTTCCGATTTTTCCCGATTTTTTCCGATTTTTTCCGATTTTTTCCGATGTTTTCCGATTTTTTTTTCCAATTTTTTTTCCGATTTTTCCCGATTTTTTTTCCGATTTTTTCCGATTTTTTCCGATTTTTTTCCGATTTTTTTTCAAATTTTTTTTCCGATTTTTCCCGATTTTTTTTCCGATTTTTTCCGATTTTTTCCGATTTTTTTTCCGATTTTTTTCCGATTTTTCCCGATTTTTTCCGATTTTTTCCGATTTTTTCCGATTTTTTCCGATTTTTTTCCAATTTTTTTTTCCGATTTTTCCCGATTTTTTTTCCGATTTTTTCCGATTTTTTTCAGATTTTTTTTCCGATTTTTTTTCCGATTTTTTTTGCCGATTTTTTTTGCCGATTTTTCCCAATTTTTTCCGATTTTTTCCGATTTTTTCCGAATTTTTTTCCGATTTTTCCCGATTTTTTCCGATTTTTTTATCCGAATTTTTTTCCGATTTTTTCCGATTTTTTCCGATTTTTTCCGATTTTTTTTCCGATTTTTTTCCGATTTTTCCCGATTTTTTTTCCGATTTTTCCCGATTTTTTCTGATTTTTCCCGATTTTTTCCGATTTTTTCCTCCGATTTTTTTTCCGATTTTTTCCGATTTTTTCCGATTTTTTTTCCGATTTTTCCCGATTTTTTCTGATTTTTCCCGATTTTTTCCGATTTTTTTTCCGATTTTTTTTCCGATTTTTCCCGATTTTTTCCGATTTTTTCCGATTTTTTCCCGATTTTTTTGCCGATTATTTTTTCCGATTTTTCCCGATTTTTTCCGATTTTTTTTCCGATTTTTTCCGATTTTTTTCCCGATTTTTTTTCCGATTTTTTCCGATTTTTTCCGATTTTTTTCCGATTTTTTTTCAATTTTTTTTTCCGATTTTTCCCGATTTTTTTTCCGATTTTTTCCGATTTTTTCCGATTTTTTTTCCGATTTTTTTTCGATTTTTCCCGATTTTTTCCGATTTTTTCCGATTTTTTTCCGATTTTTTCCGATTTTTTCCGATTTTTTCCGATTTTTTCCGATTTTTTTTCCGATTTTTTTCAGATTTTTCCCGATTTTTTCCGATTTTTTCCGATTTTTTTCCGATTTTTTTTCCGATTTTTCCAGATTTTTTCCGATTATTTCCGATTTTTCCCGATTTTTTCCCGATTTTTTTCCGATTTTTCCCGATTTTTTTCCGATTTTTTCCGATTTTTTCCGATTTTTTTTCCGATTTTTTCCGATTTTTTCCGATTTTTTTTTCCAATTTTTTTCCGATTTTTCCCGATTTTTTTTCCGATTTTTTCCGATTTTTTCCGATTTTTTTCCGATTTTTTCCCGATTTTTCCGATTTTTTCCGATTTTTTTATCCGATTTTTTTTCCGATTTTTCCCGATTTTTTCCGATTTTTTTGCCGATTTTTTTCCGATTTTTCCCGATTTTTTCCGATTTTTTCCGATTTTTTCCAATTTTTTCCGATTTTTTTTGCCGATTTTCCTGATTTTTTCCCGATTTTTTTCCCGATTTTTTTTCCGATTTTTCCCGATTTTTTTTCAATTTTTTTTTCCGATTTTTTCCGATTTTTTCCGATTTTTTCCGATTTTTTTTCAATTTTTTTTTCCGATTTTTCCCGATTTTTTTCAGATTTTTTTTCAATTTTTTTTTCCGATTTTTTCCGATTTTTTCCGATTTTTTTTTCCAATTTTTTTTCCGATTTTTCCCGATTTTTTTTCCGATTTTTTTCCGATTTTTTCCGATTTTTTCCGATTTTTTTTCCGATTTTTTTTCCGATTTTTCCCGATTTTTTCCGATTTTTTTGCCGATTTTTTTCCGATTTTTCCCGATTTTTTCCGATTTTTTCCGATTTTTTCCGATTTTTTTTCCGATTTTTTTCCGATTTTTCCCGATTTTTTCCGATTTTTTTTTCCGATTTTTTTCCGATTTTTCCCAATTTTTTTTCCGATTTTTTCCGATTTTTCCCGATTTTTTCCGATTTTTTCCGATTTTTTTTCCGATTTTTTTTCCGATTTTTCCCGATTTTTTCCGATTTTTTTGCCGATTTTTTTCCGATTTTTCCCGATTTTTTCCGATTTTTTCCGATTTTTTCCGATTTTTTCCGATTTTTTCCCGATTTTTTTTCCGATTTTTTCCGATTTTTTCCGATTTTTTTCCGATTTTTTTTCAATTTTTTTTTCCGATTTTTCCCGATTTTTTTTCCGATTTTTTCCGATTTTTTCCGATTTTTTTTCCGATTTTTTTTCGATTTTTCCCGATTTTTTCCGATTTTTTCCGATTTTTTTCCGATTTTTTCCGATTTTTTCCGATTTTTTCCGATTTTTTCCGATTTTTTTTCCGATTTTTTTCCGATTTTTCCCGATTTTTTCCGATTTTTTCCGATTTTTTTTCCGATTTTTTTTCCGATTTTTCCAGATTTTTTCCGATTATTTCCGATTTTTCCCGATTTTTTCCCGATTTTTTTCCGATTTTTCCCGATTTTTTTCCGATTTTTTCCGATTTTTTTTCCGATTTTTTCCGATTTTTTCCGATTTTTTTTTCCAATTTTTTTTCCGATTTTTCCCGATTTTTTTTCCGATTTTTTCCGATTTTTCCGATTTTTTTCCGATTTTTTTTCAAATTTTTTTTCCGATTTTTCCCGATTTTTTTTCCGATTTTTTCCGATTTTTTCCGATTTTTTTTCCGATTTTTTTCCGATTTTTCCCGATTTTTTCCGATTTTTTCCGATTTTTTTTCCGATTTTTTTTCCGATTTTTCCCGATTTTTTCCGATTTTTTCCGATTTTTTTTCCGATTTTTTTTCCGATTTTTCCCGATTTTTTCCGATTTTTTTGCCGATTTTTTTCCGATTTTTCCCGATTTTTTCCGATTTTTTCCGATTTTTTCCGATTTTTTCCGATTTTTTCCCGATTTTTTTCCCGATTTTTTCCGATTTTTTCCGATTTTTTTCCGATTTTTTTTCAAATTTTTTTTCCGATTTTTCCCGATTTTTTTTCCGATTTTTTCCGATTTTTTCCGATTTTTTTTCCGATTTTTTTTTCGATTTTTCCCGATTTTTTCCGATTTTTTCCGATTTTTTCCTCCGATTTTTTCTCCGATTTTTTCCGATTTTTTCCGATTTTTTTCCGATTTTTTCCGATTTTTTCCGATTTTTTCCGATTTTTTCCGATTTTTTTTCCGATTTTTTCCCGATTTTTCCCGATTTTTTCCGATTTTTTCCGATTTTTTTTCCGATTTTTTTCCGATTTTTCCAGATTTTTTCCGATTTTTTCCGATTTCTTTGCCGATTATTTCCGATTTTTCCCGATTTTTTCCCGATTTTTTTCCGATTTTTCCCGATTTTTTTCCGATTTTTTCCGATTTTTTCCGATTTTTTTTCAGATTTTTTTTCCGATTTTTTCCGATTTTTTCCGATTTTTTTTCCGATTTTTTTCCGATTTTTCCCGATTTTTTCCGATTTTTTCCGATTTTTTCCGATGTTTTCCGATTTTTTTTTCCAATTTTTTTTCCGATTTTTCCCGATTTTTTTTCCGATTTTTTCCGATTTTTTCCGATTTTTTTCCGATTTTTTTTCAAATTTTTTTTCCGATTTTTCCCGATTTTTTTTCCGATTTTTTCCGATTTTTTCCGATTTTTTTTCCGATTTTTTTCCGATTTTTCCCGATTTTTTCCGATTTTTTCCGATTTTTTCCGATTTTTTCCGATTTTTTTCCAATTTTTTTTTCCGATTTTTCCCGATTTTTTTTCCGATTTTTTCCGATTTTTTTCAGATTTTTTTTCCGATTTTTTTTCCGATTTTTTTGCCGATTTTTTTGCCGATTTTTCCCAATTTTTTCCGATTTTTTCCGATTTTTTCCGAATTTTTTTCCGATTTTTCCCGATTTTTTCCGATTTTTTTATCCGAATTTTTTTCCGATTTTTTCCGATTTTTTCCGATTTTTTCCGATTTTTTTTCCGATTTTTTCCGATTTTTCCCGATTTTTTTTCCGATTTTTCCCGATTTTTTCTGATTTTTCCCGATTTTTCCCGATTTTTTCCGATTTTTTCCTCCGATTTTTTTTCCGATTTTTTCCGATTTTTTCCGATTTTTTTTCCGATTTTTTCCGATTTTTTCCA